>NW_026137586.1:4092500-4692500 GCF_009805555.1 Andrographis paniculata | reverse complement strand
TGGAGTTTGGGTTTTGGGTTTAAGTATTGATAGTAAAAAATTTCAATTTGAATAACTATTAGATGTTATATGAATAGATATTAATGTGATATTTTGATATTAAATTAATTTTTAATATTATAATATAAATAATAAATTATAAAATTTTTATTTGATATTTTTAGGAGGAAAAATTATATGAATAAACTTTAATGACGTGATTGGTTGGAAATTTAATGTTTGAATGTTAAATTTTTTAATTTAAAAAATTGTTTGATATTATATAAATATGTATTGATGTTATATTTTTAATGTAATTTTTTTAATAAAATATAAAAAATAATAAAATAGGAGTTTTATTTGATAATTTTTTTTAAAAAAATTGGTGAATAGTTTTTTTCTTTTTTGTAAATTCAAGCAAACACAATTTTTATTTTAATTTATAGTTTAAGTAATTATAAATAATTTATTAATTTATTTTTAATAAATAGTATTATTACAAATAATTACAGGAATTATTTGTTCACATACAAAATTATTTATATCAAAATTTTTTAATAACTATTTCACTCATAAAGTATTAAATATATATATATATATCACTCTATTACAACTATTAAATCAACTAAATTAAACTAAACACAATTAACTTTATAGATGCATTTTTTTAATAACCGTGCCAAAAATGTGGTTTAATCTTGTGGAACGAAAGAAATATAATTTAATTGTTTTCCTTTATTTTAAATTAATAAATAGATGATTATTGTTCACCTTTTTCATTTTGGATTTAGTAGTTTTAAATTTCAAATATATTTAGTGTGAGTTTGTCGATTAGCTATTAATTTTTAATTGATTTAATTAGCTGTTAGCGAATTATATTAGTTTTTTTTATTAAAGTGTTTGGTAAAATAATAGTTCGATGTTAGTTGTTTATATATAAAAGAATAATTAAGAATATTTCGTTAGATTTGGTTTGAAATTGAGTATTTGATTTAAATTTTGATTTGAAATATAGTATGTCATATAATATTTCGTGAGAAAAGAATATCGTAATTTTATTCAATCGGGTTGATTGAATAAAATTAGTTTATGTTTGAAGTACAAGACATAAATTTTAGTTTTAGAGTATATATTATGTTTAATATTAATTAATTTATCATTTTACGATATTTATAATTTGAAATAATTATATTTTTATTTTACTTATTGTTAAAAGAAAATATTTATATCTTATTTTATTATTTTGCCTGATTTTTAATGAATTTAATATTTATAAATAAAATAATTTTTATATAAAAGAGTTAATAATTTCAATTATTAAAATAATTACAAATAATGCAACAAAAAAGACAAAATAAGTAAATATTAAATTAGGATGAAAACAATGATTATATGAACTTTCTCAGATACGAGCGTTCTTCGAAAAAAAAGTTTGCTTCCACAATATTGTGATCTTGCAACCACTTTGTAGTCGATTTGAGAAGGCTCGACGAGGGGTTTGGCAGGCGGCCCTACTGGTCCGCAGCTTGGGAGAGCTCACGGAGGGTCTTCGGGGATCTGGAGGTCAGCATTGGGCTACTGCATCATCGAAGAAGTAGGCACCTGCATCCATTACAATATACAGACTGTTGGGCAGCCCCTCGGTGCTTACTGTAAGGCTGGGAAATTCTTGGTCACATGTTGTTTGACAGTGACACAACCTGGTTACATAGCTAAGGGAAGATGCACAGCATTGTGAGCATGGTTTTGCATGGATCGCATGCTTTGGCGGGACTATCGAGTTATGAAAAAGGCTCAATCAATTACATTACAACCTTTAAACCTGCCTTCGATTAGGCTCGGCACCGTGTTATCCACTCCCTTGATTAGAGAAATTTCATAAGAGAGCAGCCTTCAAGGGGTGTGCAAAGAAAGCACGTGACAACACATACGTCCTTGCCGGTTCTAACACCACTGGCCATATTGCATGGCACTGTGGCTTGTTATGGAGTTGGGTAAAGTCAAGGTCTATATTAGAGGAAAGAGAAACACCGTACTCATCTAGGATAATTATTATTTTATTTCTTATTAGATCTCTTATTATTTTATTTACTGTTTAATTGTTGATTATGAGTCTTGGGCTTGGCCCATAAGTCCGCCTATATATAGGGCACATCTAGGTCATGTTAGGTTAGACAATCATTATTTTGGTTTTGGTTACAAAGCAAATTGGTTTTCCTCTGTGATACTCTATTTTCATTAATTCGAATAAATTCTCCTTTCGATAACCCTAATTCAAAACAATTGGTCCGACCTGCCGGTCCTCTGCTGACGGAATCGTGCCCATCTCCAATCAACAACGATTCGAGATATTGGAAGCAACCGT
Organism: Andrographis paniculata; assembly: GCF_009805555.1. Lineage (NCBI taxonomy): Eukaryota > Viridiplantae > Streptophyta > Magnoliopsida > Lamiales > Acanthaceae > Andrographis > Andrographis paniculata. The sequence goes on along the minus strand of NW_026137586.1, from coordinate 4,690,156 downwards.
TGGAGAAATATAGGATGAGGTAAGCAAGATCCGCCAGGATCTTTCCACCAAGCTCGAGACTTTGGGAGAACAGAACACGAATCATATGGTTTTGCTGCTGCAAGAGTTGCTCGCAGCAATCAAGGCAGCGCTTGGCGGCATCAGCGCCGCCGTTGACGCCACTGCGTCAGTGGGTCAGCCACCGACTCAGTTCCCAGTGCCCTCAGCGTCACCGCCCATGGCGCAACATCCACTTGCACCGGATTCTCAACTTTTAAGGGGGTTGACCCCCCTTTACGGTAGCTTCGCCACCCCACTCCTCTCAGAAGTCAGACTACCACCGTTTGACGGGATGGAGCCTATTGATTGGGTTGCTCGCACTGAGTAAAAGTTTGAACTCCACCAGGTGCAAACATATCTCAAGGTAGAATTAGCACGCATCGCCATGGAGAATACAGCGCTGCACTAGTCTCGATGGCAACACTTTCGCCATCCAATCGCCACTTGAGCGGAGTTTTCCCGAGCCCTAGTCCTTCGTTTTAATGATCGTTACGTAGGAAGCCCCAACGAGCGCCTTGCCACACTTTGGCAAAAAGAGGGAGTTGATCACTATATCAACGAGTTCATCCAACTAGCGACACAGGTGCCACGCTTAACGGATGAGCATTACCTCAGATACTTCATAAGAGGATTGCAGCAAAACATCCACAATCGTCTGAGAACACAAGACCCCAAAGATTTGGACTTAGTTATCCATATCAGCCGTAGCATTGAGTGGGAATTCAATGCTGGTTCTGCCATGACATATCAATGATAACTGAAAATTTATCACGTATGGTTATGGGTGTATGCATTAAAAGGGAATTTTCATTCGAAGAAAATAATGTGGGGGATTATAGAAAATGATCAGATAGGGTAAACATTGGTGGTTGTAGACCCTGAGTAGTTATCATAATTATTTATACTCTTTTAATTGGAGAGTTTCCAGGTCGAACACAGAGATTTTAAGTCATGAATTTCAAATCGAGTGCAGATCTTGTAACAGCGGCAGAAAATGCAGAAGGGGGATCCGCTTTGCAGCAGATCAAAATTCTTATTCTACTGAAAACTGCAAGTGAAAGCGGGTAAAGTGAGTGGAGGCGAGCGAAGTGGAGGTGAGCGGTAGAGTGCCAATGATGGTTGAGCGAATGGGACACGAGCGAGTGGCACGATGAATATACATATGTATAGATTAAGCGGTAAAGAGTGAAGAAGAGGTGTTGTGTCTGAACTGTGCGTTAGTTAATGACTAGATTTTATTGGATGAAATGAGCGAGTGGTGTTGGTGTTTAACGGACATATATGTATAATACGAAAACGGAGAGAGGAGAAGAGTGAAGAAGAGGTGTTGTGTCTGAACTGTGCGTTAGTTAATGACTAGATTTTATTGGATGAAATGAGCGAGTGGTGTTGGTGTTTAACGGACATATATGTATAATACGAAAACGGAGAGAGGAGATGATGTAAATATATAAAGCAGATTGTAGAGAATCCTTATCACTCGTATTTGACCTTAAGGGATTTACAACAAGACTTCAATGACACCCAGAATCGGAACATTATAAGAAAGAAACCCTACTGCCACTAGGAATTTCTGCGACCTAATAGACCACCGCCTATGCCCCATTAATTATCCCAAAGTTTGCCTCATTAGTGATTTTACCCTTCTGTTACCTCTTTTTAATCAAAATTGAATTTGAACCAGTAGTTAAGCAAGTCAACAAGGCTCTCACGTACTTAACTACATTAAACTACCTTAAAAATGTTTGTGACAAAAGACAAGGCTTAAATAATCAATTCTTTTGTGCTCTAAACCAGTGAAGTGAAATTCTTTAAAATCAGGGTTTATATAAGTGTGAAAAAGTGTGAAAGAAATAGAGATGAAGAACTAGATGATATTGCATTACTTACTAGTAAAGTTGGAATTTCTAATTCTACAAAATTGTAAATGAAAGCGATAAACTACACTAAGTAAGTAGTAAAGTATTGGCCAAGGGAGAAATGAAATCCCTAATCACTTGGCACTTGGCCATTCCTGAGGAGAACTCCCTTACAGGGTTGGAGCTCTCGGAGAATAGGAAGACAACAAGAATGCACGGAAAAGTAATCGCTATTATACTCCAATCGAAGTATATCTACATACAGGTATCTGGCTCTATTTATAGCATGTAGAAATAACGGTCACAAGCAGTTACAAGGCGGTTTCAACCGCTAGGTAGTTAGGCAGTTGATGACGGTTATTGTGTTGAAGCAGTTGCTGGCCATAACTCCTAGTGTGCTCACTTCGCTTGCATGGGTTTGTAAGGGCGCAGATCTTCCTCGCTTGCCGGATGACTGGAGGGCATCAACGCAGCTAGGCGGGCTTGCTTGTGTTGGCTGGTAGTAAAATAGCTGTACCACTGAAATTGAGACACTTAGTCAATATTTGAGTTGGGCTGCCGTCACTCTGCAGCGGTGGGTGTCTGGGACGTCGCTTGCAAGCGGGAGAGGCTGCCGCTTGTGAGCGGTAGAAGCTGCCGCTTGCCTCTCTTGCCTTAGTTTTCTGGCAATGGAGTCACCATTTGCGAATGGAGATGACTGTCGCTTGTGGCGTCTGCCTTAGCTTTTCTGGCTCAAAAACACCGCTTAAAAGGACAAAAATTGTTAATAATCTCAACAAACCAATTCTGGATCATGCCAAGTAATATAGATCAATAAAGTATGCTATTAACCAGCTATTGTGATAGTTTTTATACAGAAATTCAAGTAATACGTAGTTTTGACAAGCAAAGAATATACTTATATTTGGAGTCATCAAACCTGCTCACACTAAACCTTTGTTCGTCCTCGAACAAACTAAATTATGAGATCAAAGAATCATCATGTTCACTGCAGTTAAGTATTGCTTACGATCAGTACCATGATTGAGAGTAAGGTGAATCTCGGATAGAGACAATTGATCCTTAAGCATTCAAACTTGTCATCTGATTTAACATGAATAGAGTTATCCCGGTATCGTCTACTTTGTTTGCTTAACAGAGATTATTTTTTATTAAGGAAGCCTTCAGCCGAAGGGTGCGGAGAATCATCATTTTTTTATTTTTTTTGGATCAAGAGTTTCAAACAAATATTGTGTCTGCTCATGATCTTATTTGATTCTCGCGCACCTAGGCCTTTTCAGCTCCTTTCTAATGATAGGTCCTCCCTACTTTGCTCACATCGTGTCATAAACCATATTTAAGGATTTCTCTTTTCAAGTCATTTCTTGTGAACAAAGTCGATAGACAGAAGTTCGCTTGCCCTACTGAGTATGGGAAAATGAAACAAATGGGGCACTAATCCTCACAAGTCCTATCCGCTGTTACTTAGTTTAACATCGATGTTCGCATTATTGAAATGGTTCGAAGGAAAATTACTCGGTCTGATGTTTTTAAGTTATCTAACTTTACTTTAAAACATATCACAGAGCTAACGCAGCGGGGTACCACAAGTATTTCAAATAAAAACACATACTTCAGATTATGGTAGACATACAATAAAGATAAATTTCACTTGTTACCAAAAATTATTGTATCGTTGATCATTTGTTCTTTGTACAGCCCTTGCCATTTCAGAAATTATATACACGGGAGAGGATATTTCTTTATTTTCTTTTCTCGCCTGTAGGTCTTCGTCCTTGGGAAAAATTCTTTGTCAGCTGTTGCACTAGATCTTCCATTCTTTGGAGACTTCGAGCTGTGTCAAGCTGTTGTTCCATGAGGATTGCGTTCTGCTGGGTGATGGCTGAGAGTGCCTTCAGAATCTCTATTTGAGATGCACCTAGGCTTGCAACTCGAGTCTTCAGCTCCTTCATACACGCTTCTAGTGCAGCGCTTGCCTTCCTGCCAGTGGCCAGTCCCTCAGCCAAATTCTTTGCATATGTGTCTATCAGCGTTTGGGTCATCAGGTATTGGCTGAGCATGGCTGCGTCGAGTTCATCCAGTCGTCTTTCTAAAGTGTCAAGAGTCGCGCGGGAGGCTGATGTGCTTGCCTCCGCGGGTGATGGTGACTGTCCCTCAGACTCAGCCGAACTGATGTCCAGTGGCTCATCTTTTCTTGGGGAATCAGGTGCTGGCTCAGGATTGACGTCCCTCAGGAACACAAGTTGCCTCGCTGCTTCATACTCCAGCTACTCTGCTTTCTTTCACTCCAAGTACTTCTTGAATCGCAACTGGAGTTGGGTGAGCAGCTTCCAGTACTTCAGCAACTTAGCCAGCACCTTCATCTTCCTTTTCTTCTGTCGCTCACGTTGTCGTTTCTATTCCAGTTGTTGCATTGTGGCGAGCAACTGAGCTTGTTCTTCCCGAAATTTTCTTTCCTCTTCATCCTCCTCCTCATCGAAGATTATTTTGTCAGATTTTTCTGAGGCCGGAGTCAGACTGTTTATAGGTGTTCCAGTTGTTATTGGCGTTCTTGGGCTGTGTGGAGACACCTCCAGAAAGGGAAGATTTGTTATGACTGCCTCGACCCTCTCGGTTTTATTGGCAGCTTCAGCGGTTGTGGCAGCAGGGACCTCGGCGGGATACTCCTTATAGGATTCCACGGTAACATCGATCCCGCCGATAGTTTCTTCGGTTATAACAATCTCCCGCTCCTCCTCTGATCCAGCAACAGTAGGCTCCACCGCTCCCGACTGGATAACGGGTGTGGTTTCATTGCATGGTCCCACAACAGTTGTCTCATCTGCCCCCTACTGGTTATATCCCGAAAGGTCTCATATCCTGCCAACACATTTTCCATCAAGCGAATAACACGATGAATGGTTTTTCTGCCTCGGTGGGAGAATCTGAATTTGAAATCCTATTGCTTGAGTATGCATAACAAGTCCTCGGCATGTCCTCCAACTGGATGATTACCCACGAAGAAGGGTTGAATAACACCTTGCCAATTGTTTACAAGAACATGAGGACGTTTGTGTGGCATTTTAATAAGTATTTCAAGCGTGCCCAAGTTTCAATTTGTGGTCAAGCGTTTGTTCATTGATTTACAAGGGACTGCAAGTGTTTATAAAGGAAATGAGTTGGATCTATTCCCTGGAGGGTTGGAGTTTCGGAAAGTGATCCTTTAAAAAAGGAGAAAAAAATTATTTACTAAGTCAAGGTTTCCAAAATTTTACAGAAAGGACTCTAAAACGGTTTTAATCTGGGACTATTTATCTTCTGTCCTGGAGAATCGCCTGGTGTTAGCAGCCGACTGGTATTGCCTTATGAGTTGGGATCGGGCATGAATCTTTAACTCTTGGTCCAAGTCGGTTTCATTTTTCTTGTACCGATCAATCAGGTGTTGTTCGTCGTTTATGTGGCCTTCCATGACAGATTTTTCTTGATGAAGTGCTCTTAATTCCGCTTCCTTCTTTTGAATTGATTTATCTATGTGACTCTTGGCACTAAGGAGTCCGTCCAGTCTTACAGTTGCTTGTTGAATTGATTCCCTGGTTTTAGTCAAGGAAACCTCCAGACTTCTTTGATCCGAATTGGGTAGCGACGTCTCAGCTGACAGGAGTTGAGCGAATAAGATGTCATTCCAGAGTTCGGATAGTCGCTCCATCAGCCAATGAAGAATGGGGGCGGCAACCAATTCTGAAGAAATTTGAAATAGAAGGCCACCAATGGCTTGAAGGGACCGTCTAACAAGTCTGATCCCAGGTCGGGGAAAGGTTGATCAACAGCCTGCGCAATTATAGTTCGGACATCTGTCGAAATTGGAACAGCTGACAAGGGGGCTAGATCAAGACATCCCTGGGAGAATGGATTTTTATTTCAGATTACATGAAGCACAAATGTCAAGAATTAGTTGTGAAAGCTTTACTTACTTCTGGGCGGAACGTGGTCGTGGAAGGTGCCAGGATTGTTCTGGGTCTGGAAGAAGGGGCGACTGGTATTGCAATGGCCGATTCGTCAGCTGCTTCGAATGGACACTGCAGTATTGATCTGGGTCCCTGCAGATGAAGATATAGTGTATTTAATATTATGTGAACACTAGCTCTTAGTTTGGAGAAGGGACTTTAAGGCGTACCAAGTTGACAGAGGTCTCTAAATCAGAGGAAAGGGACTTCTTGTAATTCTTGTAGTTCTTGTAAAAGACCCCTCGGTTGGGCAGCTGCTGATTCTTCTTCCCGTCTGGCTGCTTCTGGAGGAGGGTTGGCTGCCCTCAGGTCGGCTGCCCTCAGGTCTGCTGCCCTCTGGTCTACTGCCCTCAGGTCGGCTGCCCTCAAGTCGGTTGCCATCAGGAAGGCTACGCCCAGGGCGGCTGCGGCCGGTTCGTTGGGAGCAATTCGGACGGCCACATCAGGAACGTCTCTATTAATTGGAGCGGACGCCTCAAGAGAGACTGTAGCAGAGGCGGCTGCACCAGAAGCGATCGCAGCAGAGGCGGATGTTGGCGTGACCATTGGCTTCGCGTTAGGAAGAGATGGGTCTAAGGCAACATAAGGCAATCTACCCATCTGCAAGGCAGTCGCCTCACTATCGGGCGAGGCCCCTGTTGTTGCCAGTTTGGCTGGTGGGGGAGCGTGCTCTAAGGTTCGTCATTTGGTCGGGGGTTCAGGTACTTGAAGTTGGTCGGCAAACGACTTTGGTGATTCGGTTGGGCTTGAAGTAGTCTGGACGGTCGCTTTCACTGTGGTCGGGCCTGAATATAAAAACGATGATTTATAAAATTGTAAGGGAAAAATCAGATTAAGTTTGGGTTATTGGAACATATCTAGACGGGGTCGGGCCTTTACTAGCGCCCGACCTGATGATCGGTCTTTCGAAGTCCGCTGATTTTCTTCAGAGAACGGGACAACTTGAATCTGAGAAGCTCTTCTTTTTCTCTGTGGGGCTCCCGATCCAGTGCCTGGGGCGACCACTTTTCTTCGGGTGTTGGTCAATAGGGCCGCCCCTAATACCAAGGCAGGCGGAGGTAGAAAAATGCCTAGCAGACGATCCTTGTCAGGGGCAATTAAGGCCCAGGTGACCGACCACCATTCGCAGAAGAACTCAACAAAGTCTGGAGAAGATCGGAAGGGAATGTAGGAGTTGGAAGTTATGTAATTGGTTAGTTGAGATATGTAAGGAGAAATCAATTCAGGGATAACTCTCCCGTCCGAGCTTTGGATTATTAGATGTGGACAGGCGATGGGGCCAGGTAAACCTTGTTGGCATCCGAACTGGCGTGCCAAAAACTGAGGTTGATAGCTGAAGGTAAAACGCTTTGTGGCCTTTCTTATCAATTTTTTTACTGATAAATAAGGACCTGGGTTTAAGAGCAATGTCCCAGGCGAAGGATTAAGTCGGATGAGGAAGTGGATCCAGTTCGGACAAAGGTGAATATACAGGGAATGGTCAAAACAAGTCAGACGCGTATCCGACATACTTTCTGTACATGTAAAATCGGGAGTTACTACGGTCATCGGCTAGAATGGCAGTTATGATAGGGTCGGATGCTTGGAGGTTATTGCGACCTAAGCATAGTCGATTAAGGGCTATTCCCAAAGATTCGTCAGGTGTTGGAGTGACAGGGGGATGGCCAAGTTGGAACGCTTCGGGGAAATAGAGACGGAACCATAATTCCAAGAACCAAAAAGGGCCCGACGCGGCGGTATCTAATTTTTTGCCATCATTATCTGTAAGGCGGGTGCTAACCCTGGATAACCCTACAAAAAGATTGGCAAGGAAGAGAGTGCCAAGAGAAAAGAACCGACCTGAGGCTATATGGATGGTCAAGTCAAGGTGAGAAGAAAGGACACATTTCGAATGGGAAATTATGATATACCTGCAGAGCCAAAAGAGAAGGAACGCGACATGCTCATGGTCGGTCACAGGGGTCCCAACTCCTCCTTGTTGGTCGTTTAAAAATTTGGTCCAGCCCCATTCCTTCACGCTAGCCAAAGACCAGCCCAAGTGGTCTGCATTGGGCTCTTGTCCATCTAGGGCTCCTATCATAGGGTCCTCACCTACAATTGGAAGATGGGCGATCATGGCACATCCATGAGCGTTGGGCCGATGGGGGCCGTGGGAAGGAGGAAGATGCCCCATCTCCGAGTTCCAGAACGCCGACATCGCCAAAAGAACTTTCTCGTGTAAATAACATGGGAGAGTGGACAAAAGTATTGCCTGGTTGATTTGTTGGCGTTTCCATTGATCTCGGAAACGTTCTGCTACCCTTTTGTACCAGGTGCGGTAGGGGTCTTTGGGATCTGTCAGGTGCGTTTTGATACTGTCATGGAGACGGATAGCTTTGTAGTTGGGATTATTGACAACAAGGGGGTTTCCTGCTTCCAAGATTTCTCTCATCCGGTTGGAATCTACAGGAGTGGTGCAGTATGGGCGAATAGTAGGAGTGCGTATTTTCGTAGCAACGAATGTTGTTTCTGGATCGGATCCGTCGAAAGGAAGTGCAGGTATGTATTGATTTTCCATAATTGGGAGTTGTAGAGTTTGAGAGAAAGCAAAAGCCAGCAGCGAAAGTGAAGAGTTTTTGGCAAAAAACTGTGCTGCAGCTGTTGGGTGCAATTGCAGAGGTGGTTTCATGAAGGGGGTGTCGTTATATGGATTGCGAACTTCCAAACGGCGATTGGAGAGTGGCGTTTGAAAGTCCGATGGCGGCGGGCAAGTTGTTACGTATGAATTTTATAATTAGGTTAAGAGACCCAAGCTAGAAGGAGATGTGGGCCTGTAATTGGGTCTGTTAGATTAATTAAGGGGTGTTTCAAGATAATCAGGTGAAACGGACGTCTTTTAAGGAAATAGACAAGTCGGATGGTCTGCAGGTCGGATGGTCCGCAGGTCAGATGGTCTACAAGTCGGATGGTCCGCAGGTCGGATGGTCTGCAGGTCGGATGGTCAACAGGTCGGATGGTCCGCAAGTCGGATGGTCTGCGAGTGGGACAGTCTGTTAGTCGGACAGTCCACAGGTCGGATGGTTTGCAAGTCGAATGGTCCACGAGTCGGACGGTTCGCAAGACGGAAGGTCCTCGGCCGGATGAGTAAGTCGGTTGATCCGCAGTCGGATAAGCAAGTTGGAAGGTTCGTGGTCGGATAAACAGGTCGGTTGGTTCGCGGTCGGACAAGCAGGTCGGTTGATCCGCAGTCGGATAAGCAAGTTAGAGGGTCTGCGGTCGGATAAGTAGGTCAGTTGGTCTGCGGTCGGATGAGCAAGTCGGCTGCTGTGGAGGTCAGATGCTGCGGAGATCGAGTGAGAACAATAGCTTGGTCGGTCGGGTTACGCGGTTGGTAAGATGGTTGAGAACACGTGTCAGCAGAAGAGGAATTAGTAGACGGTTAAGAGGAGGCGTTGTAACCGTTCGGGCGACGTTCCAGATGTTGTTTCTGAGGAATATTTAAAGATTGGGGTCAGCAACTGGCAAAGGATCTTCAATCATCTTCAAACGACAACAAAGTCAGTGATTCGGGGATCATCATTTAATTTTCAGTCTTTTATTTTCCAGTTTATTTATGTATCCTACAGTGTTTAGAGATTCCTAATATCAGGCACTAATTATATCAAATTCGAAGATAATTTCCTATTTTCGGATTTTACTTTTTTATTGTTGAAAAATTACATCAACAATCATAAAAAAAGGCCTTGACTCAGTCTTCAATATGAGAAATGTTGGTGTACTTAAAGCTTTTAATTGATTGGAGCACTATATCAACCTCGTTCTTAATCGAGGAAAGCGACCGAGCTGGTGTCCTCAAAAGCTTGCCCCGAAGATCGGACCATACTTTTCCTACATATTTGCACTGGATCATCTTCACAAAATCTGTGCCACAGAATTCTAAAATCGCGGGCACAACAGACTGAACAACTATGGGCTTGGTTGGAGCATCCTTTACTCGGTCATAGCAGATACCTCTGCTTTCTCCAATCACCTCAATAATGGAATCTTGGCTTGCCATCTTTTCATCCATACACGGGATTCTTTACCCAAACTAAAAAAGGGATAGAAAAATATGTCAAAAAGAAAAAAATTTACCATCATCAACGCTTCTCATCAGAAAAACAAGAGCGAATGAAGATGAAGTATTCTTGCTCATAGTCTTCATGCTTCCCATCATCAACGAACCGTACGTCGAAGTCTTTCATGATCATGGTGCAAGCCCAACGAAAGTAGTCACCGCGAAGATTTTTCGGCATGCAACATCTACTTTATACGCACGAGCAATAATAGCCACAGAGTGCTTCACCATCCCCGGACTGCGGATTCCCTTCCATATGCCGTAGTGGGTCAGAAAATACTCAGCGATCCATCCGGTCAAAAAGTGGAGAGGAAGTGTCGTCCGAACTTTCCTAGGACAGGATGAATCCGCGATCAGGTTCCGCCCTCTATAAACACTGGTCAAGACTGGAATGGCCAAGCCTACTGGAAATCCCGATGCTAAGACACTTGCCATCTTGAAATTTAAAGGACGTATCAAACCAACATCGTCAAACGGAAGCACAAAGATGCAAAGCCGACAAGCAAGGAACGCTGAGAGAAAAGTCTCCTCAAGGTGCCCCCATCCAAGTTTGAGTTCGGCAAAAGATGACTCTTGCGCGTTCGAACATGGCTCGTGGCAACCAATCTCTCCGAAGGATTGTAAGTCGCATCGGGCCGAGAAGAACGAGTAGACTCCTTGCCGCGACAGATTTGAGGACACTTGTACTTGACAGTCTTCTTGCACCAAAAGGAAATCCAATCGGTTGTGCTAACACCACGTTGACCTTTATCACGGCTGTGGAGAAAGTTGTAGGCCTGCAACAGGTATTTGCACGAACGAGGAACCAACTTCCTATCTTCTTTACTTTCGTATAGTTCCTTTGCATTTGGTATCACCTTGTCGTAAAAGGAGCCAAGTATGGGGAGGCCCGCCAAGGATGCCAAGTCGCGGAGAGATATCGACACTTCACCAGCGGCAGTCAAAAGGGTGTTGGTACTGGGACACCCGCCTCGCAAACGACCTTGACAATCTCCGGAGAATAGTCGTATGAGAACAAAAAAGCATAGACCGCATTGTAAATGCATCATCTGTTTAGCGGACGTTCGCATCGATCCAGCATGTCCTCCGCCAATTCTCAATAGCAGGCCACATAAGAAAAATTGCCATCAAAAGAAGGAAGACCATCCCAAGCGCACGCCCCCTCCATGATTCGGCGCCCCAAGGTTGGAAGTGGGAGAGTATCATTCGGCATGTGTCGATGGAGTGAGGATTGCGAAGACCATCCCAAGCGCACCCCCCCCCCTCCATGATTCGGCGCCCCAAGGTTGGAAGTGGGAGAGTATCATTCGGCATGTGTCAATGAAGTGAGGATTGCAAGGTATGCTTTCTACCAGCGACATTCCGAAACCACGTCTTCGAAAAATTTGGAACCTCCAAACGAGATCGAGCAGCTCCACGTCATACGAGTGGTGGATGCACCGATAGACGAGTCGCCTTGTCCAACGGTTGACCTTCAAACTCGAAAATCACCAACTCGGCTTTTCCAGAGGGAGAGGGGAGACATCCTTAAAATAAGCCATCTTGCCTACAAAAAAAAAAACACAAAACAAAAAATAAAAAATAGAACAACACAAGAGAAAGAAGCCTACACTAGAATGGGAGAAATCAAAGTTACGAGAATTTGAGAATGACAAAATTCTCTCATGGTGAGGGGTTTATATAGTGTCTAAAAATTGAGCCATATGGAAAGACATGTGTAAGCACTACCAAAAAAACTGTTTTCTATTACGGCCGGAAAATCGTAACAAAAAGCCATATTTCGTGCAATTTGCGTATTTGCTACGCCTTTGTTACGACTTTTTTCCGTAATGTGTACTCGCGTAACGAATGTTTTTTGCCACGCCACTTTTCGTAACTATTACGATCGGTCAATGCTCCCTGAAGTATGGTATTTGTTACGATGTTTGTTACGAATTTTCTCTCGTAACGAAAGGTAGATCCTTCCGCGCGTGTGGCAGGACTTTTAGTTACGGTATTTGTTACGGAAGTTCCTCGCGTTACAAGTGTTTTCCATTGACCGGTTGTCAGAACTTGGTTTTTGTTACGACTATTTGTAACGGCATTGAACGCCGTAAAAAAAATATTACCTACTTATAGTCACGAAACCGTCTGTAACAACAAATATCCAAAGACCACTTTTTGTAACGATTTTCTGGCCTTTTGTTACGGAAAAATTGCGTATTGTGAAAAACAGGGGGTACGCTGCAATTGAAATTGTTCGTAACAAATGGACCTGCTGTGATGCGTATGATACGAAAATAAATTACGAATACAAAGATTGCTATAAACATCATCATCATTACGCCCCGCGCAAACATTAATTCATATTAAAATCTGAATTCCATACCTACCAACAAAGTAAAGCAACCCATAGAACAAGCCTACTAGTATCTACACATCAACAACCTGTTCCGCAAAACGTGCTTAACAGTTCAAACACAAGTAAACAACGCAATAAGCAAATACGGTTATCCATCAATCCCATTAGGCACATTTTTCACCATACGAATTCAAACCACAAAGGTCTACGCATCAATTCCAGACATAGTTCAACAAAAACTCAACACAATCCATCCAAAGACAGGTTCGACATTCAATCCATATGACAAACGGGGCAATTAACATGGGTGTATCGGTACCAACATTTCAAGCCCGGCGCATGAGCTGCAATTGCCAACACAGAGATTACTTTAAGTCATACTTCTTATAAATTTCGGAAGGCAATACAAGAAAGGTATTAAAGTAGATCCTTACGTCCTTGTAGTTCCACTCAATAGGATCTTCACCAACGACATCGCGAAGGGTAGTCGCCCCAGCAATGGTCGGCAAAATAAGGGGTGTGTCCGGGACTGAGGCGGATGTCACGAAGACCTTGACCAGGAAAAGTGTGTCACCTACAGCATCCACAAGTGCAATTTTTGAGTATATTGAGCCATAGATATCAACAGACGTTCAAAATGTATGTATAACATGCCATAACACAGACATTAGAAGTGTAAAGCTTTGCAACTAGAACAATACGAGTATGTATATTCAGACATGTCGTACAGTACATGGTATTATATCCATGAATTAGGTACCAAAGCACATTATGTATCCATGAATTACCAGTCTAGGCCCTCAAAGAGGCCATCTCCCTTTATGGCGGAAGTTTTGAAGATAGACCATTACCGATTCTTAATTTTGTGAAACTCTAAGGCCTCAGTTATCGAAGCATCATCCATTGCTCCAGGAAGATCCTGTAAGTCAGATAATGTTAAGCCATAAGAGAGTACACTTATCTAACTTGTGAGTGGATTAACAAGCAACTTCAACCGACACACAGAGTTAACAAGTATGCAAATGCATCAAGAAATTTATGCTTATCGTATGTAAATTAAGTGCAATGTTAATGTTTATATATATATATAGCAGAAAGAATGGTATAAAATTCCACCTGCTTGTTAGCAAACAAGAGGACAACGGCGCCTTTTAGCTCTTCCTCCTGGCAAGGGACCAATGTAATTCCATATAAGAAAGAGGAAAGTACAGTCAATCATTAACAAAGATCATCAACAGTTTAAACAAACAGTTTAACTGACGTAGGAAAAATTAAAACAACTAGAAACAAGAACAATTTTTCATTTCTATTTAAGTTGAAAACAAACTGCCAAGGCCTAAAATATTAAAAACCAAAGCTAAAGGTAAACAAACTGTTAAGTACTGGTTCAAGTTCCAGGGCCACCTAGGTAGGAACTTACTGTAAGAACACTCAGAGAACTTCAAAGGATTATGTGCAGCAAAATTATGCAAACGGTGGCCATTCAATATTTTACAAAAACTACTAAAGTGTTTATTAAAAAAACATCACTCTAATTCTATTATGTTCTTGAAATTTAAAGCTTCACAATTAATGAGAACATTGTTAACCTTTGACAACTAAAAGTACCATAATCGGGACAGCATACCTGTTGAAGCCAAGCACAAGCAAGTTGTTTACCATGAATATGTGATGGTGACATATGAAATAAAAAATATTTTCATTACATTCTTAAGATCTGTCCAGTAACATAGAGTTTAGCTTATTTGATCTTCCATTAACCTTGGTGTAAAACGGAACAAGAACATCCCCTTTGAAATATATAGGTGATGAACTTTCTTCTGATAGTACATAAATGGAAATATCACCTCCAATATTGCATGGAATTCTTCCTTGGCAACCACTAGTCTATCAGTATGACTTGAATCACTAACATATATTATCGCTTGAGTATTGGGAAAATAGGACCTTCAGTATGGCCTAAGCAACAAAGCAAAACATCTTAGCATCGATTCAAGGGATTAGGAAGAAATAAAAAGGAAAAGATACCGGAAAATAAGAATATCATTTAGTATATGTGTATCATGTGGTTGGTTCAAAGATGAGTAAGGTCTATTGTAAGATGCACTCACTCACCACAAGTCATGTTTTATATAGAAATAAGGATTCTCACTATAGCATCATCTAGTAATAAAAATATGTAGCACTTTGGCTATCAACAAAAAAATGTACCAGCAATCTATCCAGATTTGAAGGATTTGGCAAAGTGTTGTCTTAATTCAAAATTTTGACTTATCCACTTATGTATATATATAAACACATTCGAGATAAACAATCATTGAAATTCAATAGTTAACCAAAGCTCCTAGTGAACAACAACCAATGTGACTGCAATAATATAGCAAAAAAAAAAAAAAAACTACTGCTAGACATTTTTACCACTTCCATTGAAAAATTAAAGTGAACTTGATGTTGTCAAGCACCACATAAAGTATTAAAAAATATACAAAAGAAAAAATTTAAAATTTTTCTAAAAAAATAATAACAATAAAAGCAATTCCTACCTGAAAACAGAATATTATTTTGACAATTTCACCTGGGTAAACTATTTATCCATGGCAGTAATTAACTAAATCTATCAATTCTTAGATACAGAATAAAAAATAAAACATTCTATTGAAAAGTAAAAAAGTATGAAAAAAAATCATTAGAGAGAGATTTTAACATGGATTTAGAACGAAGAAATGTCATTACTGCACAAATCCAATAGGCAATATTAGACAGGGTACAGACACATGTCAGTATTGTGTGATTGAAAAGAGAACCATTAAATTGGACAAATTAACTAAATAGACGATAGAAATAAAAATCACAAGTAATTACTTGGAACTTTTTTGAGTAATTAGTTACCTGATACTGGTCTGCCCACCTACCACAACAAGGAAAACCACCAATGTTACGAATAAAAAACTTCAAAATGACTTCTTAGAAATGGTTGGAAGAGAAACTACTAAGTAATCACAAAACCACTTAGCATAAATGAAATTGTGATAACAAAGAGCATTCCCATGGTTATTTTCTTGAATGTTATTTTATGACTTCCACAGGTTAAAGTTATAACTGTGTTTTGTAGTTGCATTAAGCTTAATGGCCTAGATGCCTAATTATACTCTAGAATCACGACCCACCCTCATAAGCAAATCGTATGTCTATAAAGTAAATCATAACTTATAAAATCCTTCGGCTCCTTGATGGAAAGAATGAAAAAGAAAAAATAAGGAAGCAAGTTTAAAACATTTACATTCCAATCATTTAGCTCATGAGACACGCCGAAACTGCAAGTATAACAAAACAATATTCCTCCCTCATTGGTGAAGTGATTATATATATTTAAAAAAAAAAATATCTTAGGCTAACTAGAAGGATAATGTTGACTTGTAGTCTACATTCTCTAAGATAAACCTACAGTTATCTTTTATAATGTATGGCAGCATTTGAAACCATAGCCAGTGGCAACATTTAATAGCTGATAGTTGTTACAAATTCATTCCACTGTGTATTAATGTGAATAGTTCATCCATGGACATCATTTGTTTTCATGCTCTGGAGCTCTAATGAGAGTGAAAACCTAAAGCCAAGAAGTCCTCAACTTCTTCTTTTCATAATTTCAACATAAATCACCAAGGGCGACACATGACACAGTCAATAACAACCAAACTCAGAAATTAAAAATTAAAATGATGAACCCCATATGAAAATAAACAAATTCACGAGTCCAAGTCAAACAGCAAGGATCCTGAAAGCCAAAAAACTTTGAAAACAATCCCAATTCTATTAAGGAAGATAAACTCACCTAAATCCCAAACTTGGAACTTTATGTTGTTATATTGCACTGTTTCCACATTGAACCCAATAGCTGTAAAATGAAAAAGACATCTACTCATTAATCAAGTAAAGCAAAGTTTCCCTAATCATATTTTCAGACTACACATTTCGCATATCACCATTTGTCATATTAAATTCTGCCTATGAAATAGATGCAGCAAATTAATGAACTCAAGAAAGCAACCAAAACAAGCTCAAGAGAAGAGAATAACATAAAACAATTAGAAACAACGCAAAATATCCAAAAATTAGCGCGTTAAATGTCAGTCAACCCACGTTCATAGAATAACAGTATCGAATTGCTTAAAGTGAGGATAACAAGGTAAGTACTTGGAATAGTAGACATTACTTCGCCCATCTGAAGTCGATCTGCAAAAACCAATAGCTATAGAGAATTAATTAAAAGTCATCACCACGGCAAGTAGGCAACCACAACAACATGAATCGTATGAAGCGAAAAATGAGGCATACAAAGAATGGTGGTCTTTCCGGCATTGTCGAGGCCCAACACAAGAATCCGACCTTCCTTGTTCCCGAAGAGTGAAGAAAACAGCCTCGTGAAAACAATTCCCATCTCACCCTCAATCAATTTGAGAGTGAATACGATGAATTGAATCTAACTATGTTATAATATATAAAATAAACAAATAAAGGATCTGATCTGATCCAGGCAAAGTATCAGCACCTCTTACCCTCCCTTTCCTGCACAAATTTGAAATAAAAGACGATGACTCACTGTAACTGGAACAATGAGTATAATTGTAATGCAAAAATGAAGCTGATTGGCATTGTGACGAAATACCTGTAGATGACAGTGAGCCAGGCTGGGTGCATCTCAGCTGTCAGCCCCGCGGCTGTGCGCGTTGTTATCTTTCCCAGTCATGATACAATATACTCTCATTATAAATAATTTTATACTCCAGCCATGTATTATTTTATCATTTTTATACTCTCATCACCCATCTTAAACAACAAGACAGAAACACAAACACCTCAACCCATACTGATCCTAGGGTAGAGTCGAACAGGTGCAGATTGAGATTCTTCCCTTTCAAACCAGCAGACCAAAAACCAAAATTCCAGAACCAAAATAATCATGTGATAAAATTACAACATTAATAAATCAAACTTCACAGGGCACTTAAACAATCTGCCTACTAGTTCTCTAACACAAGAATACGTTATCCTACCAACTAATCAAGTTCTGTTTATCACACACAAGCCATACAATTCCCAATACCACATGAGAAAGAAGAAGAATATTACGACGCCCTATATCGATTTCTCCTTACAGAGGACGCGACGAAGATCCGTGGATCGATCCTCATACTACTCGAGATAACTTAAAAACATTACCTGGACGCCGTGCCGATTAACCTCCTCGATCCCACCTTCGTCCAGTGCTGATTGAGAAATCGCGTCGAAGAATGAGATGTGCCCTAACTTTCTGAAATTTGCTAAGTGTGAAATCTATTCAGCACCGAGGAGGGGAATAAGAAAGCCTGCGCGTGTGGGTATGAAATCGTTCTTAGTTTTCCAAAATCGCTATAGCGTTTCTACCTTTTTTTAAATCCAAAATATATTTTAAATTTAAAAAATAAAAGTAAACACCATTTCTTACGAAGCACAATCGTAACTAATGTTATTTTGAACAAAGTCTACCAACTCCGTTTTTGTTACGGATTATTTTGCGTAATTAAAGAACCTGAAACGTTGACCAAGAAAATATATATTTGGTCACGGAAATTGTCGTAACAAAAACCATTATTTGTTACGATGTTATTGTAACGAACTGTCGAGCCGTGGTGAAAGATCATTTTTTTGGTAGTGAAGGAAAGCAGAATATAAGAAAATAAAAAAAAAGGAAAAAATAAATAATGAAAGAATATATATACATATATAATATGATATATGTGTATAAAAAAAAGGCAAAAAAAAAAAAACTGACATAAAATATATATATATAAATAAATTGCAAAAAAAAAATGGCAAAAAAAGCCATTAAAAAAATTGGAAAAAAAAGGCCAAATAACACCATTAAAAAGAAATTGCAAAAAAAAAAAAAAAAAAAAAATTGCAAAAACAAAATGGCCAAAAAAACGCCATAAAAAAAAAAAAAAAAGATTTGCAAAAAAGGCCATTAAAAAAAATGCAAAAAAAGCTTTCAGTTAAAAATAAAAAAACTGCAAAGAAAAAAATTGCAAAAAACAGAAGTTTGTTTTGAGACTTCTTCACACCTTAAACGCTTTGCGTCGGCTTAACAAGTCTTGAGGAGGTATTTTGTAGGCATTAAAAATTAAATGTCTAAATTAAATTAAATATCATATATATTATAATAAAATAAAATTATGATATAATAAAATTAATTATATATTATGATATTTTGGCAAATTGCTTATAACTCCCTACGATTTCGAATTTAGCGTAAAAACTTTAAAAATTGCTTATATATTTAACTCTCTATACTTTAAAAATTGCATGACATCCATTTAATACTTTAAAAACTTTGCATGAAACCCTACCCCACGAAACTTCCCTTGTGTGATGAGAAGATGATTTTTTATCTATATTTTTTTTAATGGCGGGAGGGTTTCATACAATATTTTTAAAAGTACAAGGAGAGCCATGCAACTTTTAAAATAAAGTGAGAACTTACGCTGAGTTTTGAAATTATAGAAGGGATTTCATGCAATATTTTTTAAAGTATAAGGAGGTGCAATGCAACTTTTAAGGTAAAGAGATATTTACGCCGAGTTTTGTAATCACAAGAAAGTAATGGACAATTTACTTTTATAATTATTAATAAATAATATATAATTATTAATGATATAAAAACATTGTAACATATATAATACTATTATTTTGTGTATTAATATTTTTAATTTTTATTATATTATCCTTCAATATATTAATTTACTTTTATATTTATTATTAGTTATTATTATTATTCTTACTTATATTGTTTTTAAATAAAAATAAATATACAGATAAAATAAAAAACTGTATTTACAATTTTTGTCCAAAAAAATAAAAAAATTTAAAAAATAAATAAATATAACTAATAGTTTAACAAAGAAAAAATATATATATCTAGTTAAATTTACGGACAGTGGCTGAACTAGGATATGATGAGAGGGGGAGCTAATTTTAAAAAATTTCGGAAAAAATAAATTATTGAAGATTTTTTTTCCAATGTGTTTTGTTGGAGTTTTTCTTATATTTTTTATTTTTACTAAAAAAGTAATTTTACATTAAAAATATTACATAACACTTATTATATTCTAAAAAAAATATTCGAATTTAATTTTTTTTATTTATTCAAAACTTAAATTCAAAATTTCAAATTTCAAAATCCAAACAAATACACCATATCTAAAATTTTAGTATATCTTTTATCTATTCTAATTATTTTTTTAATACTATATATATAAATATTATATGTATATATATTAAAGAATATAGATAAATAATAGAATAAAATATGAAAGGAGGACTGGATAGTAGTATTATATATACATATAATCATATTGCCTCTATGTGCGTCCGCCTCTGTCGACAATATAGTATATTTGATAAATGAAAATGAAAGAAGATAATAATACATATTTATTATGATACTAATATTTTTTAAATATTATATTTATTATATAAAAATATATATTTTCAAAAAAACAATAATAATAGTTTGCTAATATATTTTAATTTTAAATTAATTTTTATCAAATATTTATAATATTATTAATAAACATTATCATATTATTTATATCTTATATATCATCATCAACAACAACAACTACTATAATAATAATAAGAATAATAATAATAATAATGGTGGTAGTAGTGATACTTTGATAAGAATAAATGAATTTTAACATCTTAAAATTTTTCATGCTTAGTGGTGAAATTTGAAAATATCATGTTAATTAGCCGGGTAATGAATTGCATAGGTTGAAGATACGATTAAGAATGAATGACTATAATAAAAATTGTTTTGTCCTGATTTTTTAAATTGAATTGTTCCAACAAAATTAGCATAACACTCTTTTTGCAGTACCAAGCAATGTTGTGAATTAAGACAATGCATAAACGTGGAAAGTACTCCCACAATAAAAGCAATGTCTGCACGTAAATGCGCCAAATAAATCAATCATCCAATCAAGCTTCTGAATTGTTTTTCATTTGCTTGTCCAGAACCATCATCAATCTGTAACTTCTCATTCAAGTTCATAGGTGTTGCTGCAACCTTACAATTCAGCATATTAAATATTTTCAACAACGTACTTTTGTTGAGAGTCAAAAATTCCATCGTCACTTTGCTTCACTTCCAACCCAAACACTATTGCAACTTGCCTAAGTCTACCAATGAGAAAAAGATACGAACCCATATAAATCATATCATCAACATAAAGTCAAAGAATGAGAAAATTATTTTTATCATATAATGTGGGTTCATTCTTGTTTCGCTCAAATCCATTTTTACAAAGATAGGAATTTATCTTTCCATACGATGCACGCGGAGCTTGTTTTAACCTGTACAAGGCTTTGTGCAACTCTCCTAATTATCTTCAATTATAAATCATTCAAGTTGAGTAACATAGACCTCCTCCTTTAAATCATCATTTAAAAATGTTGATTTCATATCAAACTGTAGTCGAGCTGAAGCAAGAAGAGACCGCAGCTGCAGCTGCCGCCACCTTCTCTGCCATGGATGACATGAAGGACTATTACTATGACCTCTACGAGGATGAAGCGGACAGAAATCTTGGTAACATATACCTCATTCGTAGATCCTCAGGTCTCCGCATTGGGAATCGAAGATGGGGCGACAACAGCTATGGCCGAGCAGGACGGCAAGAAGCAAGACATGTTGTTCGTTCCACCTCTGCTGGCTCGTCCCAACAGAACAAGCAGACCACTTCTAAGGAAGTTGTCGGCCACCATGGCAAGAGGGCTCCAAAGAGTGAAGCCTCCGACAAGGAAATGGCAGTTTTGCGAGGTTCGGCTGCAAGAAGTAGTAGGTGTGTCTGTCTCTCTCTCTCTTTCTCTTTCTGTCAGGTAATATGTATTTTCTTTGGTAGATCACTTTAGACCAAAACAGATAATAGGTTGGATTGATAATTAGTTTGTATTTGCGTTGTGTACCGTAGATTTTCTTTTACATACAAATTATATCTCTAACATTTGGGGTTCATTCTTTTAGCCACATTTCTTATTTTTGTGTTTGTTGAATTATTGTTGTAAATAATTTGTGGTTTGCGAATTATATAGTGTCCTTTATGAAATGGTTCAATTTTTTTTCCATATAATATTGGCCAATACAACTTTGGACTACAGAATAAAAGTCATACTAAACATTTCCTAAATTCACATTGTACAAATACTATTATATAAACGCAAATTATTAACAAAAACAATTCAACAAAGATGAAATGAGAATGATCCGGCCATGTTAGAGATGAAAGTTTGAATGTAAGAAAAAAAGAAATTTACTTTACACAATGCAATTGCAGTCCAACTCATTATCTGTTTTGGGCTAAAGCATCTTATTTCATCTACCAAAGAAAATATTGTACGAGGAATGGCGCCTTGCCTTTTGTTCAGAAAGTCTTACCTGACAGAAAGAGAGAGACAGACCTACTCCTACTTTCGGCAAAACCTCGCAAGATGCTTCACCATCGTTGCCTTGTCGATGGCTTCACGCTTTAGAGCCCTCTTGGCACGGCGGCAGACAACTTCCTTAGAAGTGGTCTGCTTGTGCTGTTGGGACGAGCCAGCAGAGGTGGAACGAACGACGGGCCTTGCTTCTTGCCGTTCTGCTCGGACATAGCCATTGTCGCCCCACCTCCGATTACCATGCGGAGACCTAGGGATCTACGAAGGAGGTATATGTCACAAAGATTTCTGCCCGCTTCATCCTCGTAGAGGTTATAGTAGTAGTCCTCCGTGTCATCCATGGAAGAGGAGGCAGCGGCAGCTGCAGCAGCGTCCCTTCTTGGCCCAGTTTGACGACTACAGGTTTAAACCATGAAGCCCTTAAGAGAAGACAGACGCTCTCCTCGAACATGTAGTCATGGGTACTATTGGAAGCATGGTTCCCCGTCGCGGATCGTTGTCGCGGATCGGCTTTCACCGTTCCAAATACGTCGCGGCATATCGGCGCGGTATATCGGTCAAATATCGATCAACATTATTTTTATATAAAATTTTTTATTTTAAAAAATGATAATATACACGATTAAATATATTAAAACATAAATATAATTAATTTAAAAATTATATATATAATTTGATCTAAAAAAATAATTTTACAATTAGTTATGAGTTATTCTAAAATATCAATTTTAATGAAAATTAATTTGTATAAATTAAGTAAAAATTAAATACAATTCAAAACAATTAAATTTATAAATTAAATAAACAAAATAATTAAAATAATCTAATACTAATTCCGATCCAAAGTAAACAAATTAATTTTATACTTATATTTACAAAAATTAAGTTAAATAGACTTAAATAATTATTTAGGTCATTTTCCAAAATATTTTCAATCAATTATTCGCTACTCGTTCTTCTTCCCCAACCTGCACTATCCTCTTCCCCAACCGACAACACTGCTCGATCTTCCTCTTCTTCTTCAGCAACCTTCTTTATTCACAACGCAGCCGCACCTTCCACTACTTCTTCATCTTACCGAACAATATCTTCCCTAAATTTATCCCTAAACTCACATCTTCTCCTTTCCAAGTTTCAAATTCCAAATATGAAATTGAAGTAATGGAAGGAGAATGATTGACAAAAACATCTCCAAAATAAAATAAAAAAATAAAATGAGTGATTTCATGAAGATTTGGAAGAAAATCGGATTTTTTTTCAGTACCGGAACGGTCCTGCCGGTTCCGGATCGGCCCAGTCGGACCCGAACCGGCCGATCCGGCGAACCATGAATTTGGAAGAGGACGTCATTGTAAGAGATGATCAGAATAAGTGATAAATAATTGGTAGCGATTAAGAGATCGCTCAAAAAAAAAAAAAAGATCTTCGTGATCTGGCAATTCAAGATCAGGTTTGGTACTGGGTAATTTTTATTTTCTTTTCTCTTGCTGGGTTTGATGTTTCGATTTGTATTTTGTTCTTTGAGTTTGAGTTGATTTTAGAAAGAAAGAAGTTGAATTGAATTTCTATTGTTTCTTTATTTGGGGTGGATGATCAGGCTATTCCGCAATCTGTTGAGTATTGGTTGGAATTAAAAGAAATTGAGACCGGCTCCAAGTCTTGATGTTAGTTTCATTCTAATATCTCGGCTGATACCGTTTCCTATTCTAAGATTGGAGGAAAGGAATTCAGAGAATTCCGAAGAGTACATCGGGAGAGTTGGAGAAAAGAGAAGAAGAATAGAAGAGGAAGAGAGGAAGAAGATGAAAAAATAAACAAAGAAGAAGATCGAGGAAAAAGAAAGACAAAGAAGAGATGAAGAAGAAAAAAGATTGAGAAACAAGAACTAGAAGAATAAGATAAAGAAAAATGATCAAGGAACAAGAGATAAGAAGAAGAGGAAGAAGAAGAGAAAAGGATCGAGGAAGAAGAAAAGGAAGAGAGGAAGAAGATGAAAAAATGGAAAAATAACTAGAGGAAGAAGAAAAACAAAGGAGAAGCGATGAAAAAATAAACAAGGAGAAGAAGAAGAAACCGGAGAAGAAGAAGAAGCAGTGGAAGTGGAAGAAAAATAAAATAACTAGTACAAGAACTAAAGAAGAGGAGAGAAGAAGTAAACGTAGAAACAGAAGAAGAAAAATTAAATTCTAGAAGAAGAAGAGTAGAGAAGACTGAAGAGAAGAGGGGAGGGGAAGAAGTACAAGTAAAAAGAAAAAAATCTACAAGAAATTACTGAAGAAAAAAAGGAGAATAAAAAAATAAAATAAAATCTATAAAAAAAAGGGTAGGAGAAAACCCAATTAAAAATACAAATAAAACAAAGTAATGTGAATATTTTTAATACTACCATAGAATTCTGATTATGTACGAATTCTTTTATATTAAATTATACGGTCTTTTGGTAAATAATTTTTTTTAAAAATTTTAGTTTATTGAAAAAATTTTAGTTGTTTTAAATCAGTTAATTTTGATGTTCAATACATTAGTGTTTTTAATTAGTTTATTCAGTCCAAAAATTAATTATTTTTATTTATCGTTAAAATTAATTAATTCTTTCCCGTATATTAATATATAATTTTATTACACTATTTATTAATTATATACTATTTAATAATTATATAGATATATTTTATTTTAATAACTTACAAATTCATATTTATAAATTTAAAATAATTATTTTTTTATATGTCAATTACCTTATTTATAATTTTTTTATTTTTTTAGAATAAAAATAATATAAAAATATTAATATTATTGATTCATTTATATAGTATTTTTTATCACATAATATTTTTATTAAAAATAAATATATTTATTTAAAATTATAAATTTAATATAAATATATATTAATTAAAAATTAATCTAATAAAGATACATATAATAACGATTTTTGTTCTTTTATATTTATATTATTTCTAATAAAAAATATACTCTCCGTCCGCTTTGAAAGTTTACATTTACTTTTGGTGCCGTGTTTAAGAAATAATAGTATTTTAATTATAGTGAGTAGTTAAAAGTAGTGTAATGACATTTTTGCCCTTACTTTTTTGTGTAAAAGTAATAATGTGATGTAAAGTAAAGGTATTTGTGGAAAAAAGTAGGGTATTTAATGAAATGTTAACTTTGTAATTGGACGTCCCAAAATAAAAATATGTAAACATTGTAAGTGGACGGAGGGAGTATATTTTTTTCAATAAGCTTGTATTATTTCTTTACAAAATATTTTAAAAATAATAAAATAAATATCTTAATAAAAATTTTCTAATTTTTAAAATTAATAATAAAATTCTTAAAAAGTCTATCCATTGAAAAAACTCAACTAAATATATTGAAAATAAAATATTAAATGTCCTCAATTGTCATTTTACATATAAACATCTAATATCAAACCGCTATTTTACCAAATACTTTAATACAAACAGCTAATAGGATCAACTAATAACTACCAACTAATCGAATCAGCTAACAGCTAACAACTAATTGTCAAACACACCCTTAATATTTTTTTATAAATAATATCTATAGTTTTTCATATATAAATAATATATTATTGGAATCAAATCCATTCGAAAAATAATATATACAATAAAAAATTTTAAAAAAAATAATTTGTAAAAAATCAAGTATAACTAGAATAGATATAAAAAAAATTAAAAAAAAAACATACACAATAAAATGAAAATACTAAAATAAAAATAAAAATCTTATATGTTAAAATTTATCATAACTGAATGTATAAATTTTTTTCAAATCAAAAGACTGACATAATCTACAAAATTAAAAAATATATTAGAATATTATACACAAAACCAAAACAGTTTAAAACATACAAATACAAGAATGAAAAAAAAATAATTAATAACAAAACACAATAAATAATTAAAAAAAGGTACATGGACAATAAAAATGAATGTACTAAAACAAAAATAAAATTTTTATATATTAAAGAAGTGTTTGAGTAAGAGCTTTTTTTTTAAAAAAAAAACTTTTAGTTATTTGAATGGTAAAAAAACTAAATTAAGTGTTTGGTAAATTAATTTTTTTAAAGAATTTTTTTAATAAAAAAAAAAAATTTTAAAAGCTAATATACCCAGTATTTTGAAAGAACTTATTCACTTTAATTATGTTTATTCATTATTTACCTGTAAAAAAAAAATTTATTTATTTCATATATATAATAAGTATATTTTTATTACAGTATTTATTAATTAATTTGAATACTCTCTTCGTCTTATATAAAGAGTAACGTTTGCTTTTTGCACGTAAATTTTTGAATATTAGTATTATATTGAGTTGTAGTAAAAAAAAAACGAAAATACCCCTATTAGTCTTGTGTAATATAAAGATGGTGAAATTTGTGTAATATATTGTAAGTTGAAAAGATATTTATTATGTTGATAGGTAGTACAATTACTAAATTAGGAAATAATAACTTTGTTTTGGAAGGACGAAAATGGAAAATAAAACTCTTCTTATGAGACAGAGAGAGTATGTTTTATTTACTATATTATAATTTTATTTTTGTAAATTTAAAATAATTACTATTATTAATTATACATATAAATTATTTTATTTGTAAAATATATAAATTTATTAAAATTAAATCAAATAGAAAAGACAATATTATTAATTTATTATTATATATTTTTATTATATAAAATTTACACTAAAAATAAATAAAATAAATAGAATAAATTAATAAACAATATTTAACATAATAAAAATATATTGAAAAGATTTATTCTCTTATATTTTATATCATTTCAATAAAAAATTATTATTATTTTTTAATAAAAATTTCAAATTTAAAAAATAAAAATAAATATGTTATTTTTATAATTTGCAATAATTAATAAAAAAACTTTCAAAATTTTAAATCAAAATGAACAAAATAAATATTTTAAAAAATACCATATAAATATCATTAATTGTCATTTTACATGTAAACAACTATATCAAACAATTGTTTTACCAAACACTTTAATACAAATCGCTAATTAAATCAGCTAGTCAAACTAGCTAATTGAATCAACTCACAGCTAAAAGCTATCCGCTAATTACCAAAAGCACCATAAGAGGGTGTTTGGTAAACAACTTTTTCAAACGCTTTTAGCTTATTGAAAAACTTTCGGCTTTTGATCAGTAAACCGGCTAATTTTGGTGATTGGTAAATTAACGTTTTCAATTAGCTTATTGGGTCCAAAAAATTAATTTTAAAAAAGTTGTATATTCAAGCGTTAAAATTAGTTTTTTTCATTTTAATTTTTCTTATTTTTTATTTGCCCTTAAAATTAATTAATTCTTTTACATATACTAATATATCTTTTTATTACACTATTACTAGAGTAAAAAATCAATTTTAGTCCAAATCAAACTCATTTATTTTTCATTTTTGGTCCAATTCAAAAAATATTATCAAAATTAATCTTATACAAAAATCAAATTATCATTTTTAGTCCCACCGTTAAAATTTCAACGGAATAAACTGACGTGACCATAACGAAATCTGATGTGACAAATGATTTGGAACAAATACGCCCGTGTTGCAAATATATTATTAAGCAATATATTATTATATTTATCCTGACACCGGGCGTGTTGCAAATTGAACACGACCGTGTTCAAATTCAAGCAACACATTCAAACGGGCTGCGGCTGTGGCTTACATAATAATGAGTGTGGGTGACCATACTCATTATGAATTATTTAATAATTTATCTATGGTATATATTTTTTTAGTTTAACATATTTAATTATCTATACATGAACTCCATTCCAAACAAGATGCAATATTTGTATTTGGCATTGGTTTTTAAGTGAGTAGTATTAAGTATGATAATTTAAAAATTAGGTGATGTGATGGATAGATAAATATATATTTTATTATTTTATTTGGATGATCTGAGAGGATAAATATGGGGTAGAGATTATATATAATTAATTATTTCTTATTTTGAAAATATTGCATGGTGTTTGTGACATACCAAAAAAGAAATGTTGCATGGTGTTTGGGACGGAAGGAGTATTTAATAATATTTAAAATTAGATTTTTTTTTCAAATATTTTTATTTTTATTTTTTTGTTTGAAAATATTATACTTAGATGATTTTCCTTTTCTCTTTTTTATAAAAGATAATTTTTTTTACTTTTGATAAATATATCAATTTTAAATATATTTATTTATTATTTTTATATGAGTAGTATTGCTAGTATTTTAAATATTTTAAATATTATATGTTAATAAAATATATATAATATAGATATTAGTTTGTAAATAACAAAATTTTATATAATACAAATAAATAATAAATTTAAATTTATTATCATAAATTTGTTTTATAAAAAATAGAAAATTTTAAAAATAGATAAAAATATTTGTTAATTGAGGGACAAATTATATGAGACGGTGGGAGTATTAAACTAAAAAAATATACTATACATAAATCATTAAATAATTCATAATGAGTGTGGGACCCACCCACACTCATTATTATTAAGCCACAGCCGCAGCCCGTTTGAATGTGTTGCTTGAATTTGAACACGGGCGTGTTTGATTTCCAACAAGCCGGTTGGTATAAATATAATAATATATTGCTTAATTGAAATAACACGCCCGTGTTATTATTAACATGGCCGTGTTTGTTTCAAATTATTTGTCACATCAGATTTCGTTATGGCCACGTCAGCTTATTTCGTTGAAATTTTAACGGTGGGATTAAAAATGATAATTTGATTTTTGTATAGGATTAATTTTGATAATATTTTTTGAATGGGACCAAAAATGAAAAAAATGAGTTTGATTGGGACTAAAATTAATTTTTTTTTCTATTACTAATTATTTGGATATATTTTCCTCTAATAACTTATAAATTCATATTTATAAATTTAAAATAATTATTTTTTTAATATGTCAATTATTTTATTTATAAATTTTTTATTTTTTAAAATAAAGATAATATAAAAATATTAACATTATTGATTCATTTATATAGTATTTTTTTATCACATAATATTTTTATTAAAAATGAGTATATTTATTTAAAATTAATCTAATAGAAATACATATATTAATGATTATTGTTCATTTATATTTATACTATTTTTAATTAAATAAAAAATTAATAAGCTTTCTTTACAAAATATTTTAAAAATGATAAAAATAAATATCTTAATAAATTTTTTCTAATTTTTAAAATTAATAACAAAATTCTAAAAAAGTTCATCCACTGAAAACTCAACTAAATATTTTGAAAATAAAATATTAAATGTTCTTAATTTTCATTTTACGTATAAATAATTAATATCAAATCGCTATTTTACCAAATACTTTAATACAAAGACCTAACCGAATCTGCTAGTCAAATCAGCTAATCAAATCAGCTAATCGTTATTAGCTAATGGCCAAACACACTCTAAAATTTATTATCATTTTCTTTATGAATTCTCCAAATATTTTTTCAAATCAAAATTTTAAAAGATAAGCATACGCCTTTGTTTTCCCAACACCAATTTTCAATTGGCATTCTCCAAAAATAATAAAATAAAATTTAATTTTTATACAAAAAGTCAAAAAATCATTACAAAAATTCAAATATTTACTTTACAATAATATATTTTATACTTTTGACATAATTTTCTATACCACACAACAAAAATAATTTTATCTAAAAACGTTACGTAAGCCGATAATATACAAAATTTAAAAAATAATTAGAATATAATACTAAAAAACAAACCAATTTTTAAAAAATACATAAGAAGTAATTAGTAGAAAATAAAATTAGTTCAATAATTAAATACACTTACACAATAAAAGTAATACTAAATATAAGTAAATTTACATATACTAAAACTTACATTAATTCTATGTATTAATTCCTCAAATATTTTTTCAAATGGAAATACTCAAAATTTGAACATAGTCTTAAAAAAAAAAAAAAAAAAAAAAGTGTTTCCTTTGTTCACGAAAGCATGTTCGTTCTTTTTATAAATTATATAGGATATAAATATGTTTTTTCGATGGTATTAAAAAATTAAATCAAATAAAAAAATACACATAAATAAAATTACTAAAATAAAATAATTTTTGTATATATTAAATTTAATATGGACTTCTTAAATATATATATATTTTTTTTCCAAATCAAAATATTTGAAATTTGAATATAATCTACAAAAGTAAAATACAACCAAATCAATTAAAAAATAAACACATATTCCTTCCATCCCATGACATTAGTCCAATTTCTTTTGACACGGAATTTTAAAAAAAGATGTACTGAATGATTAATTAATTTGATTAATATGTGTAATATTTGTTATGTATTATTATTTTAATTATAGTGAAATATATTGAAATAATTTTTTTTTCTGCTAAATATTTTATATTTTGAAATTAATTTTTTAAAAAAATTGTATCAATTGTAAAATAGTAATTAAGTAACAACAAATAAACTAATTTTAATAATCTAAACCTAATGTAATAATAAAATATTATAATTTTTTTAATTTAAATAACAGTTTACATAAAAAATTTCCAAAAGTAAATACGAAAAATGAAATATAAATTAAATTTAGCTATTAATAATGATAAATCTATTCTCTTTCAAAAAATAATATCACCCCTAATAATATATTTTCCATCCGTCATATTTAGTCTAACTTTTTTTTTTGCAAATATACAAAAGAATGATGTTAAATATATGGACGTAGATTATAAAATAATATAATTAAATATTTTAATAATATTTTTACAATCCTCAATACCTAACAATAAAAATACAAAATATTATTAACACTAAAAGCACTTGTGAGATTATGAAATGGTTTTATTATTTCAATTTGTTATTTCTAAAAAAATATCAAGAGGGTGTTTGACAAATAGTTTTTTGAAAAGCTTTTAACTTTTTGAACAATTTTTAGCTATTAGACCAGTTAAACAGTTAACTTAGGTGTTTACTAAATTAGCTTTTTGGAATAGATTTTGGGACCCAAAAAGCTAATTTCTGAAAAACTAATTGACCTAATATTTTGAAATAGCTTTTTCAGTTTAAATTTTTTAATTCCTTATTTGCCCTTAAAAATTTATTATGCATTTTACACAAATAAATATATTTTGATTACTATTAATTATATTAGAATATTTTATTATATTATAGTTTTACTTTTATAAATTTAAAATAATTAATTTTTATATATAAATTATTTTAATGATAAAATATACAAATTTATTAAAATCAACACAAAATATAAAATATAAATATTAATAATTTATTTTTATATTAAAATTACATTATATAAATTTTATATTAAAGATAAATTAAATAAATTACATTTATTGAAAATTATAAATATAATGAACTAATCGATAATTAACATAATAAATATATATACGAAAAATTTATTATTTTATATTTTATGTCATTTTCAATAGAAAAAATTATTTATATATATTTTTCAATAAAAATATATTATTTTTTAAATATAACTATAATAAAAATAAATACTATTTTATAACACTTTTATAATTTTCAATAACTAATAACAAAAAATTTCAAACATTTTAAACTTAAAAGAACACAATTGAATATATTAGAAAAAAATAAAATATAAATATCCCTAATTGTCATTTTACGTATGAACAACTAATATTAAACAGCTGTTTTACCGAACATTTTAATACAAACATGTAATCGAATAAGCTAGTCAAACCAGCTAATTGGATCAGCTAACAACTATCAGCTAATTGAATCAACTAACAGCTATCAGTTAATTGACAAACACACCCCAAATCAAATACTTATTTTTATTCATCATACTATAATAATATTTAGGTAAAATTGCTTAAAACTCCCATGTGGTTTCGAAATTCAGCGTAAAATCTCCATGTACTTTAAAAATTGCATAGTACCCCCTTATACTTTAAAAAACGTTGCATGAAATTCTACCACCATGAAACTTTCTTCGTGTGATGAGAAGATGATTTCCAATCTATATGTTTTGCATGGCAGGGGGGTCTTATGCAATATTTTTGAAAGTATAAGTGAGTGTCATGCAATTTTTTAAAGTAAAATGGGGATTTATGCTGAATTTCGAAACCAGAAAGTGATTTCATGCAACATTTTTTAAAGTATAAGGGGGCGTCATGCAATTTTTAAAGTAGAGGGAAAATTTACACTGAGTTTCGAAACCACAAGGGAGTTATGGGCAATTTTGCCTAAAATTTAATTTTATATTCAAAGCACAACATCAATACATATTTATATTGTTGATATATATATATATATATCTATAGTAATATATCAATGTGTATATATACGATGATGTAGCCCTAATTTTCGTTAAGAAATAAAGTTTTTTTAATTTATTTCAACATGGTATTAGAGCACCGATTTTTCCCAAAATAATACAAAAATACTGCCCGTCCATTCCTCCAGCTTCCGGCCACCTTTGATCGTCACCGCCACCACCATCAGAAGCGCCGTGGCGAGACCGGCCGGCACCTGGAAAATCTCGGCAATCGGCGGCGCGTGGAGGACTCACGCGCTTGACGAAGTTTTCCGGCGAATGTCTCGCCGGCGCGTGGCGGCTTGTGCGGCGGCGGTTGCCGGAGTTTTTCGGACCATCGTGTTCGGTTTTTAATTTTCTTTTGAATGGTATTTTCAGATTCTGGTTTGAGTAGTTTTTCATAATCGTTTGATATTTCTTGTTTCGGGTTCAATTCTGTCTTATGTCTGTGTTTCTGTCAATCTGATTTTTGGTTTGAGATATTGTCTTTTTTTGGTATGGAAAATATGGATATTCATGTTCCGATAAATATCATTCCGTATGGGGATAATTATAGTTTGTGGGCACAATCAATGAAAAGTTTTATGATAGGTAGGAAACTGTGGCGGATTGTTACTGGGGATATAGTTGCTCTCGTTGCTCCTATTTATATAGAAGAAGTTGTGCCTACAACTAAAGTTGTTGAATCATATATTGAGAAATTAGAAGATTGGGACAGTAAGAATCATCAAATCCTCACATGGCTACGTAATACATCTACTCCGGTGATACAAGTTCAACTTGCCCAATTTGAAACAGCTAGGGCATCTTGGGAGTTCTTGGCAGTCCGCTTCCGTGCTACTAGTTTGGCACATTATTATCAGCTTTGAAGCACACTACATGGTCTAAAAC
The DNA here is from genome assembly GCF_009805555.1 of Andrographis paniculata. Classification (NCBI taxonomy): domain Eukaryota; kingdom Viridiplantae; phylum Streptophyta; class Magnoliopsida; order Lamiales; family Acanthaceae; genus Andrographis; species Andrographis paniculata. The sequence goes on along the minus strand of NW_026137586.1, from coordinate 4,657,144 downwards.
AGGAACCCGGATAGTTTGTCGACGACTTTCTTGCTCAGGTGCAACCCATTTGACATCGGTTGGATCAGACTGAGATCAGTCCTGATCATCTCCGTCTTATTTAAGTTTTGATGGCTTTGCGTCCAGAGTATGAGGCAGTTTGTGCCTCCTTGTTACATCGGCACCCACTTCCTACACTGGATGTGGCTATTCAGGAGATTCTTTTTGAAGAAACTCGTCTTCACATAGTCAAGGCTCCTCCGCCTGACTCTACTCTTGTAGTCACAGCCCGAACTCTTACTCAAAGTCGTCAGCTCCGCCGCAAACGATGTCAGTCCTCTGATCACGACTTCGGTCACTGCCCCAAGGTGGAGTGCCATTACTGTCATGTTTTAGGCCATACTATACATTATTGCCCTACCAGGCCGTCCCGCTTTGACAACAGTCATTCCAAGTCTCGGCATGTTCGTTGACCTCCTCAGTCTAGTACCTCATTTGTCACAGTCTCTGCCACGCATGCGTCTGCGCCTCCTACGATCCAGGACTTAGAGGCTCTTCTTAAATAGGTTCTATCTTCCAATACTGTCATGTCTACCACCTTATGTAACTCTCCTTGGTACTTTAATTCTGTCTGTAGTAATCATATGACCTCTGATTTACGCCTTATGACCTTTACATCCACCGCATCATCTCTACCCCGTATCCTTACCACAAATGGTACCCATATAAGCATCACCCATACTGGACATGCATCTATCTCGTCCTTATTCCTCCCTGACACCTATTGCATTCCCCAATTACCGTTATATCTGATCTCAGTTGGTCAATTAGTTAATCAAGGCCTCGCAATAATTTTCTCTTATTCTGGTGTGCAGATTTAGGATGCGCAAACTGGGAGGACCCTCGGGAAGGGCCGGAAGACGGGCCGCTTATTTGAAGTCGAGTCATTTCAGCTCCCTTGTCCCTCTATATACGCTACCGCCACCATCCTAAGGCCGCCACCACATCAAGGACATCTGGGGAACACTGGATATTCGCTGCCCACGTCCCAATGGTGTAACAACCTTTTGTTCGGTACCATGAGCACACCAACATTTCTGGCAGAGGCGAACGGTCAAGGAAATATCCTCTTCAGAAGAGAAACTACTGACCCTTAGGCTCATGGCCGACCACAGCCTCAACACCTCCGGCTCCGGGGATCACTTGGAGGGGCATTCGCCCCACCTCCGAACCTGACATGGGGGGCAACTTCTACTTCTCCGGGTCTATCAGGCTCGGCTCCGTCGGTTGTAGCAGTTGTTTGGGGCTTAGATACACCATCTTTGATCGTGGCACCTCCACATGGGAGGCAAGCAGCGTACTGGAAAACTCTCTCTACCGGACCAGCTGCACAAACAGGTGTACGGACCTCCACAACAGAGCTTCTCGATCCAGTTTGGAATTTTTGACCCTCTACCTGCGGCACCTCCAGAAATGCCGGCCGATGAGAACCGGGTACGTCCACCACCGGCATACCTCCCATAGGGATATCAACAACCCTTCCATCGTGTTCGGCTGGGCTCGGGACAGCCCGGAGGACATGCCAAGGTTGCTCCTCTGCCACGACCAATGATTAATCCTCAGGCTATAGATGAAGCAATTCGGAGGTTGTGTGGTGATCCTATCCGGCTACCCACTAGGCCATATTATCAATGGGTGTTCCCAGATCAAATTTTCATCGACCATCCGCTCCCCGGAATGTGCGGGTTCCAGAGTTCACATTGTTCTCAGGAGAAGATTCACGCTCTACTATTGAACATATTGGCCTGTTCACAGCGTAGTGCGGAAGAGAATTTGGGACCTATGATTGGTTTAAGCTCTAAGTTTTCGTTGTCCTTCGCAGGGCCAGCATTTATATGGTACGCATCTTTGCTGCCAAATTCGTGTAACACATGGGCATATCTCGATACGGCATTCCACGGATGTTATTATAGCCCGCTTCCGGAAGTGACGGTATTGGACCTAACCAACCTATGGAAGAACCATGATGAACAGGTGGATTAGCTTTTAAAGAGGTTTCGCAAGGCAGAGGGGCGGTGTCAGGTCCGGATACCTGAAAAAGTGGTTAATATGGCCATCGATAACATGACACACCAATTTCTAGAAAAATTGGCCCTTTAGGAATACAATGACCTCTGCCAGATGCTGGAAAGGCAGTAAAGGCAGAACAACTTCTCCAGGATTCCCAGATGGCTAGGCAGCAGAAATTCAGAAGTGGGACACACCTTATCCAAATCTAGGAGGAAGAAACAGGTTGTCTAGAAGAGACATCTGCTTGGCGCTCAAAGTATCTCGGAGGAAGGGGACCAATCCCAATCTACACTATACTTTTTAAATATCTAAAACTGAGCAAAGATTTGATTTCTTGTTGAAGGATAATCAGCTTCAATTTAAAGAAGGTCATAACTATTGTTCGATGGAGAATTGAATGAAAAAGCCTATTGTAAATGGCACGACTTATATGGACATCAGGTCGGGAGTTATATCACCTTTAGAAATACAGTGCAAAAGGTTATTAAGGATGGCAACTTACATTTGGCCAATAAGCCGGTAATGAAGATCGATACAGAGCCTTTCCCGGCCCAAATTAATATTTTGGGATTCCGGCCTGATAGGAGGAATCGATTAGCCTCGGGAAACAAGCCAATTCATAGGTAGACCACATCAAAGAGGAGTGTTTTTTAACGGCTCGGGAGTTCTATAAAATCCCCACGGTGGAGTTTTGTGTGGGATCGTATATCACCGCATAATACCGTTGCAGATTTTAGCTTAAAAAAAGACGGCGAAGTGTGGCGAGTCACTTCAGTCTATCAAGTGGTAATAAGTCCCAACGGTATGTGACAGCCGGAAAGGCCGCCAGAGGACGACAGCTGGACAGGTAATCTAAGGAGGATCCCACCACTGACTAAAATCCAACGGCAGTGGTAATAACATGGACAACAGTGCAAGCAACTATCTAGAGAGCAAGAGAAAATTGTTGCGACTGAGAAAACACCTTCAGTGTATGATAGATTGTTTTTGGGATGCGTAATTTGTATATATTCACAAGGAATTTTATATTTGAATATCAATGTGTGAATGATTATAGAAAGCGGTCAGATATAGTAAAAGATTGTGGTTGTAGACCCTGAGTAGTTATCAAAATTATTTATACTCTTTTACTGTTGAGTGTCCAGGTCGAACACAGGGATTTTAAGTCATGAATTTCAAATAAAGTGTAGATCTTTTAAAAGCGGCAAAAAATGTTGTAAAAGGTTCCGTTTTGCAGCGGATCCGAATTTCTACTCTACGGAAAACGGTAAGTAAAAATGGTAAAGGTGAGCGGAGGTGAGCGGTGAAGTGCCAGTGATGGTCGAGTGAACGGGACATAAGCGGATGTCACAATATACATATATATACAAGCGGTGGAGAGTGAGGGAGATGTGTTGTGTCTGAATTGTGCGTTACTTGATGACTAGGTTTTCCTGGATGAAGTGAGCGAACAATGTTGGTGTGTTAACGGAGATATTTGTATAATACAAAAGCGGGGGAAGAAGATGATGTAAATATATAGACCGAATTATAAAGAATTCTTATCATTGGAATCTGACCTTAAGGGATTTATAACAAGACTTCAATGACACCCAAAATCAGAATATTATAAGAAAGAAATCCTACTGTCAATAGGAATTTTTGTGACCTAATAGACCACCGCCTATGCCCCAATAATTATCCCAACTTCTGCCTCATTAGTGGCTTTACCCCTCTGTTACCTCTTTTTAATCAAAATTGAATTCAAAACAGTAGTTAAACAGGTCGACAAGGCTCCTGCGTATTTAACTACATTGAACTACCTTGAAGATTCTTTTGGAAAAAGACAAGGCTTGGACAATCAATTCTTCTTATGCTCTAAACTAGTGAAATGAATTTCTTTAAAATCAGGGTTTATATAAGTGTGAAAAAAGATGTGAAAGAAATAGAGATGAAGAACTAAATGATATTTCATTACTTACTAATAAAGCTGGAATTGCTAATTTCACAAAGCTATAATTGAAAGTAATAAAGTCTTGGCCAAGGGAGAAGGGAAATGCCCACTCCCTTGGCCATTTCTGTGGAGAACTCCCTTACAGGGTTGGAGCTCTCGAAGAACAGGAAGACTGCTAGAATGCGCAGGAAAATTAATCGCTATATACTCCAATCGAAGTATATCTACATACAGATATATGGCCCTATTTATAGTAGGTGAAAAGAAACGGTTGGAAGCAGTTACAAGGCAGTTTCAACCGCTAGGCAGTTAAACGGTTGATGGCAGTTATTCTGTTGAAATAGTTGTTGGCCATAACTTCTAGGATGCTCGCTTCGCTTGCATAGGATTGTAAGGGCTCAGATCTTCCTCGCTTGCCGGAGGGCATCAGCGCAACTAGGCTTACTTGCGCTGGCTGGTAATGGAATGGTTGTACCGCTGCAGTTGGGACACTTAGTCAATATCTACTGTCACTCTGCAGCGGTGGGCGTCTGGGCCGTCGCTTGCGAGCGGGAGAGACTGTCGCTTGTGAGCGGTGGAAGCTACCGCTTGCCTCTCTTGCCTTAGTTTTTCTGGGTGATGTAATCGCCGCTTGCGAGCGGAGGTGGCTGTCACTTGTGGCGTCTGCCTTAGATTTTCTGGCACCAAAACACTGCTTAAGAGGGCAAAAATCGTTAATAATCTCAACAAACAAACTCTGGATCATGCCAAGCGATATAGATCAATAAAGTATGTCATTAACCAGTTATTGTGATGGTTTTTATACATAAATTCAAGTAATACACAGTTTTGTCAAGCTAAGAATATGCTCATATTTGGAGTCATCAGTGTAAGAATTAACAACCCCCCCCCAGACGAGGAGGCAACGAGAGTGGAGACCAAAATAGATTGTCCCAAAGGATAGAGCTGACTGTGGGCAGCAGCTTCATCCAGATGCACCAACAGTGTATGTACCGGAGAGAGAACCAATCATCGAGGCTTTGGAAGATGATAAGACGTCAATTGCGAGTTTGGAAATCATCGCGCAAGTGACCAGGATCTGGAACGGGCGCTGCATTATGAAAGAAATTTTCGAGTGAACACCATTGGTTTCTTGCCCAGAGAGTTCATGACTCCGGAGCTTCAGCCTGCTCATCGGCACCTGACCCTGAGATGTGGATCATCCAAGGCACATTAGCATGGCGTACTATACGAACTCAATTTATTATTTCAATCTAGAACTGTAGTCTTCCTTCTAGGGGGATGGGTACTTGAAGAAACTAGCCTTCTATCATGAACCAACCTAGAACATGAGGCTCCAAAGAGGGAATTATACCTGGTCATCTTTCAGAAGTTAGCCGAGGAACAAACACGACACTTTAAACCTCTGTTCTTAACTATCTCTCTCACTGGTCGCACAATAAGCAAGGTTTTGATCGATGGAGGGACATCCATCAATGTAATGAAATTGTCTACACTCCAAAAAATTGGAAAGAACCAGAGGGATTTAATTGCTACTACCATGCAGACCATAAATTTTACTAGGAATGCGCACTCAGTTGCCAGTGTATTAGTGGTTGATGTGACAGTTAGGAATCGTACCGTATGAATGGCATTTTTTGTGATCAAGGGCAAACCTATTTACTCGGCCATCTTAGGATGGGACTGGATTCATGCTACTCAGTGTGTGTTGTCCATCCTGCACTAAAAAGTGATATTTTGAAACGGTAATTGCGTATAAAGGGTCGAAGCTGAAACCTATCCAGCCATGGAAGTTTATGTAGCTAAGGCGGTATATTATTCGAGTAATGTATATCCACTCTCGATAATGTTAAAGGATGTGGATACGTGGACGGAGTGTAATCTCAAAATGAAAGGATTCAAAATTCATATAGAGGCCGACACATGGTCTATTCGTCAAATTGTTCATAATGAATAACAACTAGGAGGTATAACAGGACCATGAGGGATGGATTCGCGAGACATATGCTACTACATGGAGTACCGGATTTGTCCTAGTTTGCATTCGTGAAAGGCATAGATCCTCCAGATCCCCAGCCCCCTCCGGAAGACCAAAACAAAGATGAACTTCTCTCACATCTCCAAAAGGCTACCCCATCCTTCGAGGCTCAGGATCCTCTCGAGAAAATCAATCTCCGCGTCGATGTTGCATCCTGGATGACCAGGATCAGTTCTCTGCTACCCCTGGATCATAAACAACGACTTATAGCCTTGATCCAAAAATACCGAGATTGTTTCGCGTGAGACTATCACGAGATGCCGGGTCTTTTCAGGAGTTTGGTTGACCATCGGCTGTCCACTAAGCCGTTGTGCAAACCTCAAAAATAGAGATGTAAGTATATAACATATATATGAAGTAGAAAATTGAGAGAAATCTGAGATAGAGAGAGATCAAAATGAGATACTAGCGGTGTATTTTCATTCCGTAAGATTGGTATATATATACAAATGAGTAGAGTTCATACTTGGATATAATGCATCCACCTACATAGCATATAGTGGCTATGTAGACATTGCGTGTATACTAACATTCTCATTTGATGTTTTATACAAAAAATGTGGCTCGTTAAAACCTTATTAGAAAAAAATTATATGGGAAAAAACTTCTAGTGAAAGAAAAAAGTACAATATTCTTGTGCATTATTTGAGATCTTTTAACTGACTTTCCAATTTTATTTACCAATTTCTCAAATCTTGCAGTTGGTAATACCTTGGTTAATAAATTCGCTATCTATTTTCTGATAGAATTGATTGTATATCAATTTCATCATTCTGTTGAAGATCATGAATGAAAAACAATTTTCGTGAAATATGTTCCATTCTATTTTTTTTAATGTAACATCCTTTCAATTGAGCTATACAAACTTTATTATCTTCATATAGTGTAGTCAGAGGAATTCTATATTTAGGTGTTAACCCGTAATCTTTCAAAATATGTTGTCATTGACCTCAACAAAAAATATTATCGACTAACTTCATGCATTACTAATATTTGAGGAAGTATATGATTTTTATGCATGTTTTATACAATTTTTATATAATAAATATTCAGTTTGTTCGTCCAACATTTCTCAATGGAACAATTCCTCACAAATATACACACATATTAATATAATATTTATATTATCCACTCATATTAACTATTCGACACAAAATATTTTTTTTTATATTACAAATACAGTTTCTATACCACAAAAAAAAAAAAAATTATGTAAAAATATTTGTTGATGTATTTTTTCAACAAAAATAAAGTAAAATTCAAAGATATAGAAAATATCCTTAAACTTGATTAATTAGTGCCTGAGATTAGGAATCTCTAAACACTGTATGGTACAGAAAATAAACTGGAAAATAAAAGACTGAAATTTAAAGTGGTGATCCCCAAATCTGACTTTGCTTTGTTGAAGTTGATTGAAGATGCCTTTTCTGACGGATTTGAATCCTTTAAATAGCCTTTCAGAGAAAACGGTTTGAACCGCCGTCTGGTCGGTTACAGCAACCGCTGTCAACCGACCACCAATTTCTCCTCTATTGACACGTATTACAACTTCCTTCAACCGTTCCCATCAGTCACAGAACTCAGACCTGCCTCTTACCCGACCTGCCTGTCCACTGCCAAATTTCTTTTGCCCGACTTCGTCCTTCGCCCGACCTGCTTCTTCGCCCGACCTCACTTGGGCCGACCTCCGCATCAGCCGCCCTCCGTCTTTGACCGAAGACCTCCGCGTCTGTCCGTACCTCTTCCTTGCCCGACCTTCCTCTTGACAGACCTCCGCGTCTGCCCGACTTCGCCTTCCATCCGATCTACGGTTTACCCGACTTGGGTACACCTTTTTTTTAGACTCCGCCCGACCTGAATACAGCCCGAACTGCTGATCACGGACAACCATCTCTTGGTAGTACCTGAGTCTGGATTTGGATCAATTCTTGAGATCTTACCTTTCTTCCTTTTCCCGACCTTTATTCTGCCCGACCTCCAGACCTTTTAGCTTTCATTCGATCTACGGTTTACCCGACTTGGGTACACCTTTTTTTTAGACTCCGCCCGACCTGAATACAGCCCGAACTGCTGATCACGGACAACCATCTCTTGGTAGTACCTGAGTCTGGATTTGGATCAATTCTTGAGATCTTACCTTTCTTCCTTTTCCCGACCTTTATTCTGCCCGACCTCCAGACCTTTTGGCTTTCATTCAGACCCTACCCAGAATCCTACTGCCACTTACTATTATTATTATTTTTTGTGCTTAACAATAAGCCTCCTCCTCAAGACTCCTAAACATCACTTCCAGTGATGTTTTAGGAGTTTGCAGGCCGGCATCCGAGGCTACGTCAGCCTCAGATCCGACCTCCATCCTTCGAGGCTACGTTGGACCCGACCTCCATTTATCGCGGAATGGTGTTGGCCTGGATGTTGGTCGATCTTGCACTAACATTGCTTCAGCATCTCCCCCCTGACGGAAGTCATGATTATTTTCTGTAAAAAAGGATTCTAACCTTCTTGCCGTGGATGCTAAACTGGCCAGATCTTGAAAGTCGTGGGCTGTCAGGGCCTCGCGAAGTCTGGTATGCATGTTCCTGACCACCAAATTGGTCATTTCGCTTTCATTGATCATCGTAGGACATCGTCCCTCCATCAATCGCATCCTCTCTATGAATTGGTAGCCGGTCTCTTCCGGCATCTGCGTGATCTCCAGAAGGTCTATCAGTGAGACTGTCGGCAGAGGATTAAAGAACCTTCCATGAAAATCTGCCTCTAAATCTTCCCAAGTTTGCAACTGTCCAGGCGGCAGACTGACATACCAAGAAAAAGCTGTTCTTGTGAGCGACAACCCAAACAATTGTAACTTGTGAAACGGATTGTTGCCTACTTCTCCCAATTGAGCCGTGAAGCGACCCACATGCTCAATGGTAGAGGCTCCGTCTTCTCCCGAAAAAGAATAGAAGTCTGGTGGCCTATAATTTCTCGGGAGAGGATGATCGTTAATGATCCTTTCTGAAAATGGCCTCTGGTAAACCGGCCTGTTCAACGTTTGCGGATTCATTCCGAAATGCACCCGCAGAACTTGAGCAATATCCTTCGGATCTACTCTGGGTGGAATATGGTCGAACACTGGAATGTGATCGTGAGTCTGACCTCCCAATCTTTCTTCTCTGGAGAAGGCTGGTTCGGCTGGGATGGGATTATGAGTCTGTCCCCCCAACCTATCTTCCCTTACGATATTCGGCTGCACATTTTCAACCATTGGTCCCAAAGGAACATTATCAGGGAACATTAGAGGAATCTTCCCCATATCTGTTCGGTTGAAAGTTGTAACGCTTGGAAACGTACTGTCAACGTATGATGGTTCTGCAAACGTTGATCCTGAGAAAGTCGCCTGAAAACGAGAAGGTGACACGGCTGGAAGCATGTTTGGATACAGGGTGAATCTGGAGAATGCCTGATCCAACATGTTTTGCATTAGATTTTGTTGTTCACGCAACATGTTCTGCATAAACACAGTTTGCTGATTGTTCATTTGTTGAACATAAGACAACCAATCGGTAGGTGGTGGGGGAATCTCCCTTGGATTTGGCATGACTGGTGGTGAAATATTCTCTCCCACTGTGGTCGCCAATTTGTTGATGTATTTTTTCAACAAAAATAAAGTAAAATTCAAAGATATAGAAAATATCCTTAAACTTGATTAATTAGTGCCTGAGATTAGGAATCTCTAAACACTGTATGGTACAGAAAATAAACTGGAAAATAAAAGACTGAAATTTAAAGTGGTGATCCCCAAATCTGACTTTGCTTTGTTGAAGTTGATTGAAGATGCCTTTTCTGACGGATTTGAATCCTTTAAATAGCCTTTCAGAGAAAACGGTTTGAACCGCCGTCTGGTCGGTTACAGCAACCGCTGTCAACCGACCACCAATTTCTCCTCTATTGACACGTATTACAACTTCCTTCAACCGTTCCCATCAGTCACAGAACTCAGACCTGCCTCTTACCCGACCTGCCTGTCCACTGCCAAATTTCTTTTGCCCGACTTCGTCCTTCGCCCGACCTGCTTCTTCGCCCGACCTCACTTGGGCCGACCTCCGCATCAGCCGCCCTCCGTCTTTGACCGAAGACCTCCGCGTCTGTCCGTACCTCTTCCTTGCCCGACCTTCCTCTTGACAGACCGACTTCGCCTTCCATCCGATCTACGGTTTACCCGACTTGGGTACACCTTTTTTTTAGACTCCGCCCGACCTGAATACAGCCCGAACTGCTGATCACGGACAACCATCTCTTGGTAGTACCTGAGTCTGGATTTGGATCAATTCTTGAGATCTTACCTTTCTTCCTTTTCCCGACCTTTATTCTGCCCGACCTCCAGACCTTTTGGCTTTCATTCGATCTACGGTTTACCCGACTTGGGTACACCTTTTTTTTAGACTCCGCCCGACCTGAATACAGCCCGAATTGCTGATCACGGACAACCATCTCTTGGTAGTACCTGAGTCTGGATTTGGATCAATTCTTGAGATCTTACCTTTCTTCCTTTTCCCGACCTTTATTCTGCCCGACCTCCAGACCTTTTGGCTTTCATTCAGACCCTACCCAGAATCCTACTGCCACTTACTATTATTATTATTTTTTGTGCTTAACAATATTGAGTAACTTACTGATTGTATTAATAAATTATTAAAAGAATATCTTTATTTTATATTTACGTTATTACTATAACTTTTTATATTTTAAAAACATTATATGATTATATATAATTTAGCATCATGTTAAATATAATTTTTCGTGAATATAATTAAAGAATAATTTTAAATATAAAATATATAAAAATATTTAATTTATTAATATCATGCTAAATTTTAATTTTAAAATATATTAAGTAAATAAATATCAATAGAAAATATATAAGGTCAAAATATCTATTAATATAAATTAATATTTTTTAAGAAATATTTACTATAAATGTAAAAAAAATATATATTTTTTTATGTGCAATCAAAACAAAGGAAAATATATACAAATTTGGTGAATTGAGGAAGTATAAATATATAATTTTATATTTACTTCTTTTAATGTATTAACAACAGAAAAATAATACTCACTCCATCCCATAAGTAAATATTCATTTGCATTTTGCATATAGTTTTAAAAATATTAGTATTATATTGGAATATAGTAGGAATAAAGTAGAAATAATTAAAATAACCTTATTAGTATATGTGATATAAAAGTAATGACATTTGTGTAATATATAGTAAGTTGTAAGGGTATTTGTAATGTTAAGTAGATAGTACAGTTACTAAAAAAAGAAATAGATACTTTGTTATGAGACGGACTAAAATGAAAAAATGGATATTTTGTTATGGGACGGAGGGAGTAAAATTATTAGTATACGAAAATGAAAAATATTTTATATAATGTATTTATCTATTTATACTACCAGTTCCGTAAATATCACGATTAAATAATTGTCATATAATAATTTTTGTATTAATAATTAATTAGTTTGAAAATTTTGTATCTTTCTACAATATATATCCTAATATTTACATATACCAAGACGTGAAAATTGCTACATAAAATGACTATTTCACCCCTCCTACTAAATTACTTTAGTTATACGTACCGGTAATATTGTGGGCAAGTATGGCTATATTTGTCAATTTACCCCTATACTGAAGATAGTGGGTATTGTTGAAGTTTGTGTTTTTTCAATTCCATTAGGTAGTGATTTAGTTGTAGAAAATATATTGATATGGATATCATTTTGTAGATCATAAAATTTACTTTAATACAATAATTTAGTTATAATATTTTAAATCTATGATATATTAAAAAATGCATTTGAAACTAATGCAGAAGTTTTTGAATTTGGTGGGCACGCAAAACAAAAAAAATTGCGGCTGACCGGACGGCTGTTGAATACATATATTTATATTATATTATATTAAATTATTTATTTATTGAAATTTTTATGTGAGCCCGACTGGACGGTTCACCTCCTTCTTATGCGACCAAATCAGCCGTCTACTCTTTCGACCGACCTCCATAGCAGCCGACCTCCGTAGCAACCGACCTCGATATCAGCCGACCTCTGTATCAGCAGACCTCCGCAGCAGCCGACTTCACTATCAACTGACCTCATTTGGTCCGACCACAGTCCAACCGACTGCGGACCGTCCGACTTACCTATCCGACTGCGGACCATCCGACCTGCTTATCCGACCGCGGACCATCCGACCTACTAATCTGACTGAGAATCAACCGACAGTGAACCAACCGACTGTGGACCATCCGACTGGCTCTGTTTGCCTTATCTCCTTAGATAGATGGCTGGTTAAAAAAACTATCCTAAAAAACCCGGCTACCATTATCATTATTATTATTTATTATTTTTGTACATAACAATAATAATAATAATAAAAAAAATATATGAAAACCCTGCCGTCTCGTCTTTCTTCGCTCGACCTCCTTTCGCCCGACCTTCGTGTCTGCCGTCTCATCTTTCTTCGCCCGACTTCCTTTCGCCCGACTTCCGTGTCTGCCGTCTCATCTTTCTTCCCCCAACTTCCTTTCGCCCGACCTCCGTGTCTGCCGTCTCATCTTCTTCGCCCGGCCTCCTTTTGACGGACCTTTTTATATGTGTGCAACCAACCAATTTAAAAAAATATATATTTTTCTTTGGATAATTTTTTTTCTATTTTATTTAAAAATTATTTTCTACAAAATGATATATATATACTGAATTGGTCGGATGACAAGGAGGAGAACCGTCCAGTAGGTAGTCAGTTGGGATAGAAAGATGAGATAAATAAATATAATAAATTATATAAATATATATTTTTTATATTTGTGCTACCAACCAATTTTAAAAAAATATATATTTTTATTTGGATATTTTTTTTCCTATTTAATTAAAAAAATATTTTTTACAAAATGATATATATACTGAATTGGTCGGCTGACAAAGAGGAGAAGAATCGTCCAATAAGTAGTCGGTTGGGACAAAAAGAGGAGAGAAATAAATATAATAAATTATATAAATATATATTTTTTATATCTGTGCAACCAACCAATTTAAAAAATATATATTTTTCTTTTATTAAAAAATTATTTTCTACGAAATGATATATATACTGAATTGGTCGGATGACAAGGAGGGGAACCGTCCAGTAGGTAGTCGGTTGGGACAAAAAGAGGAGAGAAATAAATATAATAAATTATATAAATATATATTTTTATATCTGTGCAACCAATCAATTTTAAAAAATATTTTTTTCTTTGGATAATTTTTTTAATTTTATTAAAAAATTATTTTCTAAGAAATGATATATATACTGAATTGGTTGGATGACAAAGAGGAGAACCGTCCAGTAGGTAGTCAGTTGGGATAGAAAGATAAAAGAAAGAAATATAATAAATTATATAAATATATATTTTTTATATCTGTACAACCAACAAATTTTAATATATATATATTTTTCTTTGGATAATTTTTTTTTCTATTTTATTAAAAAAGTATTTTTTACAAAATGATATATATATACTGAATTGGTCGGATGACAAGGAGAAGAATCGTCCAGTAGGTAGTCGGTTGGGATAAAAATAGGAGAAAAAGAAATATAATAAATTATATAAATATACATTTTTTATATCTGTGAAACCAACCAATTTAAAAAAATATATATTTTTCTTTGGATAATTTTTTTTTCTATTTTCGACAAAATGATATATATATATAGAATTGGTCGGATGACAAAGAGAAGGAGAACCGTCCAGTAAGTAGTCGGTTGTGATAGAAAGAGGAGGAGAACCGTCCAATAAGTAGTCGGTTGGATAGAAAGAGGAGAGAAATAAATATAATAAATTATATAAATATATATTTTTAATATCTGTGCAACCAACCAACTTCCTTTTGCCCGACGTCCGTGTCTGCCATCTCATCTTTCTTAGCCCGACCTCCGTGTCTGTCGTCTCATCTTTCTTCGCCCGACCTCCTTTTGACGGACCTCCGTATCGTCCGTCTCATCTTTCTTCCCCCGACCTCTTTTCGCCCGACCTCCGTATCAGCCGACCTCCGTATCAGCCGACCTCCCTTTCAGCCGATCTCCGTATCAGCCGACCTCTGTATCAGCTGACCTCCCTTTCAGCCGACCTCCCTTTCAGCCGACCTTCGTATCAGCCGACCTCCCTTTCAGCCGACCTCTGTATCAGCCGACCTCTGGATCAGCTGACCTCCTTTTCAGCCGACCTACGTATCGGCCGACCTCTGGATCAGCCGACATCCCTTTCAGCCGACCTCCGTATCAGCTGACCTCCCTTTCAGCCGACCTCTGGATCAGCCGACCTCCGTATCAGCAGACTTCCGTATCTGCCGAGCTCTGTATCAGCCGACCTCTGGATCAGCCGACCTCCGTATCAGCTGACCTCGGTATCAGCCGACCTCGGTATCAGCCTACCTCTGTATCAGCCGACCTCTGGATCAGCCGACGTCCGTATCAGCCGACTTCCGTATCAGCTGACCTCCGGATCAGCCGACCTCCGTATCAGCAGACTTCCGTATCTGCCGAGCTCTGTATCAGCCGACCTCTGGATCAGCCGACCTCCGTATCAGCTGACCTCGGTATCAGCCGACCTCGGTATCAGCCTACCTCTGTATCAGCCGACCTCTGGATCAGCCGACGTCCGTATCAGCCGACTTCCGTATCAGCTGACCTCCGGATCAGCCGACGTCCGTAAAAAAATATATATTTTTCTTTGGATAATTTTTTTTCTTTTTTATTAAAAAAATACTTTTTACAAAATGATATATACACTGAATTGGTCGGCTGACAAAGAGGAGGATAACCGTCCAGTAAGTAGTCGGTTGGGACAAAAAGAGAAGAGAAATAAATATAATAAATTATATAAATATATATTTTTTATATCTGTGCAACCAACCAATTTAAAAAAAATATTATTTTCTTTTATTAAAAAATTATTTTCTACGAAATGATATACATACTGAATTGATCGGATGACAAGGAGGAGAACCGTCCAGTAGGTAGTCGGTTGGGACAAAAAGAGGAGAGAAATAAATATAATAAATTATATAAATATATATTTTTTATATCTGTGCAACCAACCAATTTAAAAAATATTTTTTTTCTTTGGATAATTTTTTTCTATTTTATTAAAAAATTATTTTCTACGAAATGATATATATATTGAATTGGTTGGATGAAAAAGAGGAGAACCATCCAGTAGGTAGTCGGTTGAGATAGAAAGATGAGAGAAAGAAATATAATAAATTATATAAATATATATTTTTTATATCTGTACAACCAACAAAATTTAAAAAATATATATTTTTCTTTGGATATTTTTTTTTTCTATTTTATTAAAAAAATATTTTTTACAAAATGATATATATACTGAATTGGTCGGATGACAAAGAGAAGAACCGTCCAGTAGCTAGTCGGTTTGGGATAAAAAGAGGAGAAACAAAAATATAATAAATTATATAAATATATATTTTTTATATCTGTGAAACCAACCAATTTAAAAAAATATATATTTTTCTTTGGATAATTTTTTTTTCTATTTTCTACAAAATGATATATACATAGAATTGGTCGGATGACAAAGAGAAGGAGAACGGTCCAGTAAGTAGTCGGTTGGGATAAAAAGAGGAGGAGAACCGTCCAGTAACTAGTCGGTTAGATAGAAAGAGGAGAGAAATAAATATAATAAATCATATAAATATATATTTTTAATATCTGTGCAACCAACTAACTTCCTTTTGCCCGACGTCCGTGTCTGTCATCTCATCTTTCTTCGCCCGACCTCCGTGTCTGTCGTCTCATCTTTCTTCGCCCGACCTCCTTTTGACGGACCTCCGTATCGCCCGTCTCATCTTTCTTCTGCCGACATCCATTCGCCCGACCTCCGTGTCTGCCATCTCATCTTTTTTCCGCAACTTCCTTTCGCCCGACCTCCGTGTCTGCCGCCTAATCTTTTTCTTCGCCCGACCTCCTTTAGCCCGACCGCCTTTTGACGGACTTCCGTAACACCCGTCTCATCTTTCTTCGCCCGACCTCCGTGTCTGCCATCTCATCTTTCTTCGTCCGACTTCCTTTTGACTGAGCTCCGTATCGCCGGTCTCATCTTTCTTCCTCCGACCTTCTTTCGCCCGACCTCCATGTCTGCCTTCTCATATTTTTTCCCCAACTTCCTATCGCCTGACCTCCGTGTCTGCCGTCTCATCTTTCTTCGCCCGACCTCCTTTTGACGGACCTCCGTAACACCCGTCTCATATTTCTTCTGCCGACCTCCTTTCGCCCGACCTCCGTGTCTGCCATCTCATCTTTCTTCGCCCGACCTCCATTTCGCCCATCTTATCTTTCTTCCCCCAACTTCCTTTCGCCCGACCTCCGTGTCTGCCAACTTCCTTTTGTCCGACTTACTTTAGATTGATTTAATGTATCAATTATTAATCCTTTTTTTTATAGCACACAAACTTCTTTCGGATTCACTTTTATCATTCCAACGTAATTATTTTTATTTTCTCATCGTATATAATTGGCTCACCATAATGATGAACGTATATTTAAATGGATCGATATTTTACATTACTTCGTCTTTTTTTTCCTATCACGTATATTCACATCGAATATACAACTACATTGTTTTTCTTCCATACCGATACTTCGATTTTGCATATACAGCCTCATTATATTATGTCGCACCCGCGCGGCGTAGCGCGCTGCGAGTCCTAGGATATATATATATTATATATATATATCTTATATAGAGGAAAGAATATAAGAGAGAGTTGGAATTTGAACGAGTGATGGACGCCAAATATGTTGCAGGAAGGTAAGCATGCGGACACGTTATTTTCCGTTTGATGTGGCTAGAATTAATTAGATAATTAACGGAAATAATGAAAATTGAAATGATTAGAGAAAAAACGAGTATAGTTACCCAAAATATAAATTACAGGGATATAAATTGAATAGACGCTCAAATCTTTACTTTTTGTTATTTGTTTACTTGGTGGTCTCATTGATTATTCTGCCATCATCCCTTATTATGTGCAAATTAAAGTTTATTATGCGCTTCTATTAACATAGTATTAATTGCAATACCTATATAAAGTCCGGCTTCACTTTTATTTATTTAAGGGGTGTTTGACATATAGTTTTTTGAAAAGCTTTTAGCTTATTGAACAATTTTTAATTGTTTGACCAGTCAAAAAGTTAATTTAGGTGTTTGGTAAATTAGTTTTTTGGACCCAAAAAGCTAATTTCTGAAAAACTAATTTACCCAGCGTTTTGAAATAGCTTTTTCTATAATTTTTTTTATATTCTTTATATGCCCTTAAAAATTTATTATGCATTTTACACAAATAAATATATTTTGATTATGTATTAATTATATTAGAATATTTTATTATATTATAGTTTCACTTTTATAAATTTAAAATAATTAATTTTTATATAAACATTATTTTAATTGTAAAATATATAAATTCATTAAAATCAACATAAAATAAAAAATATAAATATTAATAATTTATTTTTTTATTAAAATTACATTATATAAATTTTATACTAAAAATAAATTAAATAAATTAAATTTATTGAAAATTATAACTATAATGAACAAATCGATAACTAACATAATAAATATATACACGAAAAATTTATTATTTTATATTTTACATCATTTTCAATAAAAAAAAACTATTTATATATTTTAATAAAAATATATTATTTTTTAAATCTAACTGTAATAAAAATAAATACTTTTATAACACTTTTACAATTTTCAATAACTAATAACAAAAAATTTTAAACATTCTAAACTCAAAAGAACATAATTGAATATATTATAAACAAGAATAAAATAAAAATGTCCTCAATTTCATTTTACGTATAAACAGCTAATATCAAAAACAGTTGTTTTACCAAACATTTTAATACAAACAGCTAATCGAATCAACTAGTCAAACCAGCTAATTGAATCAGCTAATAGCTATTAGCTAATTGAATCAGCTAACAGCTAACAACTATTAGCTAATTGCCAAACACGCCCTTAATCAAATACCAACCCCCGTTTTTTATTCTCCATCTCCCTCCCTCCCTCAAGGTAACCGTAAAATATCGAATATGTAGACAAATACGCACATAAATACAAATACAAAGTTATGGAGATAAGACACACAAACACACATTAAAGCATGAAGACAAAACATTTGTTTTTTTTTTTTTTTTCACTCAAATTAATCCTTACATTAAAACCACAATTTATTCCTAACATAAATGGCATTATTAATTATAGTGTAACATCTACCCTTTAACACTCGTTATTCTAGTGAAACTCCCATGCATTATATGTTTTTAATATCCACTAACCACCCAATTTAACATCCAATCAAAAATACATTTATGTTTATTCAATAAAACTCCCCCGTAAACTTAAATGCTTCAACTATCCATTATGCGATCATTTTCTAATAATTGTTGAGAAGTTCCTTCGGTAGTGATTTTGTAAATATATTCGCAACTTGATCTTGGCTTGACACATGCATCAATTCCACACTTCCTTCATTCACATGATCTCGGATAAAATGAAAGTGAATACCAATATGCTTACTTCTTTCATGGTTCACCAGATTCTTTGCTAACTCAATCGATGATTTGCTATAAACCTGAATCATAGTTGCACATGGTTGCTTCAATTTTTTCTTGCTCAACAAATTCCTTAGCCATATTGCATGACATACACACCAAGATGCTGCCACATATTCAATTTGACACGTCGAGAGTGTCACGATTGGTTGCTTCTTTGAAAGCCAAGTAAACGCAGTATTTCCCATGAAGAACACATATCTCTCCGTGCTTTTTCGATCATCTATGTCACCACACCAATCACTGTCGGAATACCCAATCAACTTGTAATCATCTTCTTTCGTGTAGAACATGCCAAATGATATTTTTCCTTGAATGTACCGTAGGATTCGCTTCAATGCCTTCCAATGTAAATAACTCGGCTCTTCCATGAACCGATTTACAACACCAATGCTTAATAAAATATCCGGCCTTGTGCATGTGAGATAGCAAAGGTTTCCTATCAAACTCCGGTATCTACTTGCATCAACACGCTCTCCTCTATTAAACTTTGAGAGTTTTATACCCGGTTCCATAGGTGTTGATATTGGGTTTCCATATTGCACTTCTTCAAAATCTCTTTTACATATTTTTCTTGTGATACAAAAGTTCCTGTCTCTACTTGTCAAACCTCCAATCCAAAAAAAATTTTAATCAAACCCAAATTGTCATCTTAAATTCTCTTGCCATCACTTCTTTAAACTCTTTTATCATCTCATCATTGTTACCTATGAAAATAAAGTTATCAATATAAAGAGCAACAAATATTATGTTACCTCCATTTTTCTATGTATAAAGAGCATGCTCATAGGACATTGGTTGAACCCATTATTCTTGAAATATGTATCGATGCGCATATTCCATGCATGTGGTGCTTGTTTCAACCCATAAAGTGCCTTCTTCAATTTTAGAACATTTTTTCCTTTTTCAACTTTCACATATCCAGGTGGTTGCTTGATGCAGACATCATCTTCAATTACACCATTCAAGAATGCCGATTTGACATCCATTTGATATACCGGCCATTTGAATTGAGCAGCTTGTGAAATGAGTAATTAAATTGTCTCCATTCTTGTAACATGAGCAAATACCTCGTCATATTCAATTCATGCCCTTCGATTGTATCCCTTCGCAACAAGTCACGCCTTATACCTTTCTATCTCCCCTTGAGCATTCTTTTTTTTTTTTTTTGAATACCCACTTCACTCCAATGGGCTGATTTTCTTCTAGCAATTCCGTCAACTCTCATGTCTTGTTGCGGTTAATCGCCTCAATCTCCTCGTCCATGGCAAGTTGCCATTTTTTGTCACACATTGCCTCTTCAAAGCTGATATTTTTCAAAATATGCCAAACGACATACAAGGTGTATCTCATTAGTCGAATCATACAATTCTTGCAAGCAGCGAATTCGAGGCTATCGTGGTTCATCTTCATCGTCGACATTTTCAACATGTGTTGGTATGCTTATTGTAGTAGTTGATAATTCTTCCACTCCATGAATAGCCTCCATCGAATCATTCCAATCCCACTCGTTTGCTTTGTCTACTCGCACATCACGGCTCACCATCACCTTCTTGCTTATTGGGCCAGCATCTTATATCCTTTTGTCTTCTCATCATATCCAATGAAAATATACTTTTTTCATTTGTCTTGGGGCTTTATTCTTTGTTGATTTGGTACATGTCCATAAGCTACACTATCAAACACTTTGAGATGAGACACCGTTGGTTTTTGTCCGCTCCACACCTCTTGAGGTGTTTGATCATGTAGTTTTGCATGGCACATTGTACGGCCTTTGCCAAAAACTCATTCAGCATTCTTTTAATTTGAAGTTAATTTTCTTGAGACAATGTTTACATAGAGAATAGAAACGGATTTGACATTTAATCTAAACTTAATTTTATTGAGCCCTGCATCTTCAATTAATTGGAATTGGAATTGCACATTATCATTTAACACCTCTTCTTAATTGGAATAGAAATGGTCTTGCTCGGATCACTCATAAATTGTAACTTAAACTCATAACATATAGAATGTCTACTCGTGTATGAGTGAGATAAATCAATGATCCAACAAGAGTTCGATAAATGCTGGGATCAAAATTTTCAGCACCATCATCCAATTTCAGTTTCCCGTTCAACGCCATAGGTGTTGGCACTGGTTTACAGTTATCCATTCTAATTTTTTTAAGGATGTTAACATCATACTTCTCTTGCAAGATGAAGATGCTCTCATTTTCTTGCTTCACTTGAATGCCCCAAAAAATTTTCATCACCCCAACATCGGTCATCTCAAACTTGTTCATCATAGCTTATTTGAACAATTTCATCATGGCAACACTTGTTCCTACATATATCAAATCATCTACATAAAGGAAAGCAGTCAGAATATCTATATTAATTTTTCTTTATGTAGAGTGATGTTCCATATGGACTTTTCATAAAACCATTCTTCCGAAAATATGCGTCGATTGTGTTGTTCTAGCATCTCGGTGATTTTTTCAACCTTACAGAGCTTTGCGCAATCTGTACATTTTTTCTTCTTTTCCCTTTTTATTCCATATCCTTCATGTTGCTTAACGTATATCTCTTTATCCAATTCTCGATTGAAAACTGTTGTTTTAACGTCAAGTTGGAACACCTTTAATTATAGTTGTGCCGCGATAGCTAGAACAATTCTTACCGTTTCCATCCAAGCAACTGGTGCAAAGGTTTTCGTGTAATCTATCCGAGGTTATTGAGTATAACCTTTTTCCACAAGTCTGGCCTTGCATTTTTGCACGGATCCATCTTCATTGAATTTTATTTTGAAAATCCACTTTAGGCTAATTGCCTTTTTTCGTTATGGTAGATCCATCAACTCCCAAGTTCGATTCTTTCAATTTTTTTTATTTCATCCTCCATTTCATCTCTCTATGTTTCATCTTTTAAAGCATCTTCAAAGGTTTCTGGCTCATTTGCAAGCTATACAATATTAGATGAATTATAAATGTCAATCAATGAATTATACCTTATCGGCTCATCTTCAGAATCAGTTTCTTCTTGCTGGATGTTACTACTTGATGTATCAGAAATGTCTTGAGAGAGCTACTGTGGTAGGAGTGAATGGCTCAATTGGAATTTCTCCCTTTTCATCATCCTCCCATTTTCATGTCGCGCTTTTGTTAAAAATGACATGACATCTCTTGAGAGCACCAATTGTTTTATTTTAGGATTTAACTAGCGATAACCTTTCGATGCATCGCTATATCAAATGAATATCAACTTTTCTCCCTTTGCATCAAACTTTTCCGTATTTTTAGATGGAATTAGAGCATAAACATGCAATAGAAAACTTTTAATTGACTTATAAACTGGTTTCTTCTTGTGCCAAGCTTCATATGGTGTCTTATCTCGAACTGCTTTTGTTGGAGATAAGTTCAGAATATGACTTCCATGTGGACAGTTTCTACCCAAAATTCATTTGGGAGATTTTTATGTGATAGCATGCTTTGCGCCATTTCTTCAATTGTCCTATTTTTCCTTTTTGCAATATCGTTTTGTTGTGGCGTGTGTCAAACTGTGAGCTGCCTACTTTATGCCTTCCTTCTTCCAATATTCCATAAATGAATTAAAAATGCTTTCTCCTTCTTGATCCGTTCTCAAATACTTTATTTCGAAGCCGCTTTGTTTTTTAGAAAATGATTTAAAGTGCATGAATCTATTGAATGCCTCTGATTTCTGCTCAAGGATGTAAACCCAACTCATTCAAATACAATCATCAACGGTGGCGTGGACAAATAGCCACTCAACAATGTGTACATGCCGGGAGAAATCGGAAAATTTAAGGGTAGTCGATATTGTTCAATTTTATCCTTTGAAAGAAATTTTGTTTATATATTGTGGTGCTAATTCTATTTCACTTTGTAGGGTAATGTTGCAGCAATGCTTAATTGTGAGGCAAATTGTAAGAAAACGTGGTTTGAGATAGAGAGACTTTGAAGCCTAGTGATAGAGTTGCAAACAACATGTAAGAATGATGCTAGGTCATCCTCCCAAGGTGTAGATGTTTCGATGAAAGATGTTAGTTTTGAAAATCAAGTGGATAAAAATATAGATAGTACGGGAAAATCCGAACAAATAGGGTAATGCCTTGGAGGTGAATGGCTTTGTTGAACTTGACAGCGTGGGTAAGGATAGCAAGATTGATGTAGATGACTAAAATGATGAATTGTTAGCAAAGACACCTAAAGGATAGCCATGTTAGTGGTGAACACATCGAAGATGTTGTCGGTAAGTTATATATGTGTCTATGTACAATTAACTTTTAAATAACAAACAAATTCTTATATTGAGTGGATTAACGCAAAATATAATTAAAAATGCTTGTAATTCTCTTTTATTATTTGTAGAGGTTAAGCAACGCTGGTAAAAGAAAAAATAGGATTTTTATGCACTGTCAATTGCTGAGAGGGTTCACAATCACAATGACCGCAGGAAAAGGAAAAATGTCATGATTTTACGACATCAAGAAGTAAGAATAAGGTGGGAATAGAAAAGTATCCGAAACTGGTAAAATTCTTGCATGGTTAATGGATTAATTCTATTTTTTGAGATATTTTTTTAAAAAACTAATGTTTGAACAATTTATAGATATGGTGAAAGATAATAAGATGATTGATGTGCATGCCAGACCGATGGGGCTATTTTTAATTCATATCTACGAAAAAAAAAAAAGAAAAACCATGCGAGACATTTGTTAGAATAAAAAAGAACGTCCATTTCTTGATGCCTATCTAGAAAATGATTTGAAAAGGTAACATTTGATAGTATTATTGAACTATGTTCTCTTTTGTTCTTTTGGAAATTATACTGTGTTAATATTTTGTTTATTATTATTATTATTATTATTATTATTATTTAATTAATATTTGGATACATGATTATTATATATGAGCAAAGCCTTTTTTTTGGTTGGATACGTTAAATTTGATGGTATTTTTGTTTGATAAGTCACTTTCAAGAGATGTCATAAATGGTTACTTGTTATTAGACCATCTCCAACCAGTCCAACTACATTTATACAGTTATAACTCTGCAGTTGCTACAATATTTTTACTCAAACCTACCATTCTATTTTTAACTCCAAAAAGAATATTATCCATATATTCTATTTTATATAATATTTTAAATAACTTTTTATTTTACAATTCACACACAACTTTTATTATTATTTACACAATTTTTTATTATTACTTAATAATATATTTATAATATAAATAATTTATTTTTTATTGTTTAAAGAAAATATTTTTTATAAGTTAAATAGAAAAACAAACAAATATTATATTAACTAAAAAATTACAAAGCTAAATTAAAACAAATATTACATTAAATACGAAAATTATATAATGCTAAATTAAAACAAACATTACATTAAATACGAAAAGTATATATGCGATTAATTATCCAAATTACTATATTACCCCATATATGTTCAATCAACTCACTAGGAAGTGATATGTGAGCTTCTCTATTTATAAGTTGCCTGAATCGCTGAAATAATCCTTCACGTTGAACATGTTGGCCTCCTCCCAACTCAACTTCAATAGGCGGTGCTTCAACCCGTTCAATGATTGGAGCACTGAGATCGCGTTCCTCTTCTGTTATCATATTATACATGATGATACAAGTAGTCATTATATTATGCAAAAATATTTTTGGCAAAAACGACGAGGTTCAACAATAATTCCCCAACACGACTGTAGAACACCAAATGCACATTCAACATATTTTCTACACTACTTCTGCATTTATGTAAAAAAAAATTTCTTCGAACCTCGTGGATCATGAATAGTTTGTACAATCATTGACCACTCCAGATAAATATCATTAGCTAAATAATAACCAATATTATTTTATTTCCTTCGGATAACATAGCTTACCGGAGGAGAAATTCCACTAGTGATATTTGAAAATAAATGTGAATTCTCCAAGACGTTGATATCATTGTTGGTTCTTGGTAAACCAAAATATGCATGACAGATCCAAATATCATAATATGCCACTGCTTCTAGAATAATACTTGGTGAACCACTCCAACCTTCATATGCATCTTTCTAGGCAGTTGGGCAATTTTTCAATTCTCAATGCATACAATCTAAATTACCCAACAACCTGGAAAAGCAAGAGATTCGCCAATTTGAAGTCGTCTCGCAATATCATTAGCATTCGGTGATCTAAGATATTGCTTAGAAAAAATTCCACCACAACACGACAAAATCTTTTTACACTCTCAATACAATAATCTTTACAAAACCTTATACGCTCACCAACAACCTAAGCATATCTTGATAATAAGGAAACCATTTATCAAATTTCAATTAATATTATTCTTATTCTTACAAAATTAATTCCAAATTTATTAAGAAACCTAATTTTTGTATATAATTAGCTAAATCATTGCACATGCCTATCTTCATTTTAAGTAACAAAATTCAATGTAATGTTCGAACATCCCTTGATACCTCTAGAAATTATTAAACTTTAATTAATTTAGATGACATAACATCTCATCTTATTAAATTTTTGTTTATATGTAATTTAGTGGAAAAGGTTTTGCATATACCAATACCTGTCTACAAGATCAAACATTATAGAAATTCTCAAATATAGATTGTGACTAGGTTCAAAGCACATAATCAAGCTCATTGGATTGATAAACATATGAACACATTTTCAATGCTTCAAATTATTGGTACAAAGCTAAATTAAACCAACAGTAGGCACCAAAGTATATAACCCTTTAGTTGAAATGACACAAATTTACACTTCAAATGTTTGAAATAAATCCCAAGTTTCAATATTTCCAACCATCAAAACGCTTGCTCTCTTAGTTGGTTCAATCATTCAATCAATTACAACTCAAATATAAATTTAGAAAATAAATAAATTTCAAAATATAATAAAAATACAAAATTTACAATCATTGTGTTGAGTCCCTCAATTATTTATCTAATTTAACTATACCACCACACCAAAATAACTAAATAAATAAATTAGTATTCCTAAATTGTATTGTCTCTTTTAAATCCTTTGACAACCATTGAAATAATAATTTGTAAATTTAATTATCTAAAAAATATCACTGCAATCTTACCTAGGCTATTAAGATTCACATGATTTTTTCAGCAAAAAAACACGTCCGACCAACAACACCAACATTGCCAATGGCGGCTCATCAATAAGAAAAAGTCAAATAAAAATTTAGAATAGAAATAAGTACAAATGAAAGCTCTTTGTACAGATTCAATAATCTGTTTCCACAACATCAAAATAAAATCTATTGTGTGTTTGTTTAGGGGTTTGGATTTTGAGTTTGGATTTGAATAGTAAAAATTTTGAATTTGAATAGTTGTATGATGTGATATAAATAGGTGTTGATAAAGCGATAAAATGAGAACAACAGCGTGTCTAGGAAGATTCACATCACCAATAACTCAAACAACCACAAGTATCGAACAGGTGACGGTAGAACAGAGGCCGGAGTAAAGTGTCCACGAGGTCCTCCTTTCGGATCATAAGTCGATTTGGGGAAAATTAGAAAGGGCAACAAGCGATCAGATTTTTCCTAAGTGTTGGGTCTATTTGTATATATATTATATATATATATATATTGGGAAAGTATTAACATATATTGGAAAAATGTTAACATACTTTTCAAGTTTTATTTTGTAATTTTTTAATTATTTTATATAATTTTTTTAATTTTTATTTATAATTATAATATTGACTCTTTGTTGTGGTTTGATATACGTAACAAATATAAATAGGACAGCAACTCGTTATATTTGTAGTTGTTACGGAATAACTATCGAAATAAATAAGAAAAAAGGTTGACTTATACAATTTTTTTTGTTCCGACAAAAAGCGTAGCAAAAATCATTTTTTGTAACAGAACTATTGTCGCGGATTCAATTTCGCTAGAAAAAAGACATTTTTTTTGGTATTGCACGGTGGCTAATTCTCTTCTAATGTCTCGCTCAATCTTTCGAGCTATGAAATGTGAGTGTAGGTTGTCATGTCTCATCCAATGCTTCCCCCCTTTTATAGACGAGCAAGCTCTTCAATTGCCTTTGATTGCTTATTTACATTTCTTATACCTTCAATCAAGCCTACATTTCTCACCTTCCATCTTCACGCTTATATTTATGCCACCATCTTTTGAAATTACGACTTTCTTTGGCACGCACAATTATTCCTACAATTTCCTCAATCTTTGTTCCCAACAATAGGCATGATTAGCTCAAATTACTTGTACCTACCACCAATTACGACTATACCAAAATTAGTAGAGATCGATCCAAATTATATCTATAAACATATATGCATGATCACATATCACCATATACATAGTATGAATATTAGAAATTAATATTTTAAGTGCAGTAAAAACATCATATAAACACTAAGTTCATATACCTAAATAAAATATACAAATAATACTTTTTTTGTAAGCATCAGATCATCATATAGTTCATATACTTTACTATCGTACGCAAAAATAAGCATATTAAAAAATTAACATATGCGTACATGCTTACAATCATTGTGGCTTAAGCTAATTTCACCCTGCATTTACCAAAAGCAATTAAAATTTATTATGATGAAATGAATCATCCATTGTAAGATCGTTGATTATGTCTCCATCGACCACATGAAGTACACTTTATATACTCTTGTGGGACTTGTGAAAGAAGTCGTTTTTTTCCTTTGACCAGGTTCTGGTCTTACATCAGGTGTATAGATGCATACTTGAGGCATAGTAGTTATCAGATGTATTCCCTCGTGTGTTTCAGAGTTAGGTATAGATTTGATGTTGGCCCCATAAGTTTCTTTATACATTTCCAACCGAAAATATGAGTCATAATACTCATATATATTTTTCTTCAGATTCTCAATACTTGTGCAATCATTTTTGCAATGTAATCTTTTTAGTTGACATGGTTTGCATGAGCATGTTCGGGTGTCCAATTTCACTTGAAATGATTGTACAGCATCTATCACCTCAAAAACGGATGCTTGATGCACATTCATGTGCTGTGAAGCTATATAATTTTTTGTAATCAACTTTTCTGCTTCAGGACACAACAACCCAACCATCTTCATTGATTTTTTCTTTTATTCATGATGTAAGCAATGATGTGACACTTATATAACTGTTTCGGGCTGATTGCGTCTCCATTCTTCATCTCAAACTATCGAATTAAGTAAAAAAATTATTCTTGAATTTTACGAGCCGTTTCGAGTAATTACTTGGTGGGGTTGGTACTTTTAATATCGACATCATATTTGGGTTGAAAGGAGTATAATAAAAGTATTTAATGATATTTTTATAGTGTAACAAATAATTTTAGATATAATATTTTAAATAAAGATCATTATATAATATGATACTCCCTCCGTAGAGCCGAAAAAATTGATTGAGCCGGTCGAGTTGGCTGATAGACATAAATTGCATGCGTTAAATATTCATATTATTTGCTATATTTGGTTGATTTTGATTAGATTCTACCTGATTTGGATATATATTTTTTATTTATGATTTGCAGGAGAAAAATAATAAAATTGATAGAATTTGAGGGAAAAGAGAAAAAAAAAAAAAAAAAGGCCCAAAGCCCAATTGCTACAAAAATTATGGCAAATATAAAGGAAAGAAATACGGGGGAGGCACCACTTTATGCCACTTGCCGAGAAGAACACTGTGCAGAACAGTCCCAGGGAGAAACCGTGCAAGGGCAAGAATGAGAAAGATTCTTCCAAGAAGATTTCGAGTTCTACCCCTACCAACATCATTCTCATGCGATGTTTCTCTTTGTTTCCTTTGTTCTTCCTCCTATGATTAGCGAGTAGTTTACTTTTCTAGTCTAGGAGTGAAAAACAACTTGGTATGGATTTAGGAGATTAGACTTGTTGTGATTTATGATATTTCTTTGGTTCCTTAGTATTTCTGTGGTTTCTGATTTCTTTGAGTTATAATCTTTTATTTGGTTGGGTATTGTGGCCAGGTATTTCAATTGGATTAATGATTAATTGCTAAACTAAATTAGGCGTCCGTAATTGCGTTTTAATTTGGTTCAAGTAGCAACTAGTGGCAGACACCATTAGAAAATCACGAAATCAATTTTAAACAATTTCACATAGTTAATTATTAAATTGAATTAGGCTCTTATAGTTCGCAAGGCGGTTAGGCTAGTAAATTCTTTGTGGTGTCACTAGGGTTTTAGTCTAACTAGGGAAGCAGTTGACGGGCGTACCTAGATTGTCAAAGAAATTAAGGAGGAGTTGGTTATTAGGCGCGTGTCGGTAATTATAACTAATTTATTTAGAAACCAATAAAATTAAATTTGTATCGATGATCAAATCCACTACCCAAGTTGTGAATTTCATTCCTAGACTGGAAACTTATTTTTATTGAACTTATATTTAGTCGTAAAGTGTTTAGTTTGTTATTTTATTTTTATTTCCTATTTCCAAAATCCCCCATTTTATTATATTTATAAATTAAACAATAGAAAAAAAACCTTTTTAATTCCCTGATGAAACGACCCTACTTCATTTATACTATGTTCTTTTTATTGCGGAAGTAGGTTTATTTCATTTATATTTTGCAGCGTGTGAAAAACGCCTGTCAAATTTTGGCACCGTTGCCGGGGAATTCTAATTGGTTCAATTTATCTTTAGTTGTTTTATATTATTTTTAAAAATCTGACTTTTTATGGTTTATGTCGAGATCTGATCGCACAGGAAACTTGATTTTCGACCCCAAAATTGAGAAGACTGCACGTCGATTGAGAAAAGAAACTAGGGAGCGTCACAAAAAAGATTTAGCTTCAGAATCATCTAGCGATTTTAGTTCTAACGAGATCGAGCTAAAAGAAGAGATGGATCAAATGACACTAAGGGAGCTGACAGCTCCTAACTTGACTCAGTAGCATCTCTACATAGCATACCCGACGGTAGACGGTAACAGTGCTTTTGAATTAAAATCAGGACTAATACATTTGTTGCCTTCTTTTCATGGGTTGTCAGGAGAAGAGCCACAAAAGCATCTCAAAATATTTGATGTCGTCTGCACAAGTATGAAGCCACAAGGAGTAACAGAAGATCAAATCAAGCTTCGTGCTTTTCCCTTCTCACTAAAAGACGCTGCAAAAGATTGGCTATTCAATCTACCTGTCGGAAGTGTCACTACATGGACTGACATGAAGAGAAAGTTTCTCGAAAAGTACTTTCCCGCTTCACGAGCTGCGATCATGAGGAAAGAGATATACGGAATGACACAACATATAGAGGAGTCTTTATTTGAATATTGGGACTGCTTTAAATCTTTGCTTATTTGATGTCCCCATCATCAAATCCCCGTGCAATTACTGATTCAATATTTCTATGAATGTTTTACTTCCATCGACAGGAGAATCATAGACGCAGCAAGTGGAGGGGCCTTGATGAACAAAACTCGTAGAGAGACGTGGGACTTATTGAACAATATGGCAATGAACTCACAACAGTTCGGACCAAGAGAAGCAGTAGCAGTTAAAGAAGCAAGCGATGTGAGTTCTATTCAACAACAATTGACTGAACTGACTTCATTTGTTCAACAATTTGTTTCAAGGAAGGCACAAGTTAAGGCTTGCGGGTTCTGTGCAAGTTTGGAACATCCTACTGATATTTGCCCTACTTTGAGTCAAGAAGTAGATGTCAGTGTTGTAGGATTCATCCCAAGAGCATACAACCATTACTCGAATACCTACAATCCATGATGGAAAGATCAGCCGAACTTAAAGTATGGGAATCAACAAGCTAACTTTTGAGATCATTCGAGAGGATTCCAAGAACCTAGCCAGCCTCCACAACCCCCTCAAACGGTTCCGAGTAATTCCTTAGAGGATATAATGAAAACTATGGCATCTAACATGTTGCAATTTCAACAGGAAACTCGGAATAGCATAAGGAACTTGGAAGAACAAGTAAGTCAAATAGCGAATGAGAAGTGCGAGATAAAGTCAAGAGAAAAAGGCAGATTGCCCTCGCAACATAAGATTCCTCCTAAATATGGAGATCCAGGTATGTTCTCGATTCCTTGTAAAATAGGTAAGTTGGAGATTAAACGAGCAATGTTAGAGTTAGGAGTTGCAATTAATGTGATGCCTAAGTCTATTTATAAGGTTTTGAAAATTGGGCCTTTAAAAGAAACTGTAATTATTATACAATTAGCCGATAGGACAAATGCTTACCCTGAAGGAATAATTGAAGATGTCCTAGTGCAAGTTAACAAATTAATTTTTTTCGGTTGATTTTTATGTGCTTGATATGCATTATGATAATTCTCCAAATCCTGCACCGATTTTACTAGGTAGACCATTTATGTGCATTGCACAAATTTTTGATGTGAAACAAAGTATACTTTCTATGGAATTTGATGGTGAGAAAGTAAAATTTAATATTTCTGATTCTAAAAAATACCTAGAAAAATCTAATGCGTTGTGCAGTGTGAATGTTATTGACAAAAGTATGCAGGGAGTCTTGAGATTGCATGAGAATTCTATCATGGACATAAAATTGAAGTTGCATCCGAATCATTTGGACCATGTTCACTTAAATGATAATGTGTTTCATGCAAAGAAATATTTTGTGAGTAATCATCGTTTTAAACATGGAAGTAAAAGACAAAAACTGAAGTGGGTAAGACGGTCTAAAGTAGTACTACATAATGACTAACATGGTAACTGCGTCTAGCTTTATTTCTTTTATTTTCTTTAGTTTTTGTTTCAATTTTCTTAAAATTTTAAACATCGCCTATTTGAATTGGATTCTTTTTTTTTTTAGGAAACTTCTTGGAGAATTTTGAAAAAAAAAAAAAAGCTACCGCCTTTCTTCTTCTTCCTTCATGCTCAGCTTATTCGACCTCGGTGAGCCATCAATTTTGGTATTGGCTAAAAAAGACACACAATCAAATTGAGGAAGTTTGGAATCCAAAGCAAAAATATGCAGTCGCACCAATCCTATGGATTCCAGGGAAGTTCCTCTCTTATTTTACATTTTTTTTTTTTACATTGAGGACAATGTTTGCTTTAGGTGTGGGGAGAGAATAATGCAAATATTTTGGGCAAATTTTTAAATTTGTGCTACTTTTGATGTCTGATTTGTTGTCCTTTCGCATGTTTTTAAGATTTGTCTGAAGTGAGTCAAAGGTGGTTTGTCTGATATGTTAGTCTGACATGATTGATGACATTGGATTTGAAATATGTTGAGCCAGGTTGACATTTGAACCATGTGAGAATTCAAGTATATATTCCAAAAAACTTAAATTAGAAAATAAACTACATATTATCAAAATTTTGGAAATTCTTTCTTGTGTGGTTTGTAGTGCTCAATTAGATGACCTAGAACTTGAGTGATTATGCATGTTGAACTTGCAACTATCGAGTACTGCATTTTGAAAATGATAAGGGCATTAGTTAACCTATTAAGTCTTTCTTTATCACCCAGCACAATATATTTCTCCTAGTTAGCCCATTTGAGTCTTTTTAGCCTATTTTTAATCTATATTAAACCGTCTTTTAGCCTCATATCCTTCTTTTGATATTAAGCCTTCTCCAATTTGAACCCAATGTTAGAAAGAATTACCTTAAGTTTACGTTGTGATGCACCTTATTTGTTCGGCACCAGTTAAAAACGAAGTTTGAGTATAAATAAATAATGCATTCAGAAGTGTTTGCTTCAATGAGAACGGGTAGTGAAAGACGTATATATGTATATATATATTTTTTTATTAAAAAGCCAAAAAAAAAAAAAAACAGAAAAGGCCCCAAAAAAATAAAAATAAAAAACTGAAAAAAATAAAAAAAAGATCATCTTGATGAAATATTATTGATATAATTATGGTTTTCATGTATCGATTGATTAGTTTAGGGGCTACAACCCTTCCTATTTGATAGAAAAGGATCCCATGATCCTGAACCGATCTTACCTGGGATCGCAAATCCCAAGTTTGTCTATGAAGAGCAGATCGAATTCTATTAGTGTCTAGAATTGATTTCTTTTATGTAATACTAATCGATAGGGCCTCATTGGTAAGTGCTACAAGATCTCTTGCTGAAATTTGGGTAGTGAATAAAGTAAGGGTTTCATTGTTTATGCTGAACTGTTTTTCACGTGCTAGCATCGTGTTCTTATTGTGTTCTTTTCTAACATATTTTAGCCTTCACATATCCTTTTTTCTACCCTTAACCATCAGCCCCGTTACAACCTTTATAAAAAATTCCTTTTGATTCTTGATATTAGATTCGAATATCTTAAGCAAGGGAGATTTGCTTTTCATTCAAGCGTATGGGATAATCTTTTGTCGCACTACTTAAGCGTTAGTTGATTATACACACTTATTTCTTTTAGAGAGTATGTGCGCATACACTTTATCCTGTGAGGTTGACTTGGCTTGATATGTTGAATTTCCGATTGATTTGGTTGAGTTAGATTTTCTTTTCATATTGAGTCGTTTGTGATTTCTTTTGGCTTGTTTCGAATTTATGCTTGAGGGCAAGCATGATCTAGGTGTGGGGGGATTTGATAGCGATAAATCACATGCGTTAAATATTCATATTATTTGCGATATTTGGTTGATTTTGATTAGATTCTACCTGATTTGGGTATATATTGTTTATTTATGATTTGCATGAGAAAAATAATAAAATTGATAGAATTAGAGGGAAAAGACAAAGAAAAAAAGCCCAAAGCCCAAAGCCCAATTGTTACAAAATTTGGGCAAAATATAAAGGAAAGAAATAAGGGGGAGACGCCACTTTATGCCACTTGCTGAGAAGAACACCGTGTAGAATAGTCCCAGGGAGAAACCGTGCAAGGGCAAGAAGGAGAAAAATTCTTCCAAGAAGATTTCGAGTTCTACCCCTACCAACGTCATTCTCAGGCGATGTTTCTCTTTGCTTCCTTTGTTCTTCCTTCTATGATTAACGAGTAGTTTACTTTTCTAGTCTAGGAGTGAAAAACAACTTGGTATGGATTTGAGAGATTAGACTTGTTGTGATTTATGATATTTTTTTGGTTCCTTAGTATTTCTGTGGTTTCTGATTTCTTTGAGTTATAATCTTTTATTTGGTTGGGTATTGTGGCCAGGTATTTCAATTGGATTAATGATTAATTGCTAAACTAAATTAGGTGTCCGTAATTGCGTTTTAATTTGGCTCAAGTAGCAACTAGTGGCAGATAACATTTGGAAATCACGGAATCAATTTTAAACAATTTTACATAGTTAATTGTTAAATTGAATTAGACTCTTCTAGTTCGCAAAGCGGTTAGGCTAGTAAATTCCTTGTGGCGCACTAGGGTTCTAGTCTAACTAGAGAAGCAATTGACGGGCGTACCTAGACTGTCAAGAAATTAAGGAAAAGTTGGTTATTAGGCGGGTGTCGGTAAATATAACTAATTTATTTAGAAACCAATAAAATTAGATATTTATTGATGATCAAATCAACTACCCAAGTTGTCAATTTCATTCATAGACTGAAAACTTATTTTTATTGAACTTATCTTTTAGTCGTAGAGTTTTTAGTTTGTTATTTTATTTTTACTTCCTCCTTCCAAAATCCCCCCTTTTATTATATTTATAAATTAAACAATCAAAAATAAAATCTTTTTAAATTCCTGAGGAAATGACCCTACTTCATCTATATTACGTTATTTTTATTGTAGAAGTAGGTTTATTTCATTTAAATTTTGCAGCGTGTGACAAACATCTGTAGTTGGCCAACCTCACTTTTAAGGATGATTGGATTGTAATTTATTAAGTAGATGCGGGCCTAAACGAGTCAACCCACGCAAGCCGTGGATTGAGAGTAGGTTAGCCCGAAGTGGGACGGGTTAACTCGTAGGCCAAGTAAATATAATAATTAGTACTTCCTTATCCCAACTAAATATATTTTTATCATTTACGTATGTCATATTCAAAATATATTAATTCTCTATTATAATAAAAGCAATCAAATATTAGGCAAAATAGCAAAAAATTCCCCTGTGGTTTTTCGAATTCGCTTGAAACCCCCTCTTATTTTAAAATTGCATAAAACCTACTCGTGGTTTATAAAATATTGCATACTCGCCCCTGCCTTCAAAATTGGACTAACGGCGTTAATTTTTTACTTTTTGGACCGTTATACCCCTATATTTATTACTTTTGATCACTGATTCTATCTTTGACTATTATTTTTCTCATATATACATACGTATATACACACATACATTACACAGACATACAGACAGACATACAGAGACCCACTCCACCTGCTTTCTTCTTCTTTCTTTTTTTCTTCTCCATTTTTTTTTTAATCTCTGTTTCTTATGTTTTTTTACACATAAATATACACACATACATCCGTATTCTTCTTCCATCTCTTTATTTCTTCTTCTCATGTCTGCCTACTGTTCTTCATTTTTCTTCTTCTTTCTTCTTTCTTTTTCTCCATTTTTTTCCACTTCTGTGAAGATTCATTTCAGTTTAGGCGATTAGTGATTTATTATGTTTAAAACCCTTACCAATTGAAATTTGGAAATTTTGAAGTTTAACCCAAATTTAAAAAATAAAAATAAAAATTGTCTAATTGAGGAATCTTGAAATAAATATCTCATTCATACATAAATCAGTGATTTTACACATAAAAAAATATATTTATTGTACAAGAAAAAAAAAAGAAAAAAATTCATATATGCTCCGCCGTTCTTATCCGCCATTACCAACACCACATATCTTAATATTTCAGACATTTTTCTTTCGTCACTTTCTCAAATGAAAATTTCAATTTGAGGATTACAGATTAGATTGATTCTCTTACTATTTTTCCCTATTCGAGCTCACCCCACTCCAATCCATTGTTTATTGCAAAGATTTAGGAACTGTCAACTCCCATTATTGCGGAGGTGCGCCTCTACTGCCCTATTCTTACTGAACTTTTATCGAAGAAAAAGAAAGCGATTTAGAGCCGGAGAGAACAACCATGGCAGAAAGGTTGGGGAAGATGAAAGACATAATGGAGGGTAATTTTGTAATTTTTTTCCTTATATTAAGTGAATTTTCAAGAATACACGCATTAATGGCGCGTGCAGTACACTTGCCGTTAAATATTAACGGTGGGGGTATTTTTTGCAATATTTTTGAAACCACAAGTAGGTAATATGGAATTTTAAAACTAGAGGGGGTTTTCAGAAAATTTGGGAAACCACATGGGGATTTTATACTTTTTGCCCAAATATTAATACTAAAATATAGGGTAAACTGTTTTTCTAGTCTCGTAACTAGACCTTCTTATCATTTTAGTCTCGTAAGTGGAGCCTGTCGCAAACTAGTTCCATAAGTAAAGATTTTTCGCTGTTTTAGTCATTCGGCGTCGGAGACGCCCAGGCTCGCCGGAGGCTACGTGTCCGCAAGGTCAGCGACACCTGGCAGACACGTGGATTTTATTATTTATTTTTCATTTTTTTAATTTTTTAAAAAAATTATTTAAATTTTATTCTTAATTTTATTTGCCTTTTTTAATTTTTTTTATTTGGTCTAATTGAAAAAAAATTAAAAATAAAATCTACGTGTCCGCCAGGTGTCGCTAACCTAGCGGACACGTGGTTTCCGGCGAGCCACGCGGCCGTCTCCGGCGCCGGAGGACTAAAACAACGAAAATTTTTCACTTATGGGACTAGTTTGCGACATACTCCACTTACAAGACTAAAAAAACAGTTTACCTTTTTTATTTTATTTTATATAAATTACAAATATATCATTACATATATAAGTAATTTATAAACAAAGTATAAAGAACAAAAATATCAAAATCATTTTATATAATTTACCTAATAAATTGTTATTATTTCTTATTCTACAAAAGAGAGAGAGTTTTAGTTGTATACAAAGAAAGTTTTGAATTGGTTCACTTAATATTTTTTTATTGGAACGATTCTCCATAAATATTATTAAAGAAATACAATTTACATATACAATAACACAATATATAATATATATTTTATTCACTCACAAAAAATCAACAATTCAGTATAAAATATTATTTTTATATTATCAATACAATTTTACATATTTAACACAAAAAATACATTCATTAAAAAAATATAAAGTGAACAAACTCAATTAGCTTAAACTAATTAATCATTATTGTCCTTGGCTATTGTTCTTCTTTTTTAACGCTCTTGTCAATATCACTCTCTTATGTGTTTTGATTTCTCTTCATTTGTTTTCTTCGTCTTTCATTTATTGTTTTGTAATTTCCTTATTCTAGAATCTATTGACAAACTCGTAAAATTAATTATGATATTTTAAAAATATTTTCAATTATTATTTTTTTAAATACACAGATTAAAAATATTTTGAATTTTAGATTTTGAATTTTGTATGTTAGTTATTTATTATAAAATATATATTATTTAAATTTTACTATAATTTTTTTTCTATTTTTGATATTAATTATGAAAATATTTGTAATATTAAGTTTTCTTTAATATTTTTAAAAAGCTCGTGAGTTAGTCTGCTTAGCTCGCCACCCGTTCGATTGTGTTGGAATGACTAAATTTTAGTATGTTTGGCCATGAGTTGGCTCACAAACAACTCGTTTATTCGTGGGTTATGACAAGTTGTGAGCTAATTCATCTTACTAACCTGTTTTGTCAGATCTATTCTTCTGTTTTGACTTTTTATGCAATATTACCCCAACATATAAACTAAAACTAATAATATTTAATATATAAATACAGTAGATAAAAAAAAAAGTTAGCATATTATAAAGAAAATATTAAAAAATTAATAAAAAATAATAAAGTAAATAAAAAATAATGAAAAATTAATTATTATTTATTAAAATAAAATAATAAAATTATGAATAAATAAAATTGTGTTATATAATAATAATAATATAATAGTATGTGTTATATATGTATATGTGTACGGGTGTGCTTATATAAAATATGTATATAATGGTAAGTGCGTATATATATTTATGTATATATGTATAATTATAGAGAGAGAGATTATAATTATATTATATTCTATATTAGATTGTATGTACACGTAATATGGAGTTAATGCAGAGAGAGAGAGAGCAGTTAATGCAGAGAGAGGAGAGAGGGGAAAAAATTTGTGTGATTTCTTGTGTATATTCATTCCAGCATTCAACGTCTATTTATAGGTGCTGAAACCTTGATAGGAAGGAAAAGAAAAAGCATACAAAAGTGTCACATAGTCACTTCGTGTGTACTATGTGCATATTACATAACAAATTGTATATTGTAAAAAAATTTATACATAATTTTAACCAAAAAAACAAATGACATAAATATCTTATACGGATAAAGTATGTTTAAATATATATAATTTAAACTAATTTAAAATATATATATAAAATATTGTCAAATTAATTGAATATATTATGGTGTGTTTATGCAAGTCTTGTTTGAGCGAAATTAGTATCCAAACGGACCGGCTTTCCAATTGCCCAGCATTTGCTGCAGCTTAAAAATTCTAATATTATATTTATTTGATATTTATAATAGTTATATTTTAATAAAATATATACAATTTGTATTTTATTTTTGTACAGAATAAAATATTTTACAATACAAATAAATTAAAATTTAAAAATATATATGTTGAATATAATATAAATCCATAATCAAATCGTACGATTATTAACTTTATCAATTAAATTAATATACATTTATATTATTATATTTATTACCCATCAAATCAATAACTCTCCAAACCCAAATCAAATCTAAACACAAAAAGAATACATAAATTCAAATATATCTTAAAATTGAAATAAATATCAAACTCAAACTCAAATTTTCTCAAACCACCCTAAAGAAATACACCCTAATAGATGGTTTGATTTATGGACTTTTTTTTTTTTTTTTTTTTATGATATTGAGATTTCACAGTAGAATTTCTATGTCAATGATTTATTATATTTAGGATTTGAAATCCCATCTAGGTTTGATTGGTAAAATTATATGATATTTATATTTCTCAAATCTGGTTTATTTTTCCTATTAACTAAAGAATTTCGATTTTTATATTCTAAATGGCATAATTATCTTATGATGGATTTTATTTACTTTAATAAACTAAACCTCCAATTTATTATTAATTTAAATTAAAAATGTATCAATAATTGTACAGGGATGACAATAAGTCCGGTAAACACGAGACTCGACCCAGACCCGACTTATTTATTTGAAATTAGGTCCAATTATTCGAGCATAGAGTATGCGCCTGGGTCAGGGTCATGTTCGGGATATTCTAATCGGGTCCAAATCGAGTCTAGGGTCTAAGGGCAAACCCGGACTCGAGACCCTAGACTCGATTTATAATATTAATAATATTCTCATTTTTGTCCCATAACAAACTATCCAGTTTTCTATTTTAGTTCGTCGTATAACAAAGTATCAATTATTATTTTTTTTGTAATTGTACTATCTACCTAACATTACAGATACCCTTACAACTTATAATATATTGCACGAATTTCATTACCTTTATATCACACAATAATATAGTTGTTTTAGTCATTTCTACTTTATTCCTACTACATCTCAATATAATACTATTATTTTTAAAACTTCGTGCAAAAGCAAACAGATACCTAGTTATGGGAATGAGAGAGTATCAACTATGCATACGAACAAATAATTTCTAACAATATAATTATATTAAAAATAATTTTGAGTTTTGTTGATGTATTTTTTCAACAAAAATAAAGTAAAATTCAAAGATATAGAAAATATCCTTAAACTTGATTAATTAGTGCCTGAGATTAGGAATCTCTAAACACTGTATGGTACAGAAAATAAACTGGAAAATAAAAGACTGAAATTTAAAGTGGTGATCCCCAAATCTGACTTTGCTTTGTTGAAGTTGATTGAAGATGCCTTGCCAAATGATGATCCAAATCCTTAAATATTCTTTGAAGAAAACGTTCAGAACCGTCGTCTGGTTAGTTACCATAACCGTTGTTAACCGCCCCAAAAGTTCTCTTCTATTGACACGTGTGTCAATCGTTCTACTACGTCCGACCTTCAAAAAACCGTTCGCCAGTTGCAACTTCCTCTAACCGCCCCAGAACTGCTCTCTCACCCGACCTGCACATGCTACTTCACTTGGTCCGAACTTCGTATCACGTCCTGACCTCAATGCCCGACCTGCTTCTTCGCCCGACATCATTTGGGCCGACCTCCGCATCAGCCGCCCTCCGTCTTTGACCGACTTTAATTGGTCCGACCATGGACCAACCAAATGTGGTCCCGACCACGGACCAACCGACCGGCTCTATTTGCCTTATCTCTTTAGAAGGACAGACTGTCCTCTGGACAGACTTCCGCATCTGTCCGTACCTCTTCCTTGCCCGACCTTTCTCTTGACAAACCTTCGCGTCTGCCCGACTTCGTCTTTCACCCGATCTACGGTTTACCCGACTTGGGTACACCTTTTTTTCAGACTCCGCCCGACCTTTCTTCCTTCCCGATCCTTGCATCTGTCC
This sequence comes from Andrographis paniculata, assembly GCF_009805555.1. NCBI lineage: Eukaryota > Viridiplantae > Streptophyta > Magnoliopsida > Lamiales > Acanthaceae > Andrographis > Andrographis paniculata. The sequence goes on along the minus strand of NW_026137586.1, from coordinate 4,616,891 downwards.
GATTGCACCCTACTTCTGGGTCATTTAACTTATATCCAGACCCGTCCAGAATCCCACTGCCATTATTTATTATTATTATTTTTTGTGCTTAACAATAAGCCTCCTCCTCAAGACTCCTAAACATCACTTTCAGTGATGTTTTAGGAGTTTGCAGGTCAGCATCTGAGGCTACATCAGCCTCAGATCCGACCTCCATCTTCTGAGGCTACGTTGGACCCGACCTCCATTTATCGCGGACTGGTGGTGGTCTGCACATTGATCGATCTTGCACTAACATTGCTTCAGCATCTCCCCCCTGACGGAAGTCATGATTATTTTCTGTAAAAAAGGATTCTAACCTTCTTGCCGTGGATGCTAAACTGGCCAGATCTTGAAAGTCGTGGGCTGTCAGGGCCTCGCGAAGTCTGGTATGCATGTTCCTGACCACCAAATTGGTCATTTCGCTTTCATTGATCATCGTAGGACATCGTCCCTTCATCAATCGCATCCTCTCTATGAATTGGTAGCCGGTCTCTTCCGGCATCTGCGTGATCTCCAGAAGGTCTATCAGTGAGACTGTCGGCAGAGGATTAAAGAACCTTGCATGAAAATCTGCCTCTAAATCTTCCCAAGTTTGCAACTGTCCAGGCGGCAGACTGGCATACCAAGAAAAAGCTGTTCTTGTGAGCGACAACCCAAACAATTGTAACTTGTGAAACGGATTGTTGCCTACTTCTCCCAATTGAGCCGTGAAGCGACCCACATGCTCAATGGTAGAGGCTCCGTCTTCTCCCGAAAAAGAATAGAAGTCTGGTGGCCTATAATTTCTCGGGAGAGGATGATCGTTAATGATCCTTTCTGGAAATGGCCTCTGGTAAACCGGCCTGTTCACCGTTTGCGGATTCATTCCGAAATGCACCCGCAGAACTTGAGCAATATCCTCCGGATCTACTCTGGGTGGAATATGGTCGAACACTGGAATGTGATCGTGAGTCTGACCTCCCAATCTTTCTTCTCTGGAGAAGGCTGGTTCGGCTGGGATGGGATTATGAGTCTGTCCCTCCAACCTTTCTTCTCTAGAGAAGGCTGGTTCGGTTGGAATGGGATTATGAGTCTGTCCTCCTAATCTCTCATTCGGCTGGGTATTATCAACCCTCGGTCCCAAAGGAACATTATCTGGGAAAGTTAGAGGAATCTTCCCCATATCTGTTCGGTTGAAAGTTGTGACGCTTGGAAACGTACTGTCAACGTACGTTGGCCCTGCAAACGTTGATCTTGGAAAAATCGCCTGAAAACGAGCAGGTGACACGGCTGGAAGCATGTTTGGATACAGGGTGAATCTGGAGAATGCCTGATCCACCATGTTCTGTATTAGATTTTGTTGTTCACGCAACATGTTCATTTGTTGCTCATGCAACATGTTCTGCATAACCAAAGTTTGCTGGTTGTTCATTTGTTGAACATAAGACAACCAATCGGTAGGTGGTGGGGGAATCTCCCCTGGATTTGGCATGACTGGTGGTGAAACATTCTCTCCCACCGGTGCTGATGATGATTGAGGTTGTGTGCCTGCCATATTGATTTTTCTGATGATTCGGCCAGACCTCAGTTGTATGACATTTTGTATTGATGTAGGATCAGCAATCTTGCCTTTCTCCCACTGTGGTCGCCAATTTGTTGATGTATTTTTTCAACAAAAATAAAGTAAAATTCAAAGATATAGAAAATATCCTTAAACTTGATTAATTAGTGCCTGAGATTAGGAATCTCTAAACACTGTATGGTACAGAAAATAAACTGGAAAATAAAAGACTGAAATTTAAAGTGGTGATCCCCAAATCTGACTTTGCTTTGTTGAAGTTGATTGAAGATGCCTTGCCAAATGATGATCCAAATCCTTAAATATTCTTTGAAGAAAACGTTCAGAACCGTCGTCTGGTCAGTTACCATAACCGTTGTTAACCGCCCCAAAAGTTCTCTTCTATTGACACGTGTGTCAACCGTTCTACTACGTCCGACCTTCAAAAAACCGTTCGCCAGTTGCAACTTCCTCTAACCGCCCCAGAACTGCTCTCTCACCCGACTTGCACATGCTACTTCACTTGGTCCGAACTTCGTATCACGTCCTGACCTCAATGCCCGACCTGCTTCTTCGCCCGACATCATTTGGGCCGACCTCCGCATCAGCCGCCCTCCGTCTTTGACCGACTTTAATTGGTCCGACCATGGACCAACCAAATGTGGTCCCGACCACGGACCAACCGACCGGCTCTATTTGCTTTATCTCTTTAGAAGGACAGACTGTCCTCTGGACAGACTTCCGCATCTGTCCGTACCTCTTCCTTGCCCGACCTTTCTCTTGACAAACCTTCGCGTCTGCCCGACTTCGTCTTTCACCCGATCTACGGTTTACCCGACTTGGGTACACCTTTTTTTCAGACTCCGCCCGACCTTTCTTCCTTCCCGATCCTTGCATCTGTCCGATTGCACCCTACTTCTGGGTCATTTAACTTATATCCAGACCCGTCCAGAATCCCACTGCCATTATTTATTATTATTATTTTTTGTGCTTAACAAGTTTAATATTCATTATTTTATTATAATATTTTTTAATAAAATATATAAATTTTAATATATGTAGGATCCGGTCTGTGTTCAATTTTAAATTAAAATTTAAGAATTGTAAAAAAAAAATAAAATGGACTTGTCAGATTACCTGATATAGTTTCGATCGGATCCGATATAATCAAGTCCAGTTTGAATCATGAATCTAACAATATATATTTGGTTCTGATCTCAGTTCCGACTAAACTCAACCTATTATCATCTATATAATTTTATAATTCAAATAAAATTTATAATAAATAATAATTTTATTTAAAAAATTATTGTACCATAAAAATAATATAAATTTAATTAAATATATAATTCAAATAATAATTAATATTAAAAATTATTTTATTTTATTTTATTTATAATATGTAATATTACTTTTTTTATAGACTGATATAAAAGTAAAAATTAAAATTCATAAAGATGAGATTTAAAAATAACCGAGTAATTCATCACTAGAGAAATTTTTATTCGTAGAATTTTAGACTCTTTTTATAAATTCCAAACATTTTAAATTCCATCATTTTTTTTTTAACAAAAATAGGTTGATATTTTAAAACATCATTGAACCAAACAGCGTATAGGAATATTCCTTCTACTTCCACGTAATACTATCAACCGCCATAGTTGCTGATTTATCTATTATTGTTTTTCAAGAAATGTTATTAGCTATTTATCATTGAATTTCAAGAAAATAGTCAAAGGTACAACATGTCAATGTACAACTTGAAAAGGGAAGCCATCCCAGCCACGGATTCCCGTTTCGCGAATGGCATATGCCCGCGGCATTTATATTCATTCTCCTTTTAGTTTTTTCGCCTTCTAACTGTTTTGCTCCGCGCATCCTTCATCGTTTTCTCTCACTCATCCAAATTTATCTTTGAAATCAAAGATTCTTTTGTTATATTCTGGAAAATTCAGGCGGCTGTAAATAGTTTAGGCTGTAGATTTATTTTTTTTTCTTCTTCTTTTTCTGTTTTGCTGTACAGAAAAATAAACAATCGCTATGTCTGGAGGAGGAGCAGGAGCAGTTGAGACCGTCGATCTCGAGCTCACCAACGATCTAGCGATCCGAGATGAGGTTTGGAACTTGTTAATTTTTATTTTTATTTTCTTTTTCCTTCTGGTTTTGATGTTTGATTTGTTTTTTTATCGTTCCTCGAGTTAATTCGAATGCCATCATCCAAAAACCTAATTTCTTTATTGTTTGTTTGTGTGGATATTATGAATTTTGGCCATCTGCTTTGAAATTAGGGTTTTGGATGATTAGGCATTCAGCTATATGTGCGTATTTGTTAGAAATTGAGATTGGCTCGAAGTCTCGGTGTTAATTTCATTTGAATATCTCAGCTGATACAGTTTTCTAATCAAGGTTGGAGGAAAGGAGAAATTGAAAAGAAATAAATAAGACGAAGAATAGTCAGATAATTAAAGATTGTAGCATATGGTAGAATTGAGAAATCTCAGCTGTTATTGATTCTTTTCATTTGTGGCTTCTTTATATCTTCATGATCGTTTTTAGGTTTTTGGTTACTATTGGGATCTTTTGTATTGTAATTCCTATTGCGCAGTGTGAATACTGCTTGTGTGGATGTGCATATAGGGTTTGCCTTATTGATTTGAGATTGTGAATTTCAGACTAACGTGGAGGAGGTTAGCCAAGGGGGCAATGACGCCAACAGTCACAGCTTTTGCGCTATATGTTTAAATAAGATAGTGTTGCAAGATATTGCACTCGTAAAAGGTTGCGAGCATTCATACTGGTTTGTCCGAATCTTTATTAATGTTTTGCTATATTTGCATAGACCATATAAAGTTTCTAGAGGCTAAACCCACTAAAGGATTGTCTTAAGTGCAGTGCGAAGAAGTCACTTTATAGATTACGTTTGAAATGCATATGATTGATGAATGGGGTTGCCTTTGACATTGAAGTTTGTTCTTATATGATCATGGCTGGCACTCGATTGGGTTGTTCCTTATTTTTTGGCGCATGGAATATTTGGTACCTTAGACGAACGGGAAAATATGATGGATTTTTTGTTGTTTTATTGGCAAGTCACTATAAATGATTCAAAAGTGGTAGGTAGGATAACTATATTGTTCGAATGTGTTTCATCTGTTTTTCTTCCGTAAGCTGCAATATAACTGCATGTCTTGTGATTATGACATTCGTATTTTTATACGATTTATATCTGCTGCACTCTCAATACGCATTAAACTGTTCGAATGGCTTTCTTTTGCAATCCTTTTGTTTAATGTGCTTTTTTTATGGGCAACTTGCGATTTTTTTTTTTCTTTTTGCCATCTATTCTTATTCTTGCAAACATATTGCCCAGCCTTAGTATTATCAGATATTTTCTTGATTATACTGTGGAACATTTGTAACACCTTGCATAGCTGAATGAATGAAATAGTATATGGTTGTGACTGCTTATTATGTGATGTGATATATGTTTGTTCTGTGTAATGAATTAGCAGTTTTGGTAAATTTTACTTATAAATAGTAGTGAATATATAGGGGCGAAAGCTGCTTGTGAATTTTCTTTTCAAGTAGCTGGCACCACAAATGATTTGCTGAGTAGTTGCTTTATGTTTTGCACAGCATAAATTGCATCCTACGGTGGGCATCTTGCAAGAAAAACCCAACTTGCCCTCAGTGTAAATGCCCGTTTGAGTTCCTTAACATCCACCGTGGTCTAGATGGAAGGTAATCACTTACTTAATGGCTACCTATTATTTATCACTTAATCTGATCATCTCTTACAATGATCTCATCTTCCCACAGAATCCATGACTACATGTTCGAGGAGAGCGTCTGTCTTCTCCTAAGGGCTTCATGGTTTAAACCTGTAGTTGAACTGGAGCAAGAAGAGACCGCAGCTGCAGCTGCCGCCGCTTCCTCTGCCATGGATGACATGGAGGACTATTACTATGACCTCTACGAGGATGAACTTGATAGCAATGTCGGTGATATATACCTCCTCCGTAGATCCCCAGGTCTCCGCATTGGGAATCGGAGGTGGGGCGACAACGGCTATGTCCGAGCAGGACGGCAAGAAGCAAGGCCTGTCGTTCGTTCCACCTCTCCTGACCCAACCTCTGCCGGCTCCTCCCAACCGAATAAACAGACCACTTCTAAAGAAGTTGTCGGCCGCCGTGCAAAGAGGGCTTTGAAGCGGGAAGCTGCCGACAAGGCAGCGGCGGCCAAGCATCAGCAGCATCTTGCCAGGTTTGGCCGGAAGTAGTAGTAGGTCTGTCGTAAGACACTCTGAACTAAAGGCAAAAGCGCCATTTGTCTCTGTACAGTATTTTCTTTAGTAGATTAAATAAGGTGCTTTAGACCAAAGCAGATAATGGGTTGACCGACAATTAGTTTGTCATTGTGTGCTGTAGATTTTCTTTGCATACAAATTCTATCTCCATTCTTTTAACCACATTTCTTATTTTGTGTTTGTTGAATGATTGCTGCGAAGAATTTGTGGCTTTTATTATAGCTAGTGATTGTACCATGTAAATTTAGGAAGCGAATTTTGTTGACAGTAATCGTCTACTATTCATCAAAAAAACAGATGGGTAGAATATGTCGTGAATCAAATATAATATTTTAATTAAAAAATAAATATTAAAAATAATTAAGGCTTTCATATTCATAGTCTTATTTAGTTACTGCACCAACGTCGGCTTTCAGATTCCAGAAAAAAAAGATATGTGGGTTAAACACCACCCTTTTTTTGGAAACGTCCATAAGCAGGTCTTTGGCAATTAATATATTTGAGATTAAGGATAAAGCTTAGCTGAACGTGGAGCATAAATCAGCACGCAAATAGATTGTACAAGGGGACTCTTTCATGAGATGGTTACGAGCTAAATCTCGGATTTTTTCGATTATGGCTGTTGATTATTTCAGCATGCTTTCATCTCAGCAGCAAGAAAGGAAATTGGTAAAAGGAGTGGTTTATCTTAATTAATTTGAATGGTTTCTCAGCTTTTTTCTTCCAACACTGCTGGGAAATCGTCAATGGATTAATAAAGATATATAAGAGCTCTTGGATGGTTATAAAAGAAGAAGAATATATCCTTCCTGTATGAGAGCCTCTTTGGTAAAGTCAGAAGAAGAAGCTGTCTCATATATATATATATGAAACCTCGAAGATGTTCTCTTATAAGCATGGTTCCCGTCGCCGATCGGCCCTAACCGTTCCAGATATGTCGCGGCTTATCGGGCAAATATCGGCCTATATGATTATTTTTTACAAAAATTTGTATTTTTAACAAAAATAATAATAAGCAATTAAAATTCATCAAATCATAAACATAATTATTTTTTAAAATATATAATATTAAAGAACATAACCACGGCGGGTGCATGCCTCAAACTATTAACCTCTCGAACTGATGAAGAAATTTTGTCTGCAATTCTACCGTATACAACAAAATATTAGACAATACCACATGCACTCCATAACTCCTACGACATGTAAAAAATATAACAATGCAAATATCTCCATCCCAACATAACAATGCATATATCTCCATGCCAATAAATAACTATAACAAAGACTCTTTATAGATGGTCTGGAGTCCCGTCATGTGCATAAGCCTTCAAAGATGCACGGCATGAAAGACCAACAACATAAATGTTAAATGTCAGATTTTTGAACAAAAACATAGTAACTGACTTTCATCTAGATAAAGATTCCAAAGCCTAAGATTGTTACATTGAAACCCAACACTAAATTTCCACTATTCTGGATCATTTCATGACCGTCCCCTGAAATTAAATAATCTTTATTAGTTAAATTAAATTCAAGCAACCTCAAGTTGTTACATATAAATAAAATTAGAAATAAAATTTTATAAAATATTTAAACTATGTTTATGTTAAACATTTATACTTACCATTCAATACCTTGTGGAGTGTCGTGGAGCTTCAAAACCATTTTCATTTTCTGATCGATCATAGTATGAATATCCTTCTCTAAATGAACTCCTTCGATATACCAAGTAATAGGGATGATGATATGCATTTGGTTGGTCCCACTCCTGTCTCCCCAATCTATTACTCGAACTCGAATTGTGGGAAGAATCTCCATAGGAATAACCTATATTCAAATCTTGCATATGTTCGTGAACTCCAGAATATCTCCTAGTATCTAAAAAATTTGAAGCATCGGCTTCACTTGAAAATTTTGTTAAACTATTTAGAAAATCTCTTTGAGCTTCTATCCTAGGACGATATCTATGATCAGTGTCTTGGGTAGCATAATAATTTTCATTTCCTTGAACCAATCCTATATCACTTGAGTATCGACTATCTCTATAGTTCCCACTCTCACCGCCACCATCATCGGCACCACCACCACCACCACCGCTACCATCATCACCATCATCATCATCATCATCATCATCATCATCATCATCGTTTCTATTATTCTTATCTTCACCGTTAGTTGTTGAAGATGAAGATTCCAATATGATTGCTTTTTTTTTTCTTACTCATATTTTTGTTTTTTGATTTTTTCTTTTTGGCCTTTTTTTTTTCCATCGGCTATAAATTGAGATAAAAACATATCACTGTCATCATCATTACGTTGACTGTCAATTCGATCTCCACTTTCATCAATAGCCTCATCCAACCAATTCAAATCACTATCATGAATAAGTGGAGATTCATTTCCTTTGACCCATTCATCTAAAATATCATTTTCATAAAAAATATGATTCAAATCAATCGGGTCGTAGAAATCGTCTGTGTCTGTCCTTTGCATAAAAATTCTCACCCGAAGACGCATGTTGTAGTGGACATAGACTAGCTTATGCAGTTTCTCAATAGCTAATCTATTCCGAAGTTTAGTATGGATCAAAGACTACGTACTCCAATTGTGCTCACAACCAGATGATGTGCATGTTTGACTCAAAACTTTTAGTGCAATTTTCCGTAAATTAGGGGCTTCATCACCATACATATTCCACCAGTCAGCTATTAAAAATGGTAAAAAAAAAATTAATAATAATGCACCATATTATAACATGTTAAAAAAAATATAATTGAATGATAAATTTTATAATGCATACCTGGTAAAGATGTAGCTATAGCTCTATTAGCAAGTGCACTTCCAAATTCTCCAATTTTGTTAACAAATGTATTTATCTATAAACAATATAATGTAAAATTATTAGAAATCAATATATAAATATATATTTATGTTTCTATAACAATGCACAAATATATATATATATTTCGTGAAAGCTCAAAAAATTATTTGAAATATTAATTCTAAGTTTCACACATTTTACCTCATTCATAGCCTTTACTTGTATATCCAAATCTGGCTTGAGTCTTTTAATAACTTCTTTTACTCATTTTCGAACCTCCGATTAATCAAATTCACAAGTGCTAGAGTATTGAAGACCAGGATTTAAAAAATAAGCTGCATCAAATATATTTAGAATTAGAAAATAAAATAAATGATTACTACAATGTAAAAAAAAAACAAAACAATTACCTGCAGCATGCAAATCTTGATGCAATTGTTTATACCATCTTTCATCGATGACATCCCAATATTGCTGAAAATCTTTCACTGCGGTTTTAATTGCCATTTTTGCCCTATCCATTGCCTCGTAAATGATAGGTAGTGTAGGTTTTTTATCTTGATCAACTACTTTTAAAACCTTCACCAAAGGTTCCATGACCCACAAACTCGGCGTACCCGTTTCCAAAATCTTTCATTCAGAATCATGTCTGATATATCTTAAGCTTCATGTCTTCTTCTCAAGGTATTATTGTACTCAACCCATTCTCTAGAAGTACACATTCTTTTCAAGTCAGTTGCGTATCTAAGAAGACTTTCCATTGCAACAAACTCGGTTGCAAATCTTGTTATGCCTGGTCACAACAGGTCTCGACCATTCGTATATGTTTTCATCAAATTGACCACTTTATCAATGTTGTATATAAATCTTGTAATTCTTCTGGCTTCTTTTATCGTATCCTTCACCGAAAATATATCTCCGATGTCTTCTAACATCAAATCAATGCAATGCACAACGCATGAAGACCAAAAAATGTGTTTCCTTTTCCTCATCAGTTTTTTCCTAGCAGCCTTCATACTAGCTTCACTATCAGTTACGATTTGTACAATATTGTCAACCTGACACGGCCCGACCGCGTATAATTATAACTAACATAATTTTCTTACCCGCAAAGTTCAATAGAACAAATGGATTAAGAATATGTATAAAAGAAAAGAGAAGGAAGAAGAAAGATAGTGCAGAGAATGTGAATTAGTATAGATGATAACCAACCACGAGAATAAGTCTCAGACTTGAAATCAATCCATAGGTAAAACACAAACAATAGGCTAAATCCCACTGCAAAGGATTGGAAGCCACGAACCGATGAAATCACTCCAAAGACCCGATTTGAGATTCTAAATGCGAGGAAATCACTCCCCAACACTAGAGAATTATAAAAGTGAAATTCGATTCAAGATGTAAAAAAAGGTCCGCATTACAATGATAGGCAAGGACCTTATATAGAGGTCTTTGAGGAAAATAAAAGGCAACAAATGATAAAGGAAACAAACCAAAAGGTAAGTCTAACTATAAGGAAATAAATAATTAGGGAAGTTTTAGATATGGAATTATACTATATGGAAACTTATAATAAAAGGAAATAAGTGATGATTCCCTTGATATACTTCCATGATTAGTGATTCTCTCCATAAGTGATGATTCCCTTGATATACTTCCATGATTAGTGATTCTCTCCATAAGTGAGGATTCCCTTGATATACTTCCATGATTAGTGATTCTCTCCATAAGTGATGATTCCCTTGATAACTTTCCATGATTAGCGATTCTCTTGATCTTTCAATTGGGATTCTTGCGGGTCCCATTGAAGGAGCATCAGATGAGGGCTTAGTGGTCTCCAAGCATCATCCTTAAATTGATTCTCCATGAAAAATCGTTTGATCAATGCAGTGAGGGATTTTTTAAATTGACGAGCTCGGCTTCGAGTGATGGGTCCCACGGGCATTTGAATGCTTGAAGATTGGACGTCCTCGTCATTCCCTCCTTCGAAAAGGCTTAAGTCAGAAACATTAAAAGTAGCATGAACTTGGTACTCACCTGGGAGTTCAAGTTTGTAGGCATTATCATTAATGCGTTCCAACACTCGAAAAGGTCCATCGCCACGGGGAGTAAGTTTTGACTTTCGCAATTCTGGAAATCTTTCCTTCCTTAAGTGTAGCCAAAACCAATCTCCTATCTCAAAAACAACTTTCTTGAGCCCACGGTTAGCTTGTTTTGCGTGATTGTCAGCTGCCTTTCTTAGGTTATCCCGAACTTGAGAATGAAGTTGTTGTACAAATTCAGCCCTTTTTCTGCCATCAAAACTAACGTGCTCATTGCGTGGCAATGGCATAAGATCAAGAGGAGTTAATGGGTTAAAACCGTAAACAACCTCAAATGGAGAACAATTCGTAGAGCTATGAACCGTACGATTATATGCAAATTCAGCATGAGCTAAACATTCTTCCCAACTCTTCAAATTCTCATTAACTAAGGCACGTAACAAGCTACACACAGTTCGATTAACAACTTCTGTTTGACCATCAGTTTGAGGGTGGTGTGATGTGGAAAACATTAATTTTGTACCTAATTTAGCCCAAAGTGTTTTCCAAAAATAACTTAAAAATTGAGAATCCCTATCAGAAACAATGGATCTTGGAACACCATGCAGTCTAAGAACCTCTTTGAAAAATAATGTAGCAACATGCGAAGCATCAGTGGTTTTTGTGCATGGAATAAAATGTGCCATTTTTTAAAATCGATCAACCACAACAAATATTGAATCTTTACCAGACCTACTCCTAGGCAAACCTAATATGAAATCCATAGAATTATCAACCCAAGGGAATTCAGGAATAGGTAGCGGAGTATACAAACCGTGTGGATGAATAGTAGACTTCGACGAGAGGCACGTTGTACACCGACGAATTGCGGCTTCAACTTCGGCTTTCATTCGTGGCCAAAAAAAATGTTCCTGCAGCAAGTTAAGTGTCTTGTTCCTACCAAAGTGTCCCATCAAACCCCCCGAATGACTTTCCCAAATCAACAATTCTCTCAAAGAGCATTTAGGCACGCACAATTTATTTTCTCGCAGTAAATACCCCTCATGTACATGATACCTTTCAAATGCATGAGAATTACACTTAGCAAATATATCGGAGAAATCAGGGTTAGTTGCATATAATTCTTTCAAATATGAAAAACCTAATAGCTTAGACTCAAGTGTGGTAACAAGTGCATACCTGCGTGACAATGCATCCGCAACGATGTTTTCCTTACCCTTTTTGTATTTAACAACATAGGGGAAGGTGTCAATGAAGGAGATCCATCGGATGTGTCTCGTACTCAACTTACTTTGGGATTTGATATGCTTGAAGGATTCATGATTAGTGTACACAACAAACTCACGATGACGTAAGTAATGTTGCCATGTTTGCAGCGCCTGCACTAAGGAGTACAATTCCTTATCGTAGGTTTAGTAATTCAACGCAGCGCCATGTAGCTTTTCACTGAAAAATGCAACGGGTTTCTTTTCTTGTGAGAGGACGGCGCCAATACCTACATCAGAGGCATCACAATCAAGTTCAAACGGTTTAGAGAAATTGGGTAAAGCAAGTACGGGTGCACATGTAAGTTTCGATTTCAAAGTATCAACAGCATTTTGTTGTTCACTTCCCCACTCAAACTTATCCTCTTTTTTAATTGCCGTTAAGGGTGTTGCAATAGTGCTGAAGTTCCGCACAAATTGACGGTAGAAACTTGCAAGGCCATGGAAACTGCGGACATCACGTACGCTAGTAGGTGTAGGCCACTCTTGGATGGCTGCAACCTTCCGAGGATCTACACATATTCCATCTTTTCCTACAATAAAACCCAAAAAGTTGCACTTTTCGACACAAAAATCGCATTTTTTCAATTTAGCATATAACTTCTCAGCCCGTAAAACATCTAAAACTGCTTGCAAATGTTCAACATGTGTTTCAATAGAAGTACTATAAACAAGTATGTCATCAAAGTATACTACAACAAACTTATTTATAAAATTCCTTAAAACATGATTCATCAATCGCATGAATGTGCTTGGGGCATTAGTAAGTCCAAATGGCATAACTAACCACTCATATAGACCAAAAGAAGTCTTGAAGACAGTTTTCCATTCATCACCTTGATTCATCCGAATTTGGTGATAACCACTTTTTAAATCAATTTTTGAAAAAATTACAGAACCACACAAATTATCAAGCATGTCATCTAATCTAGGAATGGGATGATGATACTTAACTATTATAGCATTGACGGCTCGGCAATCTACACACATGCGCCAACCTCCATCTTTTTTTGGCACCAATAGGACAGGTACAACACAAGGACTTAGACTTTCACGAATCCAACCTTTGCTCAGTAGATCCTCCACTTGCCTTTGTATTTCTTTTACCTCATCCGGGTTGGTTCGATAGGCTGGCCGATTAGGAATTGATGCTCCCGGGACAAAATCAATTTGGTGCTCAATTCCACGAGTGGGTGGTAAACCATGGGGTACTTCATCAGGAAAAACATCATCATACGCCTGCAATAAGTTAGAAAAACTAGATGCAAGTTTGTTAGAGTCATTCATGGAAAAATAAGAAGGTTTAGAAAGTAATAGCAGACAATGAACTCCATGTTCTAAGCGTAAAGCTTCCTTCCTACACATAAAAAGATTAGACCTCTTACTTTCGTGTTTAAGATTCCAGCTGGTTTCACCCTGAATCACTACACTTGTGTTTGATTTTTGAGTAGAAGGGTAGAGTATTTGAGAGTGGTTCGGGGCAGATGTATTTATTGTTGAGGATGAAGATTTGAGAGGTTGTGGGGTAGTTAGGCTATATGAAAGAGTAGATGCACTTGTATGCGGAGTACCTTTTGTCGCGGGTGATTCTAAGGAGGGCTTCAAGTTGGATTCCTCACATAGAGTTGATTCAGCGACATAGCCCACCATCTTGTTGTCTTTCCTTTGGTTCCTTTTCTCTCTTGCTTCAGCAGCAAACTGCTTGTACAAGTATTTTTGATCTTCATTTACTTCTCGAGGACTCAACGGCTTTAGAACTATGGTCCGTCCGGCATGTGTGAAAGTATATCGATTACGGCGGCCATCATGTACAACTTCTTTGTCAAATTGCCATGGTCTCCCAAGTAAAATATGACATGCTTGCATTGGAACTACATCGCATTTTACCTCATCCTTGTAACCTTGTAGTTCAATTTCCACCAACGTTTGTTTGGTGACGTTGATTTCCCCACAATTATTGAGCCACTGTAGTTTGTAAGGCCTCGGATGCAAATTCATCCTCAAATTAATTTTTTTCACTACGAGGTCACTAATGACATTAGTACAACTACCACTGTCAATGATAAGACTACATACTTTAGTCGCGATCTTACACCTTCCATGGAATAAATTTTCGCGTTGTTCGGTATCTTCAACCTCATTTGGGAGAGTGCTAAGAGCTCGGAGAGTGACTAACGTCAAATTGGACTCCGGTATGGATTCTACAGCTTCCTGGTGGTAGGAATTTGCCTTATTGACCTCTTAAGTTTCTGATTCGGATTCGTACTCACCGGAGATTGTAAGAACCATAGTACGCTTGTTTGGACATTGATTCACAAAATGTCCTCGGCCTTGGCATTTGGAACATAACACATCTCGGCTACGGGTGGTGTTCTTTGGGGGGGCGTATGTTGGCGGCTTAGGACGCGTCGAATCAACTCCCGCTGTCTCTTTTCCTTTGTTGATATGTTGTGGAAGCGGCGCTTTAGGAAACCCTACAATTGGAGAAAGTTTAAACGGATTACCTTAAATCCGCTTTGATTTTAGTTGCTTCTCCACCTTTATGGCCAAGTGTACCATCTCCTCGAGGTCCACGAATTGGTACATCTCTACCGCATCAGCAATATCCCTTTGAAGCCCATTTGAGAATCTAGACATTGTTTGCTCCTGATCTTCATGGATATCGGCTCGTAGAAGAAGTGTTTCAACCTCCTTATAGTACTCCTCCACTGACCGCGACCCTTGTTGTATACTCTGCAATCTCCGCAATACTTTATGATGGTAATGAGGGGGAACAAACCTCTTTCGCATGAGTGTACGAAGTTCTATCCAAGTACGCACTGGAGCCTCCCTATTTCTGCGGCGGTTGATGCTAAATTGGTCCCACCATGCAAACGCATAATCTGAAAACTCCATTACGGCCACACGGAGTTTTTGTTGGTCAGTTAATTGTTAAACATCAAAGATTAGTTCTAACCTTCGCTCCCATTGCAAAAATGCTTCAGGGTCGAATTTTCCTTGGAACGGTGGCACTTGGAACTTGATCGAGTTGATCGCCTCATCTCCATCCCGTCAGTGATGGTTATTATGATGCCTAGGTTGTTCCCAATTTCCTCCAAACTCCTCATCATCGGGTTCGTCAGTATTGTGTGGTGATGGGGGCCGGATGTTGCGTCTTGGCCTCAAATGCGGTTGAACATTATTTCGCCTCTGAGATTCAGGTAACGGTCGGATATTCTCTTGTAAGTTTTGTTGAATCTCTTCCAGTTGATCCATCCTATTATTCATCAACTCCAATCCAGAATGGTGAAGAGTTTTGAACTCTTGTAGAATGGTATTGAGAAGATCTTGTACATCAACTTGTTGAGAATTGGATCCTTCACTCCCTGCCATTAGAAAGAGACGAAAGAAAAAAAAAAGAAAATAACCTCACTAGAACTCTCGTGTATCACTCCACACCTTATGTACCTCTCCGTCTCGCAAAAAGGACTCAAATCAAATCGATGGAATTCTCCCAAAGACGATAGCCAAAAAATCCAAAACAGTTAGGAAACCAAAAGAAATATAAGTTCCGAATGAAGGTAGAAGACAAATAATCTAAATAGATTTTTTTTTTGTTTTTTTGATAAAAGAAAAGATGATTCGAGAACTAGAAGTAAATAAAAAATATCTTTATATTTGATAATAGCTTTTGTTTTTTTTGCATCTTTTTTTCATTTTTTTTTGCTCTTTTTTTTGACCATTTTTTTTGCTTTTTGTTTCAAATAAGAACCGTGATATCAATCAAAAGATTGTATCAACTAGCTCTGATACCAGATGACACGGCCCGACCGCGTATAATTATAACCAACGTAATTTTCTTACCCGCAAAGTTCAATAGAACAAATGGATTAAGAATATGTATAAAAGAAAAGAGAAGGAAGAAGAAAGATAGTGCAGAGAATGTGAATTAGTATAGATGATAACCAACCACGAGAATAAGTCTCAGACTTGAAATCAATCCATAGGTAAAACACAAACAATAGGCTAAATCCCACTGCAAAGGATTGGAAGCCACGAACCGATGAAATCACTCCAAAGACCCGATTTGAGATTCTAAATGCGAGGAAATCACTCCCTAACACTAGAGAATTATAAAAGTGAAATTCGATTCAAGATGTAAAAAAAGGTCCGCATTACAATGATAGGCAAGGACCTTATATAGAGGTCTTTGAGGAAAATAAAAGGCAACAAATGATAAAGGAAACAAACCAAAAGGTAAGTCTAACTATAAGGAAATAAATAATTAGGGAAGTTTTAGATATGGAATTATATTATATGGAAACTTATAATAAAAGGAAATAAGTGATGATTCCCTTGATATACTTCCATGATTAGTGATTCTCTCCACAACTGATGATTCCCTTGATATACTTCCATGATTAGTGATTCTCTCCATAAGTGAGGATTCCTTTGATATACTTCCATTAGTGATTCTCTCCATAAGTGATGATTCCATTGATAACCTTCAATGATTAGCGATTCTCTTGATCTTTCAATTGGGATTCTTGTGGGTCCCATTGAAGGAGCATCAGGTAAGGGCTAAGTGGCCTCCAAGCATCATCCTTAAATTGATTCTCAATGAAAAATCGTCTGATCAATGCAGTGACGAATTTTTGAAATTGACGAGCTCGGCTTCGAGTGATGGGTCCCACGGGCATTTGAATGCTTGAAGATTGGACGTCCTCGTCACAACCCCTACTAAATCCACAACCTTGTCCATTAGGGTGTAGACAAAGTCTGAAGTCTTTACCTTATTCGTACAGTCAAACGAATTGTGATATATCATATCTCTGTCACAGTATACCATAAAATTTATGATTGGATGTTTTGTGCGAGTACTCCAACCATCGTACATAATTGTACATCCATGTGTTGTCCATTTCTGCTTTGAAGAATCAACATATTGTACAACTTCTTGCATCTCCTCGTTCAAATATTCACTCCCAATTTGTTTACCAGTAGGCCCTTTAACTCCAGGTCCAGCGGATGCAATCGTGTCAATCATTGTTTGATAGTAAGGACCATTATCGACAGCGTGAAATGGTATAGCATTAAAACTAAAAAAATTCGAAATTGCTCTACCCACCTTTTTCGCATTATCTTTTGAAAAAATACTTTTCAAAGACTTATTCTTCGATTGAAACATGTATGGATCAAACTTTTTTGATGCAAACCTTTTGTCTTTCTCGTAGAGCTTTCGAAAAAATTTCTATTAGCTCCTTTTGTATTCGAACTGCTTCCTCCTACAAGGATAAAAAAAAAATGATTATATATAGTTTTTATTTCAAAATAAATATAATAATATTAAATGTATTTTTTATAAAATTCAATAAATATGCCTGCTTTAAAATTCAAGCTTGGTAGATCTCCGGATACAGAATGTCTACGTTGCTGCTCTATAAATTCCATATTTATGCTTTCAGCCATTGCTCGTTTTAATTGTTTTCTTTCAAAAACATCTACATCATCTTCATTTATTTCAAAAGTTTCATCTTCTTCCTCATCAGAATCATCTTCCAAACTAATGGAATTATGCAATGCTTCTAATTTTTTTTATTTGCTGCTCGCATACTTTTTCCTTGGATCAAGTGTTGTTTTAGTAACTCTCTTACTTCTTTTGGAGCTCTCGTACACGCTTCAGCTTGACCTGTAACATGTGTTATATGTTGTTTCATCCTAGTAATCCCACCATGAACAATTTTTCCACAATAATTGCATTTTGCTTCATTTCTATCGTTGCTTATAGGAGTAGCATGATCCCAACCAATATCTTTATGTGGTGCCATTTTACACAAACTCTGCAATTGAATAATAAAATTGTTAAAATATTTATAAATAGTAAATTATTAGTTAATTGGACAAATTATACATATTATTTTATTAATAAATCAAATTTACACAAAAATTTAACTTAAACAACTAATTCGTAAAACTTAGACTTACAATATATATTTATTAAATTTATATATATAAAAACAAAGTTAATTTTAATAAAACTTACTTTATATAGATTAAATAAAATTAAATAAAATCCAAAATAAATAAACTTATCAATTAAATAAATAAATAAATCAAAATAATTCAACATTAATTTCAATCCAAAAACCAAGGAACAAAATTATATATAAACTGTATTTAAAAAAAATTAAATTAATTAAAGTAATAATATATATAATTACCGCACTGTCTTTCTTCCACTTGTGTTTCTTCCACGGCGTTCTTCCTCCCCAAGCGTTCTTCCTCCCCAGAAATCCAATACTCGCCGAAACTAACTTTTTTTCTACACAATACCAACAATTTTTCTTCAATAGGCGAAATTTTTTCTCAAATCCTTCTACCACATAGATGATTGCTAAAACCCACATTCCCAACACTATAGATACCCAAAACTTACCTTGTCCACCACCAGGAACTGATAGCAAAAACCATAGTGTATTTTTCGTCACCGCCAGGAAGGAGAAGCAACAACAGAGAGAAGAGAAAAAGTAAGTAAATGAATGAATAAGAATGAGTTTTGGATAAGATTTGTGTGTATTTGAAAATCCTATCACAAATATCAGATTTTTTGGTTGAACCGGAACGGTCCGGTTCCGGATCGGCCGATCTGGCAAACCATGGTTATAAATTATGGTGGAGGAGGCTAGAGACAACCGACTTCTTTCAGAATCTTTTGGTGTTTGGATTGGGGTGGGGTGGGGGATGGGTCTTGGCATGTTCATTGCTCATGTGGTGATCATAAACCTCTTGTGGTGGATATAATCAGTGGTCCAACACAAGACTCCTTCCCTAGTCATATTTATTAATTAACACAAAAAGAGGTGATATTCACACCACATCTGGAAACTTCACCATCCTTTCAGTATGTGTGGAATAAGAATAACATTCGCTTTTTATAGATAATCAATCTTCCAATTGATTTATCCCTTAATTCATCAACTTAATCGATCCCCACGGATCCTCCAAACCCAGATGGAACCTCTGCCATTTAATTTGATTACCAGAATCAAAATAATTAATTCTCCACAACATAACATCGGTATCTATTCTCATATCATATCTGTAGAATCATTACAATTGATAAACGATGATTGCGGTGCTTGGTCTTGGTCGCCGTCTTTTTGTGATCTATTGGGAAATCGAATTTCCGTCCCATGATGATTGAGGAGCACTTGACTTGACCCAGAGGCTGGATTATGGGTAGGCCTGCCTGTCACTACCACCCTTTTTGGATCGGATCCAAAGCCGAGTCAGTATCCTATCCGGTGTTTATAGTTCGGATATTTATATATGTACTACTCCATTATTTAAATTATTGCTTTGCATTATAATTATATTGTTAATTATATATTTTTATATTAAAATTAAATATATATATTGATTAAATCTAATTGTCAGACTCCAATCCAACTGATTTATTGATTAATAGACTCGTATCTGAATCCGAATCGGACCCAAATTGATGGGACCGGATCCGATCAACCTTTTTTAAAGTTCCCATGGATCCGGGAACTGTAATGAAGGGTGGGATCCTGTTATGACTTAGGGTTATCGAAGAAAATTTATTCGAATCAAAAGAAATAGAGTACACAGAGGAAAACCAATTCGCTCTGTAATCAAAATCAAAATAATGACTGTTTAACATAACATGACCTAGATGCGCCATATATACAGACGGACTTATGGGCCAAGCCCAAGACTTATAATTCAAGAGTTAAATAGGAAATAAAATAATAAAGGAATAATAAAAGATAGAATGATAATTAAGTATTCGCTTATGCGCCACGATTAGCCCGAGATGAGTACGGTCCTTCTTCCCCCTTCTAGTATAAACCTTGATTTTACCCGGCTCCATAAAAACTTCATCCCTCTTGAAAACCACATTGTCCTCAAGGTGGAAGTCAGGAAATTGGAGGCGCAATTCCTCCTCATCAATCCAAGTCGCATCCTCGTCTGTGAGTCCGTGCCAACGTATCAAAACCTGAGGGGTGAGGTTGTCGTTGCGCCTCTGAACACGTCGGTCTAAAAGTGCCTCGAGCTCGAATAAGGGTATCTCCTGGAGCTCCAAGGACTCCGGTAACTGGGCTTCCACCAGGTGATCACCTATGACGCGCTTCAACATAAAAACATGAGAGACTGGATGAAACCGATAACCCTATGGAGCTCCAGCCTATACGCAGCACCCCCGATCTTCTGAAGAACTCGGAACGGCCCAAAGTTAACGTGCGGACAGCTTGGAAAATTTTGATTGCCAAGCTGAATACTGCTGATAAGGTCGAAGCTTGAGGAAGACTAGATCCCCTGCCACGAACTCAACTTCTCTACGGTGCCGGTTTGCTGCTGCAGTCATACGTTGTTGAGCTTTGTCCAAGTTGTATTTGAGGAGCTGAAGGATCGCATCCCTACCCCCAAGGAGCTCCCCCACTGCTGCGACTTGACATTCATCGGGTAAAAATCGGTGCAGGCACGGTGGGGGTCTGCCGTACACAATAGAGAAGGGTGTTGCCTTCGAAGAGGTTTGGAAAGAAGTATTATACCAATATTCTGCCCAGGGTAAGCATGATGCCCATTTGCAGGGCTGCTTGGAGGAGAAGCATCGTAAGTAGGTTTCCAACACTTATTCACTACCTCGGTTTGGTCATCGGATTCAGGATGATAGGCTGAATTGAACTGTAGTTTAGTTCCCTATAGTCGGAACAACTCTTGCCAAAAGATGCTTATGAAGACCGATCCACGGTCACTGACTATACTATGGGGAACCCTATAGAGGCGTACCACTTCCTGAACAAATATAGATGCCACTCGACAACCCCTATGGAGCTCCAGCCTATACGCAGCACCCCCGATCTTCTGAAGAACTCGGAACGGCCTAAAGTTAACGTGCGGACAGCTTGGAAAATTTTGATTGCCAAGCTGAATACTGCCGATAAGGTCGAAGCTTGAGGAAGACTAGAACCCCTGCCGCGAACTCAACTTCTCTACGGTGCCGGTTTGCTGCTGCAGTCATACGCTGTTGAGCTTTGTCCAAGTTGTATTTGAGGAGCCGAAGGATCGCATCCCTACCCCCAAGGAGCTCCCCCACTGCTGCGACTTGACATTCATCGGGTAAAAATCGGTGCAGGCACGGTGGGGGTCTGCCGTACACAATAGAGAAGGGTGTTGCCTTCGAAGAGGTTTGGAAAGAAGTATTATACCAATATTCTGCCCAGGGTAAGCATGATGCCCATTTGCAGGGCTGCTCGGAGGAGAAACATCGTAAGTAGGTTTCCAACACTTATTCACTACCTCGGTTGGCCATCGGATTCAGGATGATAGGCTGAATTGAACTGTAGTTTAGTTCCCTGTAGTCGGAACAACTCTTGCCAAAAGATGCTCATGAAGACCGATCCGCGGTCACTGACTATACTACGGGGAACCCCATGGAGGCGCACCACTTCCTGAACAAATATAGATGCCACTCTAGCTGCAGTGAAGGGAGGTCGTATGGCGAGGAAGTGAGCATACTTGGATAGACGGTCCACCACAACTAGGATGCAGGAGTCTCCCAGGGACCTCGGTAAGCCAGTGATGACGTCCATAGAAGTTCTTCCCACACCGCATTAGGAATTGGCAACGGTTGTAGAAGCCCCGCCGGAGATAAGGTGTCATGTTTCGCCTTTTCACACGTTAGACAGGCTAGAACAGTTTCACTGCCTGATACATCCCCTGCCAATAAACGCTTGCGGCCAATCGTCGGTAAGTCCGTTGGATTCCTGCGTGCCCCCCATGGGGTGTATCATGGAACTCCGCCAATAATATGGGAATCCAGCTGGAAGTCTCGGATAGGACCAATCTACCACGGTAATATAATTTTTTGTGCAGTAACTCGTAACCAGGGTGCGATGCGTCCCCCGACTCAATATCAAATATAATCCGCGTTAACAGTGGGTCGCGACGCTGTTTTGGGAACAACTCCTCCGTCACCGGCCAAACAAGTTGGCTCACGGCGGCGAGCACAACCGCCGGTGGAGGTCCATCCTCAGATCGACGCGAAAGTGAATCGGCAGCTGAATTTACCCGCCCCAGTTTGTAGACCACCTCGAATGAATACCCGAACAACTTTGCCATCCAAGTTTGTTGTGCGGGAGTCCCAATTTTTTGCGACATAAGATGTTTCGGGCTGTGATGATCTATGCGCACAGTGAAGTGGCTGGCGATAAGGTATGGTCGCCAATGCTGTATGGCAAGCACGAGTGCCATCAGTTCTCGCTCATATGCCGATTTTCCACGCCCTTCAGGGGAGAAAGCCATGCTGAAATATGCCACAAGGCGGTCATCCTGCATCAAAACAGCACCAATACCTGAGGCGGAAGCGTCCGTTTTGACAACAAATGATTTTGTGAAGTCAGGCATCGCGAGGACAAGAGCGTTCGTGAGAGCGCGCTTTAAGGCCGCGAATGCCTCCTGTGCGGCGGCCGTCCAGATAAAAGGGGCAAAAAGCCTCTCCTTTTAAGGAGCTGCGTAAGAGGGCGAGCTAATAAGCCATAATTCCTCACGTCGACAATAGTATCCAGTGAGCCCCAAGAAGCCGCGGACAACCTTGACCGAGCTAGGGGCAGCCAGTCTGTCACCGCCTAAACCTTGGTCGTGTCCATGGCCACGCCCTGACCGAAGATCACATGGCCCAACTACTCGACAGATTCGCAACCGAAAGCACACTTCTTTCGATTAGCTAAGAACTTATTATCTTGTAGTACTCTTAAGGCACAGGTGAGATGTTCCACATGGTCATCTCAAGTGTGACTGTATATCAGAATATCGACAAAAAAGACAAGAACAAACCTGTGAAGATGGGGGCGAAACAGATCATTCATCACGGCTAGGAAGGTGGCTGGAGCATTTGTCAGGCCAAAGGGCATGACAAGGAACTCATAGTGTCCATTGTGCATGCGGAAGGTAGTTTTTGGTATGTCAGCATGAGCTACACGGATTTGATGATAGCCAGATCATAGATCAATCTTGGAGAATACTCTTGCTCCCGCTAACTCATCTAGTATCTTCTGAATCACCGGAATAGGGTATTTGTCGGGAATAGTGACTTTGTTGAGCTCCCGATAATCAACGCAGAATCGCCAACTGCCATCTTTTTTCTTCACGAGAAGCAGCGGGCTTGAGAAAGGGCTTGTGCTTGGCTGTATTATCCCGGCGAGAAGCATGTCTCAGACCAACCGTTCAATTTTGTTCTTTTGAACTTGCCCATAGCGATACGGTCGGACGGACACAAGACTCGCACCGTGCTGCAAGACATTATGGTGGTCGCGGTCCCTTACAAGGGGGCTGATCGGATGGCTCCCCGAAGACCTCCGTGAATTTCTCTAATATAGCGTGGACCTCGTTTGTGCATACTGCAGAATTGCCTACCGGCAATGACAAGGGGGACGGGGCAATAACCGCACAATAGCCCTCATCGATTCCACTCAATATTTTTTGGAGGTTTTCCTGCGAGCGACAGAGAGCTGGGTTTCCCTATAACTGAGCCTTTCGGTCCCCGGCGCGGAATGTCATTGTCAAGGCTCCCCAATTGAGATTAATGTCCCCTAGAGTTCGTAGCCACACCACTCCTAAGATCACATCCACTCCTCCTAAGGGAAACACATAGCAATCAACATTCGCAATCCAAGCCCTTAGATCAAGGCCTAATCCTTGACAAACACCCTCACTGTGGATTCTTTCGTCCATCGCCGAGGATCACGTTGATAGCACCAATCAGTGCGATGGGGGCACCAATCTCACGTATGAGCTCAGACGAAACAAAATTGTGGCTGGCCCCACTATCAATAAGAACTGTAACGTCTCACTCATCCAATCGTGCCCGGAGACGCAGGGTCTGTGGGCTAGAAAATCTGGCCATCGTGAATAATGGTAAATTATCATGCTCATTACCCCCCACTTCCATCTGCTCAAGCTCAAGAGGGTCCTACCGCATCTTCTGTCCACCCCTCGATCTCGTCCATCTCTTTGAGCTCGGCCACCCAACTCGTGCCTGGATCCACAACACAAGTATGCATAGGGGTATAGGGCTCCTTGCAACGATAAAAAAGTCTCTTAGACTGACACTCACGATACTCTTCACGACTCAATTTTCAAAAAGGAGCTCGTGCGGAGGACTGATCCGATGCCACTGGACGCCCGCCAATGGAGCTGCTACCTGTTCCAGACCTATTGCTCCTGACACCACTCCCAAGATTGGAGGGACCCACCGGCGGCCCGGTTCGTGCCGCACTGCTAATGCGCAAACTCGCCGATTGTCCAGGCGGCTGATATGTAGTGGCGGAATCAGCATTGAATTCCCACTCAATGCTTCGGCTGATTTGGATAGCTGAATCAAAATCTTTTAGGTCTAGTGTCCATAGACGGTTGTGGATACCTTGTTGCAACCCCCCCATGAAGTATCCGAGGTAGTGCTCATCCGTCAAGCCAGGCACCTGTGTCGCCAGTTGGATGAACTCATCGATATACTGATCAACTCCCCCATTTTGCCGATTTGTGGCAAGGCGCTCGTAGGGACTCCCTATGTAACGATCATCAAAATGAAGTACTAGAGCTTGATAAAACTCCGCCCAAGTGGCGGTTGGACCGCGAAAGTGTTGCCATCAAGACCAGTGCAGTGTTGTGCCTTCCACAGCGATGCGCGCTAATGGTACCTTGAGTTCTGCTCGCACCTGGTGGAGTTCAAACTGTTGTTCGGCGCGAGCAACCCAACCAATAGGCTCCGTCCCGTCAAATGGTGGTAGTTTGACTCTGAGATGAGCGGGGTGGCGAAGTTGCTATAGCGGGGGGTCAACCCCCCTAACGGTTGAGAATCCGGCGTGAGTGGATGCTGCGCCATGGGCGACGACGCTGAGAGTGCTGGGAATTGACTCGGTGGTTGACCCAATGACGCAGTGGTGTCAGCGGTGGCGTTAACGCTGCTGAGTGCTGCCTTGATCGCTGCGAGCAACTCCTGCCGCAGCGAAGCCATCTCATTCCTGTTCTGTTCTCCCAAAGTCTCAAGCTTGGCGGAAAGATCCTAATGGATCTGGTTTACCTCCTCTTGTATTTCTCCAACGGTTGCTTCCAATACCTCGAATCGTTGTTGATTGGAGATGGGCATGATTCCGTCAGCAAGAGGATCCGGCAGGTCGGACCAATTGTTATGACTTAGGGTTATCGAAAAGAATTAATTCGAATAAAAAGAAATAGAGTACCACAGAGGAAAACCAATTCGCTCTGTAACCAAAACCAAAATAATGACTGCCTAACCTAACATGACCTAGATGCGCCATATATATAGGCAGACTTATAGGCCAAGCCCAAGACTTATAATTCAAGAGTTAAATAGGAAATAAAATAATAAAGGAATAATAAAAAATAGAATAATAATTAATAATTAAGTATTCACTCATGCGCCACGATTAGCCCGAGATGAGTACGGTCCTTCTTCCCCCTACTAGTGTAAACCTTGATCTTACCCGGCTCCATAACAGATCCTAACCATTGACAAGCCTAATTGTGGGCACAACTGAGAAGCAGAATTTCTAGCCTTGAGCTTTGTAGGAATTGGTTTTTTTTTTTTTTTTTGGTACGGATCCATCAACACCTTACTGATACAATATGAGCCACACATCATAATAGATTAGAATTTAATTGTTGGGATTAAACAAGGACTGAATGGTAATTTCAAATTGAGGGTATAAGGTTTTAAGTATTCTTCTTCGATTCGTACTATTCATTTGCACGGATTCGAAGCAATTTCTCTCTCATATTCTTCTTCGATTCGCATTCTTCATCAAACTGGTTCTCTCGATCTTCGATTGTCGTCAATCTGTTTGCAACTTTGATTCTTCGTCTTCAACTTCTTCAACCCGTTGCCTTGTTTCTAATCGACGACACAGACGCGCTCGTGGTTGTTGATTTTCTCATCGCCGGTTGCTTCCAAGTTTCGGTAAGTACTGAATGTTTAATCGTTCGTTAAATGTTTCTCTCCTTCCATGTTACCCTAGTGAAATCTTCATTCTTGTTGTTGTAGTTTTGGAAAAGCCCTAGTTTGAGATTGTGAAGCCCTACTTTGATTAATCGTAACTCTTCGAAAGCGATCAACAATGTCGATGGACCCAATCATTCAACTGTCTTGCTTCCTAGGAGGGTCGCTCACCTTAACGAATCCTTACAGAAACCTTCTCGGGAGTCGATTCGAAGGTATATTCAATCTAGCCCTTTCAAAGGATTGTTCCATGTGAAACCGATGACCATTCCCGTGGATTCTATCATGAAATTATTGAGTTTTTGGGACTCTAATAGCGAGTGCTTTAATTTATCTAATGGGAATAGGTGGTATATTACGGATCGGGATGTTGGTGTTGTCTATAGGCTACCATATGGCAAAAATAAGGAACTTATTTCATTGTACGAGTTCGATTCTTTTTATAGTTTTTCTGATAGATTTGGTTTAGATATGAAACTCATTGGAATAGATAAAAAACATATAGTTGAGTCTTCATTAAAAGAGTTACTAGATAGTGGCAGATTAAAAAGTGATGTTAATTTTTGGCGAATATATGTAATGTATTGCATGTGTGTCTTGCTTACGCCCATATCAAATGCGAAGATTAACTATCGTATATTCCAGTTCCTTGAGTCCAAGGATTTGGAAAATGAGTTTAATTGGGCTGGTTTTGTTCGGGATAAGATTGTAGAGGATCTGGATACAATGTCCGACAAATTCAAGAAAAAAGCTTTGGTTATTGGAAGGCTATCCGGGGGCATGCATTGCTTAATGGTAAATTAAAATATTGTGATCACTTTGTTTACTTTTATGTTTCATTGTTCTCGTTGTGTAATATGCTATTTTTTATTTTCAGCATATGTTTTTGATAAGTTCCACAGTGAGAAATGCGGTGTGCATTTTTTTTCATATCATCTCAAGCGAAAAATAACATTGGAAGATGTTGCCAAGCTGTTCGGCCCTCAAAAAGTTCGATCAACAAAGGTTAGATTTTGTCATCTAGTTTGAAATATGTACTTTGAATACGCCGAGTTCATGGTTTATTTGGTATGTTGATTGTTACACTGTGATATGCAAAGCAATACTTGCTGATATGATAGGTTAATATCTTTGAAATGCTGGATTTGATGTATTAGCTGATACAGAGGATGATGGTATACATGTTTGTTTTTTCATACTGATTGTTCCAGTATGATATGCTAAGCAATACTTGTTGTTATGTTGGGTTAGTATCTCTGATATGCTGTATGTGATGCATTAAGTGGTACAAGGGAGAATGGTATACATATTGATTGTTTTTTCCTGCTGGTTGCTCCACTGTGGCATGCTAACCAATACTTGTTGATATGCTGGATTAATATATTTGAAATGTTGGATTTTGATGTAATAGCTAATACAAAGAAGGATGGTATACATGTTTGTTTTTTCATGACGAGTGTTTCACTGTGATATGCTAAGCAATACTTGTTAATATACTTGATTAATATCTCTGAAGCGCTGGATTTTGATGTATTAGCTGATACAAATGAGGATAGTATACATGTTTGTTTTTTCACATGGAGTGTTCCACTGTGATATGCTAAGCAACACTTGCTGATATGCTGTATTAATATCTTTGAGATGTTGGATTTTATGCATTAACTAATACAGAGTAGGATGGTATACATTTTTTTTTTTCTGTTGATTGTTCCAATATGGTAAGGATGGTATACATATATTTTTTTTCTGTTGATTGTTCCAATATGGTATGCTAAGTAATACTTGTTGAAGCCTAAAGTAGTAATTTTGGAGTGATGTCTTGATTCCTTGATACAGTGGTACAAGAATGAGATTACGTGGGTGTCCAAAAGACTCCGCAATTTAAAGCAAGAATACAAGAAGAAGTTTGAGGACCAAGAATATGAAACTGCTGATGGCAGCAAAATTGCTAAGGAAGAAGATCTTCTAGAAAAAAATGTTGAGAAGGTGATTTCAATGTTATGAGTTGATCTGTAGTATATCCATTGTTTTTGTTGTACAATTGCAGTGTATATAAGCCTTAATCCTGAATATTGTATAGAAATTTTTTTAGTGTGATATGCCACGGTCGGAGGAAGTTGTCTGTGAAGATAAAGGTCTTCATGGACATAATTTAGAGAAGGTGATTTTAGTTGTATCAGTTTGTAGTTTTCATCTTGTTATATTATATAATATCAATTGCTTTTCTTGTACAATTGCAATGTATATAAACCTTAATCCTGATTATTGTCACATGAATTTGTTGGGTGCGATTTGCCTCTGGAGAAGAACTTGCCCATGAAGAAAAAAATACTGAACATATATTTTTAATTGATCATTGCTAGATAACCATTATATCATTTATATTTTGAATTGATTAAGAATATATTCTTGATCATTGCTATAGAAGCAAAGTGAAAATGATGCGGAAGTGCAACTGAGGGAGCGGATTGTGAACCTCCCACAAAGAAACAAAAGGGGTGATGCAGAAATTGATGTTGACCCATTGAGTCTTTTTTCACTTGGGTTAACATAAGATTTTTTTTTTTGACATTTGTACAATATGCCATGTGCACAGAGCATGGTATGTCGTTGGCATTGTCTCTCTTAGTGCTAGAGCCATAGCCAAATCTGGATCCGTAAAAATATTTTTCGGTGTTTGTCCACCCATACACTTTAGGAAGGTATTGAAAACCCACTTGAATGAATCTTGTGTTTCCTCGTACAACAATGTTGCCCCAAATATAGATGTTTAGCGTTGGTTATTAAATCCCACGAAAACAACTGATAGTACAATACTGTTAGGATAAGATATATACATAAGACGTTGTGTAAGATGCTGACAGACAATAATCACAATGCTGACTAATTGAAGATGAAATGCTGGTTAATTGAGATGAAACGTTGACTACACACATAAAAAAATGTGGTATGTTTACCTAGTGGTCTGTGGTTCTTATTTGTTTGGTATGTGGTATCAAACGAAATAGAATCCCCAAACAATGCGTAGTCTTCCCTCATTTTTTGCATCTGACCATAATATGTTAGCAATCTTATCTTCATAATCGACTTCAATTTCATAAAAGAAGAAGGGATTATCCACTGATCTTTGGCCAAAGTACTGCAGCAATGCATTTACTTCGCCCTCCTTGAAAATTTCTTTCGTTCTTTTCTTCATGTGATTCTTCATATCCAACTTCAGAAACCCCAACAGCTATTTTCATCAAATCATACAATGATCTGATTGGTAGTCCAGCTTCCTGATTTGTATTCGCAATGATTAAATGTAATTCATCAATCCTACTATTGGATACAAACATGTGCTTGTGTTTTGGAGGATGTAGATCATCATTGTGGTTGTCTTCAAAGTATGTCACTTTGTACTTTGCATTCTTCTTGTCAAACTGAAGCCATATATTTGAATTACAGTCTGTTCTCATTTCATGACTACGATGCATGATCTTTATCCTTCCCGACTCGCTGCTTTGGTTTGGATGAATTTTAGGATGATTTGGTTTCACATTGCTATCATATTTGAACCCTGCTTTGCTGTTGCGGGTCTTTTTTGAACTTTTTCTGCATCTTTATCCTCACTAAAAAGCCCCTATTGTGTGCATACTCACAATAGAAGTTGTATGCATCATCCGATTTTGTAAACTCCATAGCCTGCGAATCTATGGACTCTTCAGATATGGAATGCTAGATTCTGTTAATCAAAATGCTGACCACCATATTTCAATATGATTTCAGATAAATAGTAAGATGTTGATATCTATCTCAAATACAATCACATATCATGTTGGTAATTAAAATAAGATATTGTTCTCTTCATATGGAAATGCTGATGATACTTGAATGGTATGCTACATTTTATTTTTAGCAGTAGTTTGAAGGCTCTGATTGAATTGCGAACGCTAAAGATTATTTACGAAATTTCAATCCGCTAAACAGAATTACATAATTTCAATGAAATCAATCACATAAGGTACGATGTTCACGATTTCAAGTCAATTGTCGATAGATAACTTACGCAATTGAGCGATTTCCTGTTCCAACGCGTTTGGTATTGGCGAAGGCGTTGGTTCATCCGAAATTGCAATCTCTTCGATGTCTCTATTGCTTGCTGAGCGATTGAATGGAGTTGAAATAATGGATAAATTGATTCTGCTCACCTTCGTCGATATCAGCCATTGAAGAATAAAGGAGAGAAAAATGAATGATGACGTTTCTTTCCCACCGATTTCTGTGTGAAAGAACGAAGGAGGGTGAAATTTGATGTAGTTACATTAAATTAGGATTATTAAAATTACAATTACAACTTTAGTCACCATTAAATTAAAAATTTTAATGCAATGGGTAATCTGCAATCAGCATCATTCTGCAATCCCACATTTTTTTTTTATGAACTTTTCTTGGTAGGAGTTGGATTATTTTTGTATTATGTTGGCCTAATTTCTTTTCTTTCCAGGGCCCAAAAGTCGGCGACGTGCCGCTTAGGCCATATATTCCGCCCCTTCTGGTTTTGTTTTCAGGTTGCTGAATGTTTTGTTTATTTTGTGTTTTTGTTTAAAGGTTATTTATTTATTTTTAATGAAATATAAAGAATTCAGTATGTAATATAAATATAATGGGTATGTTGGATTTTTTTGACAAAAGAACACACAATTAGCGGGATATTTCCAATTTATATATTAACCGTTTTTTTAAAATTATATCTCTCCCGTATTAATTAGAAAGTGATTAATTAATGCTTATGAGTTCATTTCTATCTCTCGATGTTTCTCTCTCCTTTTCTTTTTTTTTTTTTTATTATTATATATATATTTAAGTTTATATTATTATTATTATTATTATTATTATTATACTTTTTTTTTTTGCATTTAATTCAAATACATAAATTTAAATGAGCATTAATTTTATATTTCATCACATAATTATTTAAATTTACAATTTTACTATTTGAATCAAAATTCTGACCAAACACATGGTTTTTTTTTCCTAATATATTAAATATAATTTTTATTTTTATTACAAAATTTATTCCAACTTTGTGATAATTTCAATTTAAAATTTTTTAAATCCAAAAAATTCTTCACATTTTAAATAAATTTTTAAAGGCAACCAAACATACCTTAATATTTGAATTTTTTGTTTGCTTTTAGAAATGTATTTGAATGTTTGGTTGTTTTTTACGAAAATTATGATAATTATAATAATCATGTAAAAAGAAAATTACATTTAATATATTTGATAAAAGAAAATTGTGTGTTTGTTTGGGGTTTTGATTTCCAATTTTTATTTGAGAGTAAAATTTTGAATTTTTGAATAATTTTGTGATGTGATATAAATAAGAATTGATCTAATATTTTAGAAATAAAAATAATCTTTAGTTAAATATTAAAATTAAAAATAAGTTTAATTTTATATTTTCTAGGGAAATTTTTTTATGAATAATAAAGTTAAATAAAATCATTCAAATGAAATTTATATATTTATGAATTATTTTATCATAAAAATATAATTAATATATTATTTTATAAAAAATATATTACTATATTCTATTAATATAAATTAAAGCAAAATAATAATAATAATAATAATAATATAAACTTAAATATATATATATATAATAAGAAAAGAAATTGAGAGAAGAAAGAAGCTCCCAAGTATTAACTAAT
Source organism: Andrographis paniculata (assembly GCF_009805555.1). Taxonomy (NCBI): domain Eukaryota; kingdom Viridiplantae; phylum Streptophyta; class Magnoliopsida; order Lamiales; family Acanthaceae; genus Andrographis; species Andrographis paniculata. Next base: position 4,585,180 of record NW_026137586.1, on the reverse strand, counting down.
TATTATTTAATTGGTAATTAAACTATATTTGACGTTAATTAGTTAAAATTAGAGATATTTTTAACAAAATTAATATTAGAGGGACAAAATTTAAAAGAATGGTCAATATGAGCATATAAATTGTAAATACTTCACAATTAGCTTTTTGAATTTTTGTTTAATCATATGATAGGTTTCATCATTCTTCTCGATCAGATCAAAGGGTCGGGTAAGAAGAATCATAACTCATAAAGTACGGACCGGGAAAGGAATTGATTCCAAGGCATTAAAAATTAAATCTCTAAATTAAATTAATTATTATATATATTGGAAGAAAATAAAATTCTGATATAATAAATATGCGATATTTAATTATGTACATATGTTAATTTTTGTACAATAAATATCAACCATTAATGCAAAAATCTATTTAAAATGAAAAATATCGTACAAATATTACGTGCATAAATAGAATAATAAATTTGGCAGCAAAATAAATTAATCTTGTCAATAAAGGAAGTATATAAATTAATATCTTCCGAAAAAGACAATGATATAAAGATCTTGGCGAGAAAGGAATGTGCACAATCAAATCCGTCAATAATAAAAAACAACATATGATTGAAAAGGAAACATTATAAAATCTTCCAATTGGCCAATCAGGATGCGCCACGTGACATCATTAAAAAAGGAAGCCGAGGTCGCCCTTCCCCTATAAATAGGATTTTTGGCCAATTCATTTGACACACTAAAGTTACATCTAGGATGCAAACAAAGGGGTAAGTCTCAGACTCTCTCTGTATTGTTCTTCATGTTCTTCATGTCCTTCGAAGCGTTCTTCGTCGAAAGTCACTAATTCAGACAAATGATCCAATATTGGTTGACAAATCGATAACGTTAACATTCTTCGTCGTATACCCAAGCCGGAGGAAGGATCAAAGTTCCAAAAGCCGTTGAAGGATCCGTCAAAGCCAAGGAAAAGATTCCCAAGTTCATCCCAAAGCTTCAAGATGTTTGTCGCGTTCTTCATCAAAAGCATTAACCAGACCCTCTTTGATCAAAAAGTCAAAGAGACACGACGTCAAAAGTGTTATGGAGCACCAAATCCACCTCTTCAAAGATCAAAGCCTCGGATCGTCCAAAGAAGACATCAAATCCAAAGCCTATGATCAAATTGCCCACACGGAGACCGAAGCTCTCCAAAAGGTGACAAAGCCAAACAAAAGATCAAAGTCTCGGATTGTCCAACGAAGACATCAAATCCAAAGCCGACGGTCAAATCGCCTACACGGAGACTATAGCTCTTCAAAAGGCGGAAAAGCCAAACAAAAGATCAAAGCCTCTGATCGTCCAAAGAAGACATCAAATCCAAAGTCGACGATCAAATCGTCCACACGGAGACCAAAGCCCTCCGAAAGGCGGCAAAGCCAAAGCAAATATCAAAGCTTCAGATCGTCCAAAGAAGATATCAAATCCAAAGCGGATGATCAAATCGCCCACACAGAGACCGAAGCTCTTCAAAAGGTGGCAAAGCCAAACAAAAGATCAAAGCCTCGGATCGTCCAAAGAAGACATCAAATCCAAAGCCGATAATCAAATCTCTCACACGGAGACCAAAGTTCTTCAAAAGGCGGCAAAGCCAAACAAAAGATCAAAGCCTCGAATTGTCCAAAGAAGACATCAAATCCAAAGTCAACGATCAAATCGTCCACACGGAGACCAAAACCCTCCGAAAGGTGGCAAAGCCAAAGCAAAGATCAAAGCCTCGGATCTTCCAAAGAAGATATCAAATCCAAAGCCGACGATCAAATCGCGCACACAGAGACCAAAGCTCTTCAAAAGAAGACAAAGACAAACCAAAGATCAAAGCCTCGGATCATCTAAAGAAGATATAAAATCCAAAGCCAACGATCAAATCGTCCACACGGAGAACAAAGTCCTCCAAAAGCGGCAAAGACAAAACAAAGATCAAAGCCTCAAATCGTCTAAAGAAGACATCAAATCCAAAGTCAATGATCAAATCCAAATCAAACAATCAAATCGCCAACATGGAGATCAAAGCCATCCAAAAGGCGGCAAAGCCAAAGCAAAGATCAAAGCATTGGATCGTTCAAAAAAGACATCATATCCAAAGCGGATGATCAAATCGCCCATACGGAGACTAAAGCTCTTCAAAAAGCGGCAAAATCAAACCAAAGATTAAAGCCTCGGATCGTCCAAAGAGGACATCAAATCCAAAGTCGACGATCAAATCGCCCGCACGGAGACCAAAGCCCTCCAAAGTCCGGAAAAGTCAAACCGATGACCAAATCTCTTCGGATCAAAGAAGCCATAAAAAACCAAGTTGGAAAAAAAATTGACTCGGAAGGAGAATCAAAGGACCTATTTAGAGAATATGACCTACTTTAAATCCAAATTAAACATAATTTGAACAAATTTTTGTGTTTATTAAAAATAACACAAATTTTTTTCCACAAATTTTTTGCACGCCCAGTGGGACCTCTCTACCTTTCATCTCTCTTTCCGAAATTTTCAACAAACAATGGCTTCCTACAAGATCAAGACGTCTAACGCTGATTCAAAAATTGTTGCTCAATCGACTACTGCCAAAGAAGTCGCTGCATCTATCGCATCAAAACACTCAAGCAGTTCAACAAATGTTGTAATGACAAGATGAAGCATGACCAAAAGAGCATTGTCGTTCTCTGAAGGCACTCCTCTAAAAATCATAGAGCAAAGTCCACTCTATGAAAAAGACGATAACTTCAAGAGTACTGCCGCACCGTTCACCCTTCAACAAACTACAAGTCATTCAACCGCATCAAGCTATACTCCGATGATGACTACCAACGCTTCAAATATTGAAGACCCAAAGATTGCGGATTAGAGTCTGTATAGCGAAGAAGATCAAAGATTCAAAGACACTTTCATGAAACCCACTCATCGGCCAACTTCAAGTCATTCTACTACATCAAATTTTGCTCCAGTAATGACTATCAACACGTCAAATATAGAGGACCAGCTTGCTGCATTGGTCAAAATCGTCAAAGGGATGTCTCAACATATGCAACAACAAGACACACTACTCAAAAAACTTCTCACCAAGTTGGACAAGCCTGAAGAAGACGGTCATGCCATCGAAAGGCAACCATCTTCCCCGGTGGCCCAAAATCAAGCGAAAACATCCGCAGATCAACATCACGGTAAAGAAAAGGTGGCCAAACCAAATCCATTCCAAGGATCATCCAACTCTTTCATCCATATATCCTAACTTGACAAATACATCAAAGGGGCAATCAAAAGAGAATTCAAAGGTAGTTCAAGGCCGACGCATACTTATGCCAAGCCTTACACTGCAAAGATTGACGCCCTCAAAATTCCAACGGGCTATCAACCATCAAAGTTTCAACAATTTGATGGCAAAGGCAACCCAAAGCAACAAATAGCGCACTTAGTCGAGACATGCAACGATGCTGGAACATATGGGGACCTCCTAGTCAAACAATTTGTGCGGTCACTATAGGGCAATGCCTTCGACTGGTACATTGACTTAGAGGTTGGTTCCATCAACACTTGGGAACAACTAAAGTATGAGTTCTTGAATCGGTTCTAGAGCACACAGAGAACCGTCAATATGACCGAACTCACCAACAACCGCCAATGGAAAAATGAGCCAGTAATTGACTACATCAACCACTGGAGAAGTCTAAGCCTCAATTGCAAAGACCGTCTGTCTGAGGCTTTCGGCATAGAAATATTGCATTCAAGGAATGCAATTGGGCTTGAAATACATCCTACAAGGGATCCGACCCCATACTTTTGAAGAACTAACCACTCGCGCTCATGATATGGAATTGAGTATAATGCGTAGTGGAATGTATGGACCTCTTTTCTATTTTTAGTAAATTTATTCATGTTAAACATACTTAACAAATATAAATTAATTTAATTAAATTTCTAACTTCTTACACATAGGCCCACTCAAAAACTCTTTATTTCTATCTCTCTTCAATAAACAAATGTTCTTATCTATATTTAAAACTTCTTATTTTTTATAAAATTATTTTTAAGTTAATTATAAATAAGTAAATATATATTTTTATTTATTTGCATTATATAAAATTTTATTATCTACAAAATGATATCCATATTGCATATAATTTATTGAGATATAATTCTAAAAATATTTAAAATATCAACAATATTACTCATATAAAAAATAATAAAATAATATCAAAACTTATTATTAATAACTTAGTAATCTACACTACTTAAAAAATAAGTTAAATTTAGTTTCAATATAACACAAATTAATCAATTTTGGTTCAAATATTAAAAAAAAGAAAAAAAAACTTATCAATTTTGGTCCAAATATAAAAAAAATAAACTTATAAACTTTGGTCCAAATATTAAAAAAAAAAAAAAAAAACTTATCAATTTTGGTCCAAATATAATGAAAAAAACTTATTAACTTTGGTCCAAATATTAAAAAAAAAAAAAACTTATCAACTTTGGTCCAAATATATAAAAAAAAAAAAAAAAACTTATCAAACTTTGGTCCAAATATAACCAATTTTAATCAATTTCAGTCTCATTGTTATAAAGCCAATGGAAATAGTTGACATAAACGTAACGAAGTCGACGTTGCAACTAATTTGAAAATAACACGACTGTGTATAATCTACACTTGTTGTTATCTAAGTCGGCATCACCCAGTTAAAAACACGGTCGTCTTTTATTGTACACGGCCGTGTATGTATTGACGGCCATCTATCCAGATGGTTTTGAGCAGCTGCTGCACTCTGTACATGACGTTTGTAATCGATGTTTTCTGGATGATCCAGCAATAGTCATTGTTGTTCTTCCGATCCGCCATGGGTATCGCCTTCCGACCTGCCGGAAAATCGATTTGGGGAAATTAGGGCAAAGGAATTGGAAGGTGAATTGATGTGGTTATGGAGATTGATTAATTACGTGAGGGACAATTCGATCAATTGTGTTAGCGGTGTGATTGAAGGTTTTGAGGAAGTACTCAGTTCCCTATTTGATGGTGTCCTTGACGTGGTTGAGCTCGTCTGCGGCTTCGTACTTTGTGCGGTACTCAATCACGCTTCAGCTTAGGAGTATCATGGCAAAGAATAGGGGGAAATTGAACTTGATTGTATCGTTGGCTCTTTGACAAGGTAGGGTTTTAACCCGATATCCCGACATCACGACCTTCAAGGAATGGACGGAGACCCTTGGTGGCTCAATCGACACCCAATGGGAAGCTTGGGGGATTGACGATATGATTACCATCAGCACACTGGTTTCTTATTCCAACTCCGTTCTTTTTTTTCGTACTCCTAGGGTTTTGGTGTCCGGCGGTGAACGGATTTTGCTTTCCTTTCGGCATGATTTCACCCAAAATACTTCATATTGTGGTGTTGTTTGGTCTCCCCGTAACAGGGGATGATTACGCTCTGCTCCCTACTCCACCGAATACTGTCGATTTTGGTATAGACTATTCAAAGTCTAGTTCGAGTGCCCTGTTTTATGAGAAGTATGGGGCACCGAACTCAAAAGCCAGTTTGTTAGATAACCATAGGACTTTTTTAATGCTTTGGGTGAATCGCTTCTTCATAGGCACAACTGATAGGAATTTGGTTAGGGAATACGAACCCTTAGTATCGTTGATGACGGAGGGTGACTGTTTGGCGCTTGCTCAGTTCTTCTTAAGACATTTATATAGAACCGTTAACGATCTTCATACCCGCCTAGGTCGTGAGGAGCGTGTATCCACCCAGAGGGGACCTTTGTGGTTTCTTCAACTTTGGGCTGCTTATATGTTTCCCGAACTGTTTGACATACTGTGGCTGTTCCAAATTCCGAATGGAGAACGTATTGGTGTGTTTTTAAATAGGTTTCAGTGCTCCCGCAACGCTTTCCAAATCGCTAACTTCTTCTTGTCGTCAAGTAACCGTGAGGACACACGATTTTTCCCTTTGTCGGAGCGATCTCATGGGCCTGATTGGTTTTCTAAGCCCCCGCCAGTGAATGAGGATGGTACCCCTGATTGGTCTTCCATCACTTTATCATGGAATCAAGTTTTAACCGCAAGGCCCTTATTTTTGGGTTTAAAGCCTACGTCTCATTCTTTACCCGTTGGAGTAGAGGAATACTTCCCACAGTTGTATGTGCGCTAGTTTGGACTCCAACTGGCTATCCCGATGTACCGCTTCCATTGTCAAGGGCCCTTTCCTCCAACGGCAAAGGACCTATCCTCTGAAGATCTTGATATGTTTCGGGGCTTGAATGCATCCATTGAGGATTCACCTATTCGAAACCAGACCCTCCACCAATTTGGCATTTGCAGGCTGGTGGGAATCCTTAAAGGATGTTTTTTTTGCTGAACCTCCGGCTTCATGGCTACGCCATTTTATTGTTACCTCTGACCACCAGAGTGAAACATCAGATATTGCCGCCGAGGAGGTTGAAAGTGCGGCTCCTGAGATCATCGAAGGTAAACTTTCATCTTCTCCTTGAGTTTTGCTCACTAAATATTCAGCTGACTCTATTTGTGTTCGCAGTGACAGATTCTTTCCTTGTACGTAGATCAACTCGGCATGCTAAGGCCAAAGATGCTGCCCCGAAACCTTCGGAGAAGCGTCGTGCGACTATCTCTCCCAACACCCAGGTTCATACTCATATCCATGTACTTCTTCCACGAATACTTCATAATTTTCACATTCGTATGTATCATTGTATCCAACCCGCTAAGAAGATGAACAAAGGTGTTGATGCAACCCTGACGACGAGGACTACGGTTCACACTATGGTGAATCCTTCTTCGAAGGTTCATCCACCCAAAGCTTCGGTATCCAAGGTATTTCTATCACCCAAGATGCATTCCTCTAAACGTTCACATTAGAATGTTAATTGTCAACATCTTTTACCAGCATGCAGCTTCGAGGACGTTGGGGACTCCTCTTCCGCCTCCAGACCACACTCCTGCCCCACCTTGTGCAGGTCGTGTTACTTCCAACTCGAATATCAGTCTATAACATATTCGGGAGTATTTCATTGGGCATCGAAATGCAACGTCTTCTTCGGCACTTTCGAGTCAATTCCCTGAGGGTCTGGACGAACAATTCATCACCATCTGCTTGGAAGCATCCCCGGGAGATGACACGGCCTGATCGTGTATAATTATGCCAATAATAATTTTTTTAGCCACAAAGTTCAATAGAGAACCAATAGTTCAGAATATAGGTGAAAGAGGGAGAATAAAGAAGAAATAATAGTGCAGCAAATGTGAATTAACATGAATTATAACCAACAACGAGAATAAGTCTCGGACCTAAAATCAAACTATAGATTAAAATACAAACAATAGGCTAAATCCCTCTGCAAAGGATTGGAAGCCACGAACCGATGGAATCACTCCAAAGACCCGATTTGAATGAAGAAAATATAGTGCAGAGAATGTGAATTAATATGGATGATAACCAACCACGAGAATAATTCTCGGACCTGAAATCAAACCATAGATTAAAATACATACAATAGGCTAAATCCCACTGCAAAGGATTGGAAGCCACGAACCGATGGAATCACTCCAAAGACCCGATTTGACATATCTAAGTGGGAGGAAACCACATCCTAGCACTAGACAAATATTGAGAGGGAAAAATAAAGAAGTTTTATTCAAGATTCACTCTACTCTATTACAATGATAGATAAGGAACTTATATAGAGGTACTTGAGGAAAATAAAAGACAACAAATAATAAAGGAAACAAATAAAAGGTAAGTCTAACTATAAGGAAACAAATAATAAGAAAGTTCTAAATATGAAATTATACTATATGGAAACTTATAATAAAAGGTAATATATAATTAGGAAACTTTGAGATTCTTCCATAATTATTTGTTGTCTTAGTCTTGAAGTCCCGACTCTTATGATCCTGGCCTCGGGATGACTCGGTTGGACGACCTTTGAGTCGGATAAAAAGGAATTGTAATGTCTAGCACATCCATCTTTAATATTCATTTTTCTGAGCTTGGACAGCCGCGTCAGGAGATCCTGAAATCTTGAGTTCCATATAGTTGGCTTTGCTAAATTTAGTAGAATCCCCTTTCTATGCAAACCTTCCCGAGTCTATTCGCGTGCAATGGATCGGCTTATCTTCCAAATTAAACGCCTTCGCTCAGTGCCGCAGGATGGCAGAGGAGAACCGGGACTTCGGGAGGATGCACTTGGATCAGTTGGGAACATTAAGGAAATAGAAGAAGTCTTTGCAGGATGAATATTCGCACACTGAGGATAAAGCTTCCAGTGCTTCAAATCAGCTTGAAGCTTCTCGCACCGAACAATTAGCAAAGCAAGCTGAAGTGGCTCGTCTCCAAGCTCGGCTCGCCCAATTAAGTCCTGAAATTGCAGAGTTGGAACGACTATTGGCGGAGAAGCGCTGACTGCAGGCTGATTTATATCGGAGGTCCCAGCGCCTAGATGCCCCCGCAACCGTTTTGTCGCAGAAGAAAGTTCTGCATGAGTTCAATGCCACCAGCGGGGAGGCGACTTTGAAGGAGCTAGAGTCGGAATGGGGGACCTTAGCCTCTTTGTGGGCAGTTTGCAAACCTTCAGCACAGGCAATCTCTTCACCATCTCAAGACTCTGACGATGAATATGCAAGGGATGCACCACCTTCTGTTCCTGTGGCAGACACTCCCATGGTTTTCAAATCTGAACCTCCACTACAAACCGTTGCTAACGTCCAAGCATCTATTGCTCATGTTGTGAGGGATTTGATGTCAGCCTTAGAAGTGGCAGCAGACCATAGTGCTTCCGACCCACATTCGACTTCGACAATTCCAATCTTCGAGGAGGTATCATCGATCCCAGAGGGCTCGGCTCTAGCAGGTATAGTTTTAAGCTCTGGTGGAACGGCCTTGTCCTCGGAGGGCCTCATTTCTACATATGTGGTTTCAGTCATTTGTGGAGTAGTCCCAATTCCAGAAATTTCAACTCCAGTGGAAACGGCACCAGTTCCTGATGGAACAGCTCCAGCTCTGGAAGATCCGATTGCGACTCTGATGGATCCAATCCTCGTGGAAGCAGCGCCAGGTCCTGACGGAACGGCTCCGGCTCCGAAAAATCTGATTTCAACTCCAACAAATCCAGTTCCCATGGAAGCAGCCACAGGTCCTGATGGAACGGCTCCATCTCTGGAAGATCCGATCCCAACTCCAGCAGATCCAGTTCCCATGGAAGCAGCGTCAGGTCCTGATGGAATGACTCTATCTCTGGAAGAGCCAATCCCGACTCTGACGGATCCAGTTCCCATGAAAGCAAGGCCATGTGTTGGTAACTCCGAGCCAAATATGGACTCAGCTGGAAAGGATACTCCTCCCACCGTATGTTAACTTTGGGAACCATTCGCCTTTCTCCATGGTATCCCCAATTTCATCTGGATTTTATGATTTGGTACTTATTTAGCTATTTAAGACAACTCACTTCCATTTCGTTTCAGTTTGCACATTAGCAGCTTAATAGCCTGCTTTCATTTTGCTTTGTATTTAGCGGCCTAAACAGGGTCTGCTTTCACTTGTCCATTTTATTCCTTTATCTGAACTCAAGTGGCGACATGTATCCCTTAAGGTGCTTAGTATTGATAACATTTCTATGTTCCATCCCATCAATACTCATCAATCTATAGGCACCATTAGGCAACACTTTACTAACTTGATATGGACCTTCCCACATAGGAAACCATTTTCCTAACATGTTATCTTTGAATCCTTTGGGTAACACTGCCTTCCATACCAAATCTCATTCTTAGAATGCTCGCCGATGTACCTTTTTGTTGTAAGCTTGTGCTACTTTCACTTTATTCGCTCTGATATTCTCTAAGGCCATCATCCGATCCTTGTGTACATCGTCCAACCTTTGTAACATAGCTCTGTCGTATTGGTCGGGACTGAGCGAATTCCGCTTCAACACTCGTAATGATGGCACCGTGATTTCCAATGGCAATATCGCCTCTTGCCCATAGACCAGTTAGAATGGAGTGCAACCAGTGACTTTATTTCGGTATTGCCTACGAGCCCATAAAGCCTCCCCTAAAACTTTGTGCCATCTTCTCGGGTTATCTTTTACAGCCTTTTTAATTACCCCAATTAAGACCTTGTTGGCTGCTTCGTCCTGACCATTCGCTTGCGCGTAATACGGGGACGAATGCAAAAGAACAAGCCCGTACTGTTCGTCGAAGGCGGCCACTCTATCACTGGTAAAAACAATACCTTGATCGGCGGTAATCGTCTGCGGGATTCCATACCGGTGAATAATGTGTTACTTAACGAACTTGATTACTTCTTGATATGTTACGTTGGCCAATGGTACAGCTTCTATCCACTTTGTGAAATAATCTGTGGCCACCAATATGAACGAGTGTCATCTGGAGGATGACGGATGGATCTTTCCGATGATATCCATCTCCCATCCCTGGAATGGCCATCGCTTCACCACTACATGCATTTCTTCCGCTGAAATTCGGATCAAAGAACCATGTTGCTGACACGCTTCATATCCTTGAGCATACTTGATGCAGTCTTCTGTCATTGATGACCAAAAATACCCATATCGTCGGATCGTCCATCTCCTGACTAATCCGGATCTGTGTGCTCCACAAATCCCTTGATGCACTTCACCTATCACCTTCATGGCTTCTTGAGTATCTACGCATTTCATTAACATTCCATCGGCTGCTCTACGAAAAAGATCTCCGTCAATCAAAGTATATTTCAGAGCCTTCTTCCGTAGCTTTTCAGAAGTTTCACCGGTTGGTTGTTCCAAATATTTTCTTAGTTCCATACGCCAATCCTCCACTTCCACTGGGCACAGACATACTCGCCTTGACTTGAATTTTCCTATGGCGGATGACTTATACCCAGAGGCTTCTTGAGCTAAATCATTAGCTATTCCATTTTCAGCTCGAGGTATGAATTCTACCACCGCATCGTCAATTTTTTGCAACATCGTAACTACCTCCATTCAAAGGTTTCTCAATTTTTCATCTTTGCATTGGAATTCTCCAACAATTTGCTTCAGAATCAATTTTGAATCACCTTGAACTCTGATCGCCTTGGCTCTCTTTTTACGGAGAATTCTCAATCCAACTAATAAGGCTTCGTACTATGCTTGATTGTTAGTAAATCCGGGTACCAATGGTCTGGCAATGGTCCACTTTCTTTCCAATGGGCTCTCAATACATACCCCAGCTCCAATGGTAGTCTGCGTGCTAGAACCATCAAACTTCAAGATCCATGGCATCGGACTAATAACATCTTCCATGCGATCAACCGCTTGGTCAGTTACTGAGCTCAGATGATCTGCCAAAAAATTAGCAACGACCTGCCCCTTAACAGCTTTAATTGATACATATCGTAGATCAAATGCGGCTAGCTTTATAGCCCGTTTCGCTTGCCTCCCTCTTAAAGCTGGCCTGCTTAATAAATATCTCAAAATATCGACATGACACACCACTTCCGTCTCCCTCGGGGCCAAATAATATTCAAGTTTTGTGCAAGCGTAAAATAAGGCATGACATAATTTTTCCATAGGAGTGTACCTTGTCTCTGCATCATTCATTACCTTACTAAGGTTAAAAATGGCTCGCTCGCTTCTATCGGGAGCCTCCTGCGCTAGTAAGCAACCAACCGTATTCTCAGTGGCTGACACATACAAGCATAGAGATTTGCCTGCTTGCGGCGGCATCGACACCGGTGGATTGACCATGGCTTTCTTAATAGCTTCAAAAGCCTGCTGATGTGGCGGCTTCCACATAAATTCCTCTATTTTCCGCAACTTGAGTAATGTGGAAAAAGCTTTAATCTTTCCTGCAGCATTCGAAATAAATCTTCTCAAAAAGTTCACCTGCCCAAGGAATCCTTGGAGTTATTTCAGATTCTCAGACGGTCGGGCATTGATGATAGCTTTCATTTTGTTACTATCCACATCGATACCCTTATTATACACCATGAAACCCAAAAGTTTCCGGAGGCCACTCCGAATGCGCACTTCGCTGGATTCATGTTCAAATTATAGTGCCTCATTCGCCGAAAAGCTTGCTCGAGATCCACCAGGTGTTCCAAAAAACTCTTGGATTTCACCACTATGTCATCGATGTAAACTTCTAACGACTGTCCAATTAAATCGTGAAATATGGTATTCATTGCTCGCTAGTAAGTCGCTCTAGCATTCTTCAACCCAAACGGCATCACCACCCATTCATATACTCCAAGGGCCTATGGGCATCGGAATGTCGTTTTTGCAACATCCTCATTGGCTATGAAAATTTGCTTATAGCCAGAATACCCATCCATAAACGATAGATTCCCGTTCATGGCGGTTGCATCCACTAACATATCGGCGATGGGCATAATGTATTCATCTTTTGGTGTTGGAAAATTCAGATTGCGGTAATCGACACATACCCGCAATTTGTCATTTTTCTTGAGTACAGGAACGACATTGGCCACCCATTCCGAATATCGACAAGTCCGGATGAATCCTGCCCCAAAGAGCCGCTAAATTTCTTCCTTGATCTTTGGGTACACATCTAGATTAAACCTTTGTGGTGGCTGCTTGTGGGGTTTATATCCGACTTTTATGGGCAATCAATGTTCCACGAGCTCTCGAGCCAAGCCCGGAATTTCATCGTAATCCCAAGCGAAACAATTTCGGTATTCCTTTATAAGTGTTACCAAGGTAGCTTGATCTTCCGATGTTAACAATGCACTAACTTTGGTGATTTGTGAAATTCCATCGGCACTCAAATCAACATCCTCCAGCGGGTCTTGAGCTTGTAATGCTGGATATGTTTTGTGCACAGGTGATGGTAATTCTACTTCACCAACGATTTCCCTGGATGATTCCGAACTACCAATGGAATTTTCTCTGAGCACTTCTGAACCTTCCATGGAGTTTGCTCTGGCCGGCTTTGGATGTTGCATAACGGAACCTGTTTCGGGCGGCTCAAGGTTTTTCAAGGAGCCAGCCCTGGACGACGGCTCCGAACTCGCAATAGAGCCTGTTCCAAGCAGCTCACTACTTTCTGTGAAACCTGCTCTGAACGGCTCTAAACTTGCAGTGGAGCCTGCTGGATGGCTCACATTGAATTTCGTCGCATTCAAAATTCATCATAATCTTCTTCATTCATAGGTTATGGATCGGCCCTCAGTTGAACCCTGAACTGCTTATCACTAAACACACATTCATAATTTCCTTCGTTAGGAATGGAGGCGATCACTTCTGACAATGGGATCATCTTTGAATAGTAGAAAGTCGTATCTACAGTTGTGACCTCTGTCGCAAATGGATCTTTCTCCCCTTCTACTTCTTGAACCTCGTCGCCATCCCAAAACAACAACATCTGGTGTAAAGTTGACAGGACACACTCACAAGTGTGAATCCAATCCCGCCCCAACAATGCTGCATATGACGGGAGACTGTCTACTATCACAAACGCTGAGGGCAACTTTTTTGTGCCAACTTGCACTTCAACAGTAGCAATTACCGCCGGCTTGTACGAATTTTCCATAAAATATGTGTCTCATACTGAGGTTGGTATTAAATCATCCCTCGTCTTTCCTAATTTTCTGAACGTACAAAACGGCATCACGTTAGAAAATGCGCAACCGTCTATCAGTACTCTACCCACAGGTCGTCCTTCCATTAAAGCTCGAATGTACAGGGGCTTCACATGTTTATTCTACCCGGACCCAATTCGATCAAATGTGACAATTGTCACTACATCGTTCCATTCTGCAGCTGGCTCTTCATCTGCAGTCACTCCCTCATAATTCTGCTCCCCTTCTGGAGCTTTGAACTCAGATGGCAATAACCTAACAACCGATAATTGGCAAGCTTTAGCATCACACTCCTTCGGCTGTGTAGTTTTCGGCACCCATCGGTGTTGCCAATTTGGAGCGGATCCGGCGTTTGGCGTAGAAAAAATCAAGTGAGGTTGCAACTCTTGATTTTTCCGAGGTCTTTCCTTCTGTTCATCACCTTTCGAGGCTTTCTCATCCTAATTCCTCATTTTCTGAACCTCTGATTCAATGTTCTTACCCTTTGCCCCTGCACTATTATGATTTAGTTGAACCTCTTTAGCTTCCAGCCTAGCTTGTAATCGTTTCCTTTGTGCCCTTCTTTTCTGGGAACACGTAAGGTCACCCATTGCCCTTCCTGGCATTTGCCTCTGGCACATTGATTGTCCATTTCTCCGAATCTACTGCTGATGGAGGCTTCTGCGTCGTTTTTGGAGTAATGGTAATCTGATAAGTGGATATAATAGTCTAAACTCGTTTTCCACTAGCGACTTTCACCTCAGCCACAGTGGCATCCAGCTTGATATAAATGCTAGCTACGAAGTACTTTCAAATCCTACCCCAGTTTCTAAGATCCAACTCTAAGCGGGAAGGTAGCTGCTAAATGAGATAAAAGAAGGGATTCATACCCGAAAGCAGAGAGAAAAGCGGGCATGAAAGCATAGTTTCCACCTTTCCGGGGTTTCCATTCAAAAGACTCTTCTTACCTCGGACGAGGTTTTTGAACAGAACTTCGATAATCCTCTTGAAAGAGAGGGGTGCCTTGGGGAACGCGGACACAGGTGGTCTGTGGCTTTAGTCATCATGTTGTTGTGCTCCCGAACTTCCCGGGCATTTCGAATAGTCACTTTCAGATATGGGCTCCGCTCTACGACTCTAGGTTCCTTACCTCCAACATTTTCATTAGGCGTCTTTCCTATAGACAACCTATCAAAGAGTGAACCTCGTCGTGGTATCCTAGGTCCGAGTCGTTCATGAACCGGCTGCCGAACCGATTTTTCCCTTGTGTTGTCTCTTAGGACCTCTTGTGGACATGGTGTTAATGGACGGAGCAGGAAACAGATTTGCGTCCACTTGTATACTCTTTTCTGCTAACTTCAATCTGTCCTCATCTAAGGCCTTCTGGATTGTATTTCGTAAGTACATACAATTGGCGATAGCATGTGTATAGCTCCCATGCCACTTGCAGTACACTTTCCCTTTCAGTTCTTCTGGTGATAGCATTCGCTGCCCATCCCGGAGTTTGGTTTGTTTATCCTTCAGCAGATGATCAAATATATGTTCGACTTTAGACACATCGAAGGTATACTGCACACCTCCGATCTCCTTACCCTTGTAGGGCTTAATGCCAAACAAGAATAAGGTTTTCCCTTCAACAACTCAGAAGCCAACACATCTTGTTCCTCACAACAATCCTTATCGGTTGAAATTTCATCATCTGCACAGCAAGTTACCCCGGCTTTTCCATTTTTTTCTTCCACCTTCCGACTGCAGCATTCCCTCTCTCTCGGATGAGCTTTTTTGCTCTCATTGCTAGTGCACTTAAATGTGAAATCCTGGAAATCCTGAACTCCTAACCGATCTCGAAGGTTTGATCGCATGTTATCTACTGCCATCGCAGTTGCTTGCTGTTCAGGAATTTGCACTGTGCACCGTGTCTTAGCTTGTCGAAATCTTTCTAAAAATTATGCCACAGGCTCATCATACCCCTGTTTTACGGCTATCAGGTGATATATTGTAGTCTCCAGTGGTGGCACATAAAAATGGTCATGAAAAAGTCTCTAAATCTGACCAAGACTGCACAGTACCTAGAGCCAACGACGTATACCACGAAAATGCAGTACCCGTTAGAGATAAAGAAAATAATTGCAAACGATACCAATCATTTTCTCTCAAGTTTCCGCACTGAGCTGTAAATTTCCCAATATGCTCTATCGTTGATCTCCCATCTTCACCTGAGAACAATGTAAAATCTGACGCTTTATTTCGAACAGGCAACGACATCATCTCATTTATCCAAGTTGGATAGGGCCTTTGATACACCAGTCGTTTTTCAAATTTCATTCGTCGGAAAGCCCTTCGGATACTTTCTACTAGAATATCTGTATCTATCAATGGTCGGGCATCTTGCTGATTAGGAATCAGTGTGTTTGTTATAGCTATGTATGTGCTAGTATTGTAAAACTATGTATTAACCTCTGCAAATCTATATTATCTTCAAATATTAAATATTTTAATTTCATTATGACTGTATTATATTGATTATATTATTTTTATTATTATGTATTTTTTTAAAGTTTTTATAAATCAATTCTAATATTGTGGAAAAAAATATGGACAGAAAAATTGAAAAAAAAAGCGAAGAAATAATACAATTTATTTAATTATTTTTTAAAATATTATATTCTCGAGTTATATTATGATATTTTTTAATTTTGTATATTATGTTCAAGTTTTAAATATTATAATTTGAAGAAATATCATAGAAAAATTCAAACCACAACAAAAGAATAGTATGCTTTAATATAAAAATATTAATTTAATTTTAAAATGTGTATTTCTATTATGTATGAATCAATTGAGATTAAGAGGGAAAAAAAGAAAAGAATCACGAGAAGAAGGAAGAAAAGAAGAAAGAAAAGAAAAAAACAATAGAAAGAAACAAAAAGGAAAATAAACGATGAGGAACGGAAAAAATGATAATGAGAAAAAGGAAGAAAAGAAGAAGAAAGGAAAAAAACAATAGAAAAAAAGAAACAAAAAGGAAAATAAACGATGAGGAACGATAAAGTATATTTTTTTTTGTTATTTATTTATTTATTTAATTATAATTAACATAATGTATGTATTTTTTTAATTCTCTATTGTGTTAATTTTATTTTCTATTCATTAATTTTTTTTATTTGATGAGTATTATATTCTAATAGATATATTTATGTTGTTGAGTCTTTTGATTTAAAAGAATATTTTGGATATCCATATAGAAAATTATGGCTCATTTTACTTTATATAAAAAGTTATTGTAATTTATTATTTTAATTATTATTGTGAATGTATTTTATTAACTATCTATTTTATTTTTTTATTAGGTAAAATGATTTTTTAGTCCCTAAGGACTCTTTTATTTTTTTTTAGTTTGTAATTGAAACCAGTTACCTAAATGAAAATTTTTTGCACTTTGCGCCGGAGATGTCTAGATTTTTTTTTTTAAAAAAATTATTTATTTATTTTGTTTTTATTGTAAAAATTAAAAATTTTCAAAAAAGTTGAAAATTAAATATTAAAAATAAAAATAAAAATTCATGTGTCCGCTAGGTATCGCTGACATGGCGGACACACGTCTTCCGGCGAGCCACACGGGTGCCATGTAGCCATCTCCGGCACCGGATGACTAAAATTGCAAAAGAGTTCAAGTTATGGTACTAATTTGCGACTAACTGTTACAAGATTAAAATGAGAAATGGTTCCAGTTACGGGATAGAAAAAAAATTAGTTTACCATTTTTTTTACGTTTACTAATAAATTTTTAATTGTTATTGCATATGTGTTTTTTCTAATTAATTTGGTTATATTTTAATTTTGTAAATTATATTCAAATTTTGAATATTTTGATTTGAAAAAAAAAATATTTTAAGAACTCCATACAAAAATTTATAATTAATCCGGTATTTTATTTAGTAATTTCATTCATAAGTATTTTTTTAGTTGATTTGATTTTGAGTATTAATTCTAATACTTTCACAAAAAGTATATTTATTTGGTTATTTTTTAATTTTGTAGATTATGTTCGAATTTCGAGTCTTCTTATTTGAAAGAATATTTAAAAAATATATACATTAAAAAATAAGAATTATTTCCAACAAAGCACTCACTTGAAATCTTCAACCGAAGTTGTACTTTCACGCATTCCTGCAGTTTCGAGAGGATTTTCTTCCGACGTTTACAAGAAGTGGTGGACTAAAGTTTGCGAGTCTTTCTTGGATGAGTATATCCCGCCAGTACAAAAAACCTTCGATCAGACCAAGCCATCGGATAAAGCTCGAAAAATGCCGCTACTTATTCCGGGTGTTTATGAGAAGAACAATGGAAATTCAAGTACTCCCAATGTCGGTTCTTCAAAGTGGGCTGGACCTTCCGTCTCTGAGCGAAGCAGTAGTTAGCATGATGTCCATTGGATGCGAGATCCTTATATCATCAACCCATCAAGTCCTCGTTCGAGCCGTCACCATTTTTCGAGCGACTTCGTGAGAGAGGTAACTTTTTGTTTTTTGACACATTTTTTTATCCCCTTTTTAGTTGGAGCAAAAAATCCCGTGTATGGATGAAAAGATGGCGGGCCGAGATTCCATTGTTGAGATGATTAGAGAAAGCAGGGATGTTTGCAATGAGGGAGTAAAGGATACTCCAACCAAGCCCATAGTTGTTCAGTCCATTGTGCCCACTGTTTTAGAATTTTGTGGTGCGGGTTTTGTGAAGGCGATTCAGCGCGAATATATAGAAAAAGTATTGTCGGATCTTCGGGGCAAGCTTTTGAGGACACCAGCTCGTTCACTTTCCTCGATTAAGGACGAGGTTGACATAGTGCTTCAATCAATGAAAAGCTTTAAGTACTCCGACATTTCTCATATTGAAGACCAAGTCAAGACCCTTTTTTATGACGCTGCATCTTTTGACGAGGCATGTTCTAACTCGATCGACGCCGTATCCTTGGCAGCCCACGACCAATAGATTTCCGAGATCAAAGATCGATTGTCACACATTGAGACGAGGAATATTGAGGAGAGCGAAGCTATCAAAGAGTTGGAGATGTGTGTGGAGAGTATTGACGTGAAACTTCGTCCTTTACAAGATCAAAAAAGAGAGAGTATTTCTCTTATTAAGCGACATCAAGGATTTAATGAGAATATCATCACCCAAATTGCTGAAGTCAAGGATGAACTCGCCGCTGTAGAGAATGTCCCTGCGCAAGACGAAGAATACTTAAAAAGCTTAGAAGAGTTGTTGGATATTAGCAAAGAAGAGTTGTATAATTTGAATGTTTAAGATCGATTTGTACTCTTCATTTTGATTGCTGATCAATAAATTTAAATTCTCTCCTTTTTTTTACCCAAATAATTTATTATTATTATTTTTCATTTGACTGAACTTGAAGGTATATTTCAAGCTGCCTACGTACCTGGTAAACGGATCAAGTTATAACGTAGTTCAAAGCAACTTGAATTTGCTTTTATTATTATTTGGCAGTTTATTCTTATGCTAAGGAGTCTTGATTTGATCTTAAGGTCTCATGCATAATATCTTTTGAGAAACCTCCCATTGATAGGCCTTATTCGGAGTCCGTCTTGAGATGTTAACTTGTATTCGTCATTTGTGTAGACCTCAGTGACGACATACAAATCCATACAAAAATTCCATCATATATGTAAAAAATTATCTAAATCAATTAATAAAATCCATCAAACTATACGTGACTCCGTGGACTTTCGAAATCCACAGATTTTTTAAAATCTATAAACTTTTTAAAATTCAAAAAAATCCAATGAAATCCCAAATGAATACACTCCCTTAATTTCTTTTTACTTTTTTTTTACTATTATTTAATTTTTATATTATTCAAATATCATAAAATATCATATCTAAATTATTATTAAAATAAATTATCAAGCTAAAAATATAACTAAAAAATACAATAATATTTTTGTTTTAGTATTTTCCCTTAAAAATACAAAAGAAATGAATATTTTCTATGAAACTTAGAAAAAAATTATTTTTGTTTTAGTACTTTCATTCATATGTATTTTTTTAATTTACTTGATTTTGAGTATTATTTTCTAATAATTCCAAAAAAAAATATGTTCAATTTTAATGTAATTTATAAAGAAAATAAACACGTTTTTTGTGGACAGAGAAATTTTTTTTTTTTTCAAACTTTACGGACTATGTTTAAATTCTGAGTATTTACATATGAAAGAATTTTCAAGGAATTAATACATAAAATAACAGTAAGTTTTAGCATATATAAATTTATTTTTATTTAGCATTTTTATTTTTATTGTGTAAGTGTATTTTTTTAACTTTTTTAATTTTTATTTTCTACTAATTAATTCTTATGTGTTTTTTCTAAGTGATTTATTTTTTAGTATTATATTCTAATTATTTTAAAATTTTGTACATTATGTTTTAACTTTAAAATATTTTTATTTGAAAAATTTATAAATAAAATGATAATAAAATTTAGCATGTAGAAACTTTACTATTTTTAGTACATTCATTTCTACGAGGATGAACTGAATAGAAATCTTGGTGACATATACCTCCTCTGTAGATCCCCCGGTCTCCGCATTGGCGACAACGGCTATGCCCGAGCAAGGCAGCAAGAAGCAACGCCTGTCGTTCGTTCCACCTCTCCTGACCCAACCTCTGCTGGCTTGTCCTGACAGAACATACAGAGCAGTTCTAAGGAAGTTGTCGGTGCCTTGCCAAGAGGGCTCTGAAGCGTGAAGCTGCCGACAAGGCACAACAGCATCTTGAATAACTTTTGCTCCATAATCCTCCCTCTCATTGCAGACCCCGACATTCCTAGTTGCATTAACTTTTGCTCCTATTTCCTTATCAGAAAGTATTTTTCTAATGCCATTATATATTACCAATTACTTCCATCACCTCATTATCTTTTAATTTCCGCCCTGCATCTGCATTTGCTTTTGGATCGTAAGATGTTAAACCTTTTGATTCTTCAACCATCCCATTAGCCGTCTGTCCTGACGAGGACGTCAAATCTTCAAGCATTCAAATGTCCGTGGGACCCATCACTCGAAGCCGAACTCGTCAGTTTAAAAAATCCGTCACTGCATTGATCGGACGATTTTTTTATGGAGAATCAATTTAAGGATGATGCTTGGAGACCACATAGCCCTCACTTGACGCTCCTTCAATGGGATCCGCAAGAATCCCAATTGAAAGATCAAGAGAATCGCTAACCATGGAAGATTATCAAGGGAATCATCACTTATGAGAGAATCGCTAATCATGGAAGATTATCAAGGGAATCATCATTTATTGAGAGAATCACTAATCATGAAGTATATCAAGGGAATCATCACTTACGGAGAGAATCACTAATCATGGAAGATTATCAAGGGAGTCATCACTTATTATAGAGGCTTCTAGAAGTACCTTAATATATATTTCCTTTTATTATTGTTGATGTATTTTTTCAACAATAAAAAGTAAAATCCGAAAATAGAAATTTATCTTCGAACTTGATTAATTAGTGCCTGAGATTAGGAATCTCTAAACACTGTACGGTACAGAAAAATTAAACTGGAAAAGTAAAATATTGAAAATTTAAATGGTGATCCCCGAATCTCTTGACTTTGATGTCGATTGAAGATGATTGAAGATGCCTTGTCAGTTGCAAATTTTAATCCTTAAATACTTTTCAGAAACGGTACTGGAAACCGTCGCCCGAACGGTTACAACGCCTCTTTTTCAACCGTCTGCTAACCCTTCTCCTGCTGACACGTGCCCTCAGCCGACCGAATTATCATTCTCACTCACTCTCAATAGTATCCGACTCTTTGGACCGACCGCAGACCTTCTGCCTTTTTGGCCCGAACGCAGCTCTTCCGCCCTGTTGGTCCGACCGCAAACCTTCTGTCCTTTTTGGACCGACCGCAGATCTTACACCTTGTTGGTCCGACTGCAAACCTTCCGCCCTTTTTGGTCCAGCCGCAAACCTCCCGACTTGCAGACCACCCGACTTGTTTGGTCCAGCCACAAAACTCCCGACTTACAGACCATTCGACTTACACATCGTCCGACTCACAGACCTTCCGACCTGCGGATCCTCCGACCTGCGGAATCCGATCTACAGATCTTTCGACCTGCAGACCTTCCGACCTGCGGACCTTCCGACCTGCGGACTTTCCGACCTGCGGACCTTCCGACCCGCTATTTTCTTAGAAATACATCTACTTTACCTGAGTTCCCCGCAATGCCTCTCGACCAGTTCGATCACCTCAATTGTTAGGCCCATTTTTCTTTTTACCTTGGGCTTTTTAACCTAATTCTAAATTTCATACGTAACAACTTGCCCGCCACCATTGGACTTTCAAACGTCATTTCTTAGTCACCGTTTGGAAGTTCATAAACGACAACCCCACTGAGAAATTGCCTTTGCAACTGCGATCAGTTATTGCAACACATTGTGTCACAAAAATCCCCCTTTCTTCAAAACCAGCCTTTGATAATCGCAATCTCTGCGACTCAAACCATGACAAATCAATACATTCCTGCACTTCCCTTCGACGGATCAACCACCAAAATAGCTTTTGTGGCGACGAAAATGCTTACTCCAACCATTCGCCCCTACTGCACTACCCCTGAAGACTCCAACCAAATGAGAGAGGTCTTGGAGGCAAGAAATCTACTGGCTATCAACAATCCCAACTACAACGCTATCCGTCTCCATGACAACATCAAAACTCATTTGACGGACCTCAAGGATCCATACCGCACCTGGTACCAAAGAGTAGCAGAACATTTCCAGGATCAATGGAAAAATCAACAGATCGATCAGGCCATATGTCTGTCTACACTCCCATGCCATTTACATGAGAAAGTTCTTTTAGCAATAGCAGCGTTCTGGCATCCTGAGGTATGCGCTTTCTTTCTCCCAACAGCCCCCATCAGCCCCACACTCATGGATGTGGCCATGATCGCCCATCTACCCATTGTGGGAGAAAACCCTGTAATGGGTACCCTAGATGGACAAGAGCCCAATGCGGACCATTTGGGCTGGTCACTGGCGGGCATTAAGGAATGGGGCTGGACTAAATTTTTGAACGACCAGCAGGAGCAGACGGGACCCCTGTAACCAACTGGGAATCATACAGCTTTCCTGCTCTTTTGGCTCTGTAAGTATGTAATAGTTTCCCCTTCAAAATGTGTCCTCCCTTCTTACCTTGACCTAACCATACATATAGCTTCAGGTCATTTCTCTTTGTTATGAACTCTTTTTCTTGCCAATCTTTTTGAAGAGCTGTCTAGGGTTAGCACCCATCTTACAGACAAGGATGGTAAAAAATTAGATATTGCTGCGTCAGGCCCCTTCTGGTTTTTAGAATTGTGGTTCCGTCTCTACTTCCCCGACGCTTTCCAACTTGGTCAGCCTCCCGTTGCTCCCACACCTGATAAGTCTCTAGGATTAGCCCTTAACGGACTTTGTTTGGGTCGCAACAACCTCCAAGCATCTGACCCTATCATAACTGCCATTCTAGCAGATGATCGTAATAACTCCTAATTCTATATGTACCGAAAGTACATAGGTTATGCGTCTGGCCTATTTTGGCCATTCCCTATACCTTCGCCTTTGTCCGAACTAGACCCACTTCCGCATCCCACTTATTCCTTCCCCTGGGATGCTGAGCCTAGATCCTTATTTGTTAGCAAGAAAATTGATAAGAAAGGCCCCAAAGCATTTTATACCTTTAACTATGAGCCTCAGTTTTTGGCACGCCAATTTGGATGCCAAGAAGGCTTGTCTGGTCCTATTGCCCATCCACATTTAATAATTCAGAGTCCAAATTGGAAAGTCATTCCTGATTTGATTGCACCGTATGTATCCCAACTCACCAATTACGTAACTTCCAACTCCTACATCCCTTTCAGAACTTCCCCAGCTTCAATTGAAACCTTTCGCGAATGGTGGTCGGTCACCTGACAAAGATCGTCTGTTGAGCATCCTTCTACCCCAGCCTGCGCTGATATTAGGGGCGACCCTACTGACCAACACCCGAAGGAAATTAATTACCCAGGGCACTAGGTCAGGCACTCCACAGAGAAAAAGAAAAGCCTCCCAGACTCAAGCTATTCCTTACTCTGAAAACGATCAACAGCCTTTGAGAGACCGCTCAACAGGTCGGCCAGCTGTAAAGACCCGACCTTGCCCAGGTATTTTTTTCCAATAACCCTGATTCAATACAACTTCTGTACTTAACATTTTATTAACCATCATTCTGACATCCAGGTCCGACTTCGGTCAGAGCAATTGCCCAAACTATTCCAACTCCAAACGAATCATCAGGATCACCAGCCGACCAACTTCATGCACCTGAACCCCCGACCAAACGGCAGACCTTAATGCAGGCGCCTTCACTAGCCGAACTGGCAACAACAAGAATTTCATCTAACAGTGAGGCGACTGTTTATGCCATGGTCGCTTCTGTTGCGGTCCCTTCTGCTACGGTCGCTTCTGCTGCGATCGTCTCAAAAGACAGAACTATCCCTGAGGCGGCCGTTCGTGATGCTCCCGACGAACTCGTTGCAACCGCCCTAGATGCACCCGACCAAAGGGTAGCAAACTTAAGAGCGGCCGACCTAAGGGCTGCCGACTTGGGAGTAGCAACCCGAGGGCAGTGACCCTTTTCCCGAAGTACACAGACATGAGGAAGAACCCGCAGCTGCTCAACCGAGGGGCCTTTTGCAAGAATTACAAGAAATTTCTTCCTCTGATTCAGAGACTTCGGTTAACTTGGTACACGCTCGATACCCTCTTTTCCAAATTACAGGTTAGTGTCTTCATACTATTGAATACACTACATTCCCGCTATTCAGGGACCCAGATCCAAGACTCAACACCCGTTTGAAGCAGCCGACGAGTCAGCCATCGAAGTACCAGTCGCTCATCCATCCAGACCTATGGCTATTCTGGCACCTTCAATGACCACCATCCGTCCAGAGGTAGGAACAATTTCCACAATCAATTCTCAATATTTATGCCCCATTTAGTCTGAAATAAACATCTTTTATTACAGGGATGTTCTGATCTAGCCCTCTTGTTGGCTGTCCCCATTCCGACGGATGTCCAAACTATAATTGCACAGGCTGTTGACTAATCTCTCCCCGACCTGGGATCAAACCTGCTTGACAGCCTTCTTTAAGCCATTGGTGGTATTTTATTTCAAATGTCTTCAGAGTTGGCTGCTACCTCCATTCTTCACCAGTTGATGGAGCGACTATCTGAACTCCGGAATGAAGTTTTGTTCGCTCGAATTCTGACAACTGAAACACCCTTGCGCGACTTGGACCAAATAAGTCTAGAGGCTTCCTTGACCAAAACCAAGGTATCCATTCAACAGGTGACTGGCCGCCTAGAAGGCCTTAACAATACCAAGACACAAATAGAGGGATCAATCCAACAAAAAGAAGCAGAACTGAGGGTGCTTCATCAAGAAAAGTCTGTCCTGGAAGGCCACATAAACGACGAGCAACGCCTGATTGATCGGTACAAGAACAATGCAGCCAACCTAGACCAGGAATTAAAGATTCACGCCCGATCTCAACTAATAAGGCAATATCAGTCGGCTGCCAATAACAGGCGACTTTCTAGAACAGAAGACAAATGGTCCCAGATTAAACGTGTTTTAGGATCTCTTTTGTAAAATTTTGGAAACCTTGACTTGGTAAATAAATTTTCCTCATTTTATTAAGGATCGCTTTCCAAAATTCCTATCTTCCAGGGGACCACCAAAATCATCTCTTATTTAAACGCTTGCAGTCCCTTGCGAAACAACAAACATATGCTTAGCCACAAACTAAAATTTGAGCACGCTTGCTACCAAGTATTAAAATGCCACCTCATCGTCCTCAAGTTCCTGTGAAAAATTGGCAAGGTGTCATTCGACCCTTTTTTGAAGGTAATCATCCAGTTGGAGGTCACGCCGAAGACCTGCTAAGCATCCTCAAACAATTAGATTTCAAATTCAGATTTTCCCAACGAGGCAGAAAAACCATTCATCGCGTTATTCGCCTGATGGAAAACGTGCTAGAAGGATATGAGACCCTTCGGGATATAGAAAATCGCCTTCCTGACATTGATCATCATATGGATTTGATTGAACACCATGTGACAGCCATACTCCCAGACCTTGGCTGGGATCATACCTTCTCCAATCAGCGCGCAGTCTTTTCAAGATTACGCACTCTTGTTGATCGTGAGCGCCAAGCCATGACAGACATGAAAGCTCGGACTGACTATGATCTTGAGAAGATGCAAGATCAGTGGGAGAAATACCGACCTAGCTTAGAGGACCTTATTGATGAAGAACCAGAATTAATCCCTAATCACTGGAATGAAGATTCTGATTCTGAAGAAAGTAATCCTCTGCACGACTCAACATCTGATAATGAATGAACCCTTGTTAGGTTCGAACCCTTGGAAAACGGGTTCTGAATAAAGTTAATGTTTCATGCTTTCTTGTTATCTGAAAAGGCAGGAAAATACCTCTTTAGATATTTAGCATTAATACAGTCGTGTACCCTTTTACCTTCTTGATTTATAATAATAAATGCACCATTTTCGATCTCCTTTTGAACTATGAATGGTCCCTTCCAATTCGGAGACCACTTCCCTAATTGATCAACGTTCTTATATGTCGGAAGGATAGTCTTCCAGACCAGGTCCCCTTCTTTGAATGTTCTATAAAAAAACATTCTTTCCATAAGTCTTAGCCCTGATTTCATTCTGCTTCACAATTTGATCAATTGCATGAAGTCGGTTGACATCGAGACTTTCCAATTGCTGCAACATAATTTGTTGATATTCCCTAGTAAACTCATCATTCGTAAAACTTGTACGTCCAGATGAAACTTGAACTTCGGCTGGCAACACGGCATCCTGTCCAAAGGTGAGTTGATATGGTGAAAACCCTGTGGCAGAATTTCTATTATTCCTTTGTGCCCATAAGGCTCGAGGTAACAACAAATGCCATTTACTTGGGTTTCCTTCAATCGTTTTCTTGATAATCCCAATAATAATCTTGTTAGCTGCTTCTGCCTGCCCATTAGCTTGGGGATAATAAGGCGAAGAATGATTCAGACGAATGCTAAACTCTGCCAAAAAGCTTAAAAACTTCTCCCCAGTAAAGACCAAACCTTGGTCGGTTTTTATTGAATGAGGTATACCATACCTATATATAATCTGATTCAACCTAAAATCTATCACCTCCTTTTGATCAACATTCTTCAAAGCAACCGCCTCCACCCATTTGGTGAAATAATCGGTTGCAACCAGAATAAAACAATGATTTTTGGACGAGGGAGGATGGATCTTACCAATGATATCCATAGCCCAAGATTTAAAGGGCCATAGTTTTACCATAGTCTGCAATTTTGTGACTGGCAAGTGATTCAACTGCCCATGCCTCTGATATTCTTGGCAACCCTTGGCAAATTGTATGCAGTCTTCAAAAATCTTTGGCCAAAAGAAACCTAAACGATGAATAGCCCATCTCATATTCAGACCTGCCCGATGAGCTCCACATATTCCACTGTGTACTTCTGTCATCACCTCCAAAGCCTGCTTGGACCCCAAACATTTCAAGAGCAATCCTTCGAATGTTCTTTTATATAGCACTCCTTCTACCAATTGGAATCACAAAGCTTTCAGTCGAATTCCAATCGGTACATTTGCTCCTGGATCTTGTAAATACATGACAAGTTCTGCCCTCCAGTCGGTTCCTGTTTCTGTCTCCGGGCCGACCTCTGCACATATATCTTTTAGGATTCCCTTGAAAGCTTTTTGAGCTAAATCATCTGCAAATTGATTCTCCTTTCTAGGGATGAACTCAATTACCACTTAGGAGATCTTCGATAGCAACCGACCTACCAAATCCCTATATCTACGTAGGTGGGGATAATTGCAAACATACTGTTTGTTCACTTGGTTAATCACCAACTGAGAATCCCCTTTTATAATAACCGACTGAACTTTCCTAGCTACCAAAGCCTCCAATTCCAAGATTAAAGCCTCATATTCTGCTGAATTATGGGTCACGGCTTATAATTGCAACTGCAGATTAATCCTTTGGCCGTCTGGCCCTTCTAACAAAACTCCTGCGCCCGATCTATTTCCTGAGGTAGAACCATCAAAAAAATTAGCCAATTTTGGGTACTAACATAGGACATGCCCCCGATCGGTTGCTGCTCATGACCTGCGAAGTTTGCCAAAAAGTTTGCTATTGCTTGGCCTTTGACCGCCCTCAAAGGGGAATGATACAAATCGAAAGGAGCTAATTTAATGGCCCACTTCATAAGTCTGCCCTGCATCGT
Source organism: Andrographis paniculata (assembly GCF_009805555.1). Lineage (NCBI taxonomy): Eukaryota > Viridiplantae > Streptophyta > Magnoliopsida > Lamiales > Acanthaceae > Andrographis > Andrographis paniculata. Next base: position 4,557,221 of record NW_026137586.1, on the reverse strand, counting down.
AGGTCTTTGCAAAATTAACTTGATGTATTCAATCTTTGAAATAACCTCAACTCTTCTGGGCAACATATAATGTTCAAGTTTGGTGCATGCAAACACCAATGAATAACACATCTTCTCTGGCATTGTATAATTTAATTCTGGTCCTGTGAGAGTCTTGCTCAAATAATAAATTGCCCTTTCCTTTCCATCATCTCCATCTTGAGCTAGTAAGCAACTGACCACTTCATAGGTATTTGCCAAATAAAGTTTGAGGGGCCGACCTTCCATGGGAGGCATCAATACAGGTGGTTGAACCAATGCTTGCTTTATAGCCTCTAAAGTTGTCTGTTGGTCTGGTTCCCACTCAAAGGCGCTTCCTCCTGCCTTCAATAATTTAGTGATTGGTCTGACCTTGCTAGCAGCATTGGAAATGAACCGTCTGAGATAATTTACTTTCCCTAACAGACTTTGAATTTCCTTAACCGTCTTGGGCAGTCGGCTGGCAAGAATTGCCTTGGCTTTATTAGCATCGATCTCAATGCCCCTTTCATGAACCAAGAACCCCAAGAAACTCCCGGCTGATATACCGAAAGCACACTTAGTCGGGTTCATTTTCAATTTGAACTTCTTCATCCGACCGAAAGCATCTTTAAGATCCCTTAAATGTTCCTCAAAACTAGAAGATTTGATGATAACATCATCAATATATACTTCCATAGACTTACGAATAAGATCATGAAAAATTGAGTTCATGGCCCTCTGATAAGTCGCCCCAGCATTCTTCAAACCAAAAGGCATAACTATCCACTCATAAATACCTAATGCTCCTGGACATCTAAATGCTGTCTTGTGATTGTCTTCCTCTGCCAAAAAGATTTGGTTATATCCTGCATAACCATCCATCAAACTGAGAATTTTGTGCCCTGCTGCTGAGTCAATTAACATGTCGGCCATAGACATCACATACTCATCTTTAGAAGTGGCCATATTAAGATCTCTAAAATCGATGCATATCCTGATCTTACCATTCTTTTAACCACTGGCACGATATTGGCCAACCAATCCGCATAACGGCAAGGTCGGATGAAACCTACTTTAAGAAGCTTCTGAATTATTTCTTTGATCTGAGGCGTCAAATCAGGACTCATACGTCTTGGAGATTGCTTACAAGGCTTGAAATTCTTTTTAATGGGCAATCGATGTTCTATCAGACTTCGCTCTAAACTAGGAATTTCTGAATAATCCCAAGCTAAACAATCAATATTGTTTCTTATAACTTCGAGCATCAATGTTTGTTGCTCTTCAGACAAGTAACCACTCATCCTGATTATTTTTGGAACCAGGTCGGTTCCTAAGTTGAATTCCAATAAAGGATCTTGTGCTGAGAAAGTTGGCTATATTTTCTCTAATAGATCAGGCCAACGAAATTGTTCATCTTCTTGGAAATGAACATCATATATCTTTTCGATTTTTTCTACTTTTTTCAAAAGCTGGTTTAAATAATACTGATTAATAAGTACACTACAATCTTGTAAATTTGCTTCTTCCATAAAAATATATTATAAAAAGTAGGTCTGGCTTACTCAAGAGCCATATAGTACAACTGTTCTTTTTAAAAGAACATTGAATTCTGGCTAATGAAATTAAAACCCTTCTTTGGGTATTCATTAACCATAAAAAACTGAGACATTGGAGGTACATGACCAGAATAAAAAATTGACTCTTTAACTTGTTCTGATGCTCCAAAAGGGTTGTCGGTTTGCCTCCACTTTGAAGACCTGATTGCCTTCCCAGAACATCAATTGTTGATGTAGTGTGGATGGCACACATTTAGATGCATGAATCCAGTCTCGTCCAAGCAAGATTGAGTATGTAGTATCTGCGTCTACCACAAAGAAGACCGAAGAAATCTTTTTAGGACCGATTTCAATTGAAGCGACCATCATGGCTTCTGGCCTAGTCGCCTACCCTATGAAGCTAGTCATCTCAAAAACCACAGGAGATAAATCGTAAAATTCATTTCCCTAACTTCTTGAGAGTCTTTAATGGCATGACATTGAAGACGGCTCTATTTTCTATAAAAACCTTTGTGATTGGTTTCCCACAAATATGAGCATTAACATACAGAGGCTTTAAATGAGATGTTGCGCCTTCTGGAATAGGAGGGAAGACTATTGGAGGAACCTCTGACTGAAAATCAGGATCTGAAATCTTTGCCCATTCTGGCTCCTCTATATAATCATCCACCAGACTTGCCCACAAAGGCTCTTCCTCAACCCAATTAATTTCTGTCATTCGGCAGGGGACACGTGGCCCTAGTCGAGATTTGACAGATCTTGAAACATTCTCTGAAATTTCATCTCTGACTTCAATTTCGGGTTGAACAACCAGAGATTCCAAACGAAATTCCTCCAGAGATGGGTTAATGTTAATCTTCTCGCAATACTGACATCTGAAACCCTCAACTCTTTCATCAGACAAGCCTTTACCCTTTTTTTGCATGGACCGACCTCCCTCATTGTAATTAGCAGTGTCTCGTATGCTAGTTGGCTGCTTTGACGAGGCAACCCCAATGGGCTGACCTTCCTCTGCCTCATTTGGCTGCTCAAACAAAATGACCCTAATGGACCGACCTCTTTTAGTATACTTAGCAGCGCCTCGGCTATCGTTCGGTTGCTTTGATGAGGCGCCCCCGTATGTACCGACCTCCTTCCGAAAAATTATTAATGCCTTGCATACTCAGTTGCCTCGAGGCAGCGACCTTGTCTTTGTATCTCGCAGCATACCTGCGCTTGGCATTCCGAATCTGAGTACGATTCATGCCTGGGAAGCGAGGATCCATATCAATTGGTAAAGGTTTCTTATTTCAAGTCCATTTGCTTCCGACCGAACCCGTCCTCCTAGTCGGGTGGTCCCGAACCAATGCTTGCTCCTTCAATTCCACATTAAAAGAACCATCTTGGTTATCCCATCTTTCAGCCACTGTTTTTTCACAGACCTTGAGTTTCTCCTCTGGTCGCCCACTGTTTGATGAATTCCCTTTTTCTGTTCTGGAACTTGCTTGTATATTAACCATTGTTGTGGTTACTTTTGGAAATGGTTGTTGCTCCACTCCCAAAGTAATATATTTGAGCCAACCTGCCTTAATAGCCTTTTGGATCTCATTTCGAAAATGAGTGCATTGACTTGTATTATGTGTGAAAGAGTTATGCCACTTACAGTATGACCTCCCTTTGATTTCTTCCTTAGTAGCCAACCTCTGCCCCTTTGGGATTCGGATCTGACCATCAGTTAGCAAAATATCAAATATCTCATCGGCCTTTGAATTTTCAAAAGTCGGTTGCCCTTTTCCTTCAGTTCCTGATATTGGCTTTAACTTAGAGCAAACATAAGGCTTCCCTGAAATTATTTTAGCCGCCATCTCTTCTGTTTGATCATAATCAAAGTCGTATGCTTCTATTTCCATACTTGCCATATGCTGAACTTTATTGCGCCTGAAATTCTGATCCTTCTCTCTAAAAATGGACTCTAAACGTCCAGCCTTGGAAGCAAGGCTTGCCAAATTTTCCACATCATGAGCAGTGAGTGCCTCTCTTAAGCGGCCATGCATGTTTCTGACCACTAAGTTGGTCATTTCCTTTTCATTGATTACAGTAGGACAACGTCCTTTCATTAAACGCACCCTTTCAATAAATTGTGAGGCTGACTCTTCTGGATATTGTTTCAATTCCAATAAATCGGTAAGAGAAACAGTCGGTAAAGGATTGAAGAATCTAGCATGGAACGCCATTTCCAATCCTTTCCAAGTCTGTATTTGCCCAGGCGGCAGGTTTACAAACCATGCTAAAGCTGTTCTGGTGAGAGATAATCCAAATAATTGCAGTTTATAGAAGGGATTATTTCCAACTTCGCCTAACTGTGCTGTAAAGCGACCCACATGCTCTATGGTAGAGGATCCATCTTCCCCTGAAAAAGCATGGAAATTAGGTGGTCGATAATTCCTTGGCAGAGGATAATCGTTAATGATCCTTTTAGGAAAAGGCCTTTGATATGCAGGGCGATTGGCCATCTAAGGATTCAGACCAAACTGCACCCGTAAAACTTGCGCAATCTCCTCAGGATCCACACGAGGGTGTTGATGATCTGGAATGAAAATGGGATCTTGCACATGTGCTCCTTGCCTCTCCTCCCTGACAACGTTTGGCTGCAAATTATCAAATTCTGGTCCCAAAGGAACATTGTTAGGGAAAGTTAGAGGAGTTTTCCCTCTATCTGTTTGGTTGGACGTTGTGGCGCTTGGAAGTGTGATGTCCACATATGATGGCCCTGCAAAATTTGCTTGCATTCTTGATGGTGACACTCCTGGCGGCGTTTGAGTGGGTTGAAGAGTAACCCTTGATAATGCTTGATCTAACATGTTCTGCATAAGATTTTGTTGCTCGCACAACATGATGTTCTGTTGCTCGCACAACATGTTCTGCATAGCCGAAGTTTGCTGATTGTTCAATTGTTGAACATAAGACAACCAATCGGTAGGTGGTTGGGGAATCTCCCCTGAATTTGGCATGATAGGTGGTGAAATATTTTCTCCCATCAGTGCTGATGATGATTGAGGTTGTGAGCCTGCCATATCGATCTTTCTGATGATTTGGCCAGACCTCAGTCGTATGAAATTCTCTAATAATGTAGGATCAGCAATCTTGCCTTTCTCCCACTGTGGTCACCAAATTGTTGATGTATTTTTTCAACAATAAAAAGTAAAATCCGAAAATAGGAATTTATCTTCGGACTTAATTAATTAGTGCCTGAGATTAGGAATCTCTAAACACTATACGGTACAGAAAAATTAAACTGGAAAAGTAAAATACTGAAAATTTAAATGGTGATCCTCGAATCTCTTGACTTTGCTGTCGATTGAAGATGATTGAAGATGCCTTGTCAGTTGCAAATTTTAATCCTTAAATACTCTTCAGAAATGGTACTGGAAACTGTCGCCCGAACGGTTACAACGCCTCTTTTTCAACCGTCTGCTAACCCTTCTCCTGCTGACACGTGCCCTCAGCCGACCGAATTATCATTCTCACTCACTCTCAACAGTCTCCGACTCTTTGGACCGACCGCAGACCTTCTGCCTTTTTGGCCCGAACGCAGCTCTTCCGCCCTGTTGGTCCGACCGCAAACCTTCCGTCTTCTTTGGACCGACCGCAGATCTTACACCTTGTTGGTCCGACTGCAAACCTTCCGCCCTTTTTGGTCCAGCCGTAAACCTCCCGACTTGCAGACCACCCGACTTGTTTGGTCCAGCCGCAAACCTCCTGACTTACAAACCATCCAACTTACACATCGTCTGACTCACGGACCTTCCGAGCTGCGGATCCTCCGACCTGCGGACTTTCCGATCTACAGACCTTCCGACCTGCGGACCTTCCGACCTGCGGACTTTTTGACTTGCGGACCTTCCGACCTGCGGTTTTCGACCTGCGGACCTTCCGACCTGCGGACTTTCCGACCTGTGGACCTTCCGACCCGATATTTCCTTAGAAATACATCTACTTTACCTGAGTTCCCCGCAATGCCCCTCGACCAGTTCGATCACCTCAATTGTTAGGCCCATTTTTCTTTTTACCTTGGGCTTTTTAACCTAATTCTAAATTTCATACGTAACAATTATAAGTTTCCATATAGTATAATTCCATATCTTAAAATTCCCTAATTATTTATTTCCTTTTAGTTAGACTTACCTTTTAGTTTGTTTCCGTTATTATTTGTTGCCTTTTATTTTCCTAAAGGACCTCTATATATGGTCATTGCCTATCATTGTAATGGAAACTTTTTTTTTTACATATTGAATTGAATTTCACTTTTATAATTTTCTAGTGTTAGGGAGTGATTTCCTCGTATTTAGAATCTCAAATCGGGTTTTTGGAGTGATTCCATCGGTTCATGGCTTCCAATCATTTGCAGTGGGATTTAGCCTATTGTTTGTGTTTTACCTATGGATCGCTCTTTGCTGTGGGAAATGGCGAAGAACTCACTGGACTGGAGACATTCTTGTGGCTGCTAAGATGGAACTTATCCCTGCAGCTCGGATGAGTATGGCACCTCAAGTTATTTGGTGGTGTAAACCTCAGGCTGGCTGGTTCAAATTAAACACTGACGGAGCGGCGTGCGGGAACCCAGGATTAGCAGGTGCTGGTGGCCTTATCAGGGATCACACAGGTGATTTGATTGTCGGATTTCAAGAGCACCTCTACCACACTACTAACACCCAAGCAGAACTCTTGGCAATCCATCGAGGTATCGAACTCGCAATGGAGCGGCAGCTCTTTCCTTTGTGGCTGGAATCTGATTCGATGGTGTGTGTTAAACTCATCTTCAATTCTGCCGATCCCGCTGGCAATTGGACTCTCCAATCTACTCTTTCCCGAATCAAAGCCTTGCTTCAGGATGTGGATTACTCGATCTCTCATATTTACCGTGAAGGCAACAAGGCAGCAGATTGGCTTGCCAATCAGGCTTGTCTATCCATTTCTCCTCGTTTGTTTGAATCAAATAACATTACAGGAAAGCTCCGAGGATTTGTCACAACAGATAAGCTTAACCTCCCTTATTTTCGATTCCCTCGGCCTCAACGATAATATTGGATCATGGAAGAGAGGGCTCGCGGCTGTGGCATCTCGTGGATGGTTTTGTTCAGGTTTTTTGATGTTTTGTTTGATCCTCTGTTTAGTTTCAGTCCTCAGGTGCTGGTTCATATTTCTGCCTTCTTGGAATGCTGGCTGGAATATTCAATTTGGTATAATTATCGGGAAGGTAAGCTCCAAGGATTTGCGTCAGTTGATAAATCAGGACTTCCATGCTTTGGATTCAATCGGCCACGTCGTTTATTCTCCATCAACTATGCATGTTGTACTCACTGGATGTCGAGAGAGATTGGCTTCTTCTTTTGCTGGTTTTGGCGATTGGAAAAATCAGAAGGGAGGAAGCTCTCCTCATGGACTTGGTGCTGGGCATGTTCTTGGTTTATGGCTGGGGCCTTTTTGTCTTTATAGGCCTTTATTTTTCTGTATAGCTGTTTTTTATTGGGCTCTCATTGTGTTGGGCTTGTTTTTTTAGAAACAATCCCTTTTTTGATTTTGTTTGGGCCTTTTGGTGTTTTTGGGCGGCCCATGGTTTAATGGTCTTTATGTCGGTTGGGACTTTGGGGTGGGCTGAGGTCCATCATGCTTTGGGCCTATTGTTTGTGGACTGTGTTCTGGGCCGGTTTGAGCCCAATTGCTTTTCTCTTGGGCCTTTTTGTAGGTTTTTATGGATTATTGCTTGGGCCAATACTTTGGGCCTAGGTTATGGGGCTTTCTATGGCCTTCTTTGTATTTCCTCTGATTTATCAATATAATTTGAGGTTTGAAAAAAAAAAAACCTATGGATTGATTCAGGTCCGAGACTTATTCTCGTGGTTGGTTATCATCCATATTAATTCACATTCTCTGCACTATCTTTTCTTCTTCCTTCTCTTTTCTTTTATCTATATTCTTAATCCATTTGTTCTATTGAACTTTGTGGGTAAGAAAATTATATTGATTATAATTATACACGGTCGGGCCGTGTCATCTGGTATCAGAACTAGTTGATACAATCTCTTGATTGATATCACTGTTCTTATTTGAAAAAAAAAAAGCCAAAAAAAATCGAAAAAAAAAAGGCAAGAAAAAAAACACAAAAAAAAGAGGCAAAAAAAAAAGAAGTTATTATCAAAATATCAAGATATTTGTTATTTACTTATAGTTCTCGAATCACCTTTTCTTTTATCGAAAAAACAAAAAAATCTATTTAGATTATTTGTCTTCTACCTTCATTCTGAACTTATATGTCTTTTGTTTTCACAACTGTTTTGGATTTTTTGGCTATCGTCTTTGGGAGAATTCCATCAATTTGATTTGAGTCCTTTCTGCGAGACGGAGAGATACATAAGGTGTGGAGTGATACACGAGAGTTCTAGTGAGATTATTTTCTTTTTTTCTTTCTTCTATTTCTTATGACAGGGGGTGTAGGATCCAATTCTCAACAAGTTGATGTACAAGGTCTTCTCAATACCATTCTACAAGAGTTCAAAACTCTTCACTATTCTAGATTGGAATTGATTAATAATAGGATGGATCAACTGGAAGAGAATCAACAAAAGTTACAAGAGAATATCCGACCATTAACAGAAGCTCAGAGGCGAAATGATGTTCAATCGCATTTGAGGCCAAGACGCAACATTCTGCCCCCACCCCCACACAACTTTGAAGAGCCCGATGATAAGGAATTTGAAGGAAATTGGGGACGACCTAGGCATCATAATAACTATCACCGACGGGATGGAGATGAGGCTATCAACTTGATCAAGTTTCAAGTGCCACCGTTCCTAGGAGAATCCAACCCTGAAGTACTTTTGCAATGGGAATGAAGGTTAGAACTAAACTTTGATGTTAAACAATTAACTGATCAACAAAAACTCCATGTGGCCGTAATGGAGTTTTCAGATTATGCCTTTGCATGGTGGGACCAATTAAGCATCAACCGCAGCAGAAATAGGAAGGCTCCAGTGTGTACTTGGACAGAACTTCGTACACTCATACGAACGAGATTTGTTCCTCCTCATTACCATCGTGAAGTATTTCGGAGATTGCAGAGCATACAACAAGGGTCTCGGTCAGTGGAGAAGTACTATGAGGAGCTTGAAACACTTCTTCTACAAGCCGATATCCATGAAGATCAGGAGCAAACGATGTCTAGATTTTTGAATGGACTTCAAAGGGATATTGCTGATGCGGTAGAGATGTACCAATACCTGGACCTCGAGGAGATGGTACACTTGGCCATAAAGGTGGAGAAGCAACTAAAATCAAAGCGGATGCAAGGTAATCCGTTTAAACTTTCTCCAATTGTAAGGTTTCCTAAAGCGCCGCTTCCACAACATATCAACAAAGGAAAAGAGGAGTCCAACTTGAAGTCCTCCTTAGAATCACCCGCAACAAGAGGTACTCCGCATGCAAGTGCATCTACTCTTTCATATAGCTTGACTACCCCACAACCTCTCAAATCTTCATCCTCACCAATAAATACATCTACCCCGAGCCACTCTCAAATACTCTACCCTTCTACTCAAAAATCAAATACGAGTGTAGTGATTAAGGGTGAAACCAGCTGGAATCTCAAACACGAGAGTGAGAGGTCTAATCTTTTTATATGTAGGAAGAAAGCTTTACGTTTAGAACATGGAGTTCATTGCTTGCTATTACTTTCTAAACTTACATATTTTTCCATGAATGACTCTAACAAACTTCCATCTAGTTGTGCAAACTTATTGCAGGCGTATGATGATGTTTTTCCAAATGAAGTACCCCATGGTTTACCACCCACTCGTGAAATTGAGCACCAAATTGATTTTGTCCCGGGAGCATCAATTTTTAATCGGCCAGCCTATCGAGCCAACCCGGATGAGGTAAAAGAAATACAAAGGCAAGTGGAGGATCTACTGAGCAAAGGTTGGATTCGTGAAAGCCTAAGTCCTTGTGCTGTACCTGTCCTATTGGTGCCAAAAAAAGATGGAGGTTGGCGCATATGTGTGGATTGCCGAGCCGTCAACACTATAACAGTTAAGTATCGTCATCCCATTTCTAGATTAGATGACATGCTTGATAATTTGTGTGGTTCTATAATTTTTTCAAAAATTGATTTAAAAAGTGGCTATCACCAAATTCGGATGAGTCAAGGTGATGAATGGAAAACTGTCTTCAAGACTTCTTTTGGTCTATATGAGTGGTTAGTTATGCCATCTGGACTTACCAATGCCCCAAGCACATTCATGCGATTGATGAATCATGTTTTAAGGAATTTTATAAATAAGTTTGTTGTAGTATACTTTGATGACATACTTGTTTATAGTACTTTTATTGAAACACATGTTGAACATTTACAAGCAATTTTAGATGTTTTACGGGCTGAGAAGTTATATGCTAACTTGAAAAAATGCGACTTTTGTGTCGACAAGTGCAACTTTTTGGGTTTTATTGTAGGAAAAGATGGAGTATATGTAGATCATGCGAAGGTTGTAGCCATCCAAGAGTGGCCTACACCTACTAGCGTACATGATGTCCGCAGTTTCCATGGCCTTGCAAGTTTCTACCGTCAATTTGTGCGGAACTTCAGCACTATTGCAGCACCCTTAACTGCAATTACCATAAAAGAGGATAAGTTTAAGTGGGGAAGTGAACAACAAAATGCTTTTGATACTTTGAAATCAAAACTTACATGTGCATCAATACTTGCTTTACTTGATTTCTCTAAACCTTTTGAACTTGATTGTGATGCCTCTGATGTAGGTATTGGCGCCGTCCTCTCGCAAGAAAAGAGACCCGTTGCATTTTTCAGTGAAAAGCTACATGGTGTTGCGTTGAATTACTCAACCTACGATAAGGAATTCTACTCCTTAGTGTGGGCCCTGCAAATATGGCAATATTACTTACTTCCCCGTGAGTTTGTTGTGTACACTGAACATGAGTCCCTCAAGCATATCAAATCCCAAAGTAAGTTGAGTACTAGACACATCCGATGGATCTCCTTCATTGAGTACGAGACACGTCCGATGGAAATACAAAAAGGGTAAGGAAAATATTGTGGCGGATGCATTGTCACGCAGGTATCATGTACATGAAGAGTATTTGCTGTGAGAAAATAAATTGTGCATGCCTAAATGCTCTTTGAAAGAATTGTTGATTTGGGAAAGTCATTCGGGGGGTTTGATGAGACACTTTGGTAGGAACAAGACACTTAACTTGCTGCAGGAACATTTTTTTTTGCCACGAATGAAAGCCAAAGTTGAAGCCAAAATTCGTCGGTGTACAACGTGCCTCTCGTCAAAGTCTACTGTTCATCCACACGGTTTGTATACTCCGTTACCTATTCCTGAATCCCCTTGGGTTGATATTTCTATGGATTTCATATTAGGTTTGCCTAGGAGTAGGTATAAAGATTCAATATTTGTTGTGGTTGATCGATTTTAAAAAATGGCACATTTTATTCCATGCACAAAAACCACTGATGCTTCGCACGTTGCTTCATTATTTTTCAAAGAGGTTCTTAGATTGCATGGTGTTCCAAGATCCATTGTTTATGATAGGGATTCTCGATTTTTAAGTTATTTTTGGAGAACACTTTGGGCTAAATTAGGTACAAAATTAATGTTTTCCACATCACACCACTCACAAACTGATGTTCAAACTGAAGTTGTTAATCGAACTGTGGGTAGCTTGTTACGTGCCTTAGTTAATGAGAATTTGAAGAGTTGGGAAGAATGTTTAGCTCATGCTAAATTTGCATATAACCGTACGATTCATAGCTCTACCAACTGTTCTCCATTTGAGGTTGTTTACGGTTTTAACCCATTAACTCCTCTTGATCTTATGCCATTGCCACGCAATGAGCATGTTTGTTTTGATAGCAGAAAAATGGCTGAATTTGTCCAACAACTTCATTCTCAAGTTCGGGATAACCTACGAAAGGCAGCTGACAATTACACAAAACAAGCTAAGCGTGGGCGCAAGAAAGTTGTATTCGAGATAGGAGATTGGGTTTGGCTACACTTAAGGAAAGAAAGATTTCCAAAATTGCGAAAGTCAAAACTTACTCCCCGTGGCGATGGACCTTTTCGAATGTTGGAACGCATTAATGATAATGCTTACAAACTTGAAATTCCAGGTGAGTACCAACTTCATGCTACTTTTAATGTTTCTAACTTAAGCCGTTTTGATGCAGCGGATGAATATTTTGTTCAGGAGAACAAGAAAGCTTTTCAAGAAGGAGAGAATGACGAGGACGTCAAATCTTCAAGCATTCAAATGCCCGTGGGACCCATCACTCGAAGCCGAGCTCGTCAGTTTCAAAAATCCGTCACTGCATTTATTGGACGATTTTTTATGGAGAATTAATTTAAGGATGATGCTTGGAGACCACTTAGCCCTCACCTGACGCTACTTCAATGGGACCCGCAAGAATCCCAATTGAAATATCAAGAGAATCGCTAATCATGAAAGATTATCAATGGAATCATCACTTATGGAGAGAAACGCTAATCATAAAAGATTATCAAGGGAATCATCACTTATTGAGAAAATCACTAATCATGGAAGTATATCAAGGGAATCATCACTTATGGAGAGAATCGATAATCATGAAACATTATCAAGGGAATCATCACTTATTACGGAGGCTTCTAGAAGTACTTTAATATATATTTCCTTTTATTATAAGTTTTCATATAGTATAATTTCATATCTTAAACTTCCCTAATTATTTATTTCCTTCTAATTAGACTTACCTTTTGGTTTGTTTATGTTATTATTTGTTGCATTTTATTTTCCTAAAGGACCTCTGTATAAGGTCCTTGCCTATCATTGTAATGGGAACCTTTTTTTTACATCTTGAATTGAATTTCACTTTTATAATTTTTTTAGTGTTAGGGAGTGATTTCCTCGCATTTAGAATCTCAAATCGGGTCTTTGGAGTGATTCCATCGGTTCGTGGCTTCCAATCCTTTGCAGTGGGATTTAGTCTATTGTTTGTGTTTTACCTATGGATTGATTTCAGGTCCGAGACTTATTCTCGTGGTTGGTTATCATCCATACTAATTCACATTCTCTACACTATCTTTTCTTCTTCCTTCTCTTTTCTTTTATCCATATTCTTAATCCATTTGTTCTATTGAACTTTGTGGGTAAGAAAATTATGTTGATTATAATTATATACGGTCGGACCGTGTCATTTCCATAACCAACTAAACCTCCTCTACTGGATTGTCGATCGACTCCTTCTAAATTAGGCCTTCGATATATTTTATTTTTCTTAACGCCAGGTAACATAACTAGAATCTTCAACCTTAGACCAAAGGGATTACTCTCCTAGAAACTCCATCTTCACGTGCATGTATCACATTTAACTGATAATGTTTAGAAATTGATATGGCTAAATTTTTTAATGCAAAACAATTATAGGATATGTTAAATGTCTCGTACATTGGAATAATCTTGTCAAACAAATTATTTTTACTTGACATAAGAGTGTAGATTCAAAATGATTTGATCCTTGAGTGTTTTATGTCTTAGAAATTCACATGGATCTTTAGTGATCATACGTGATACTCGGATTATATCTTGATTATTGCGGACTAGTTGTTTTATATTAATAAAACTTGTGTTTTGAATTGATTGTTTGTTGTAATTATGATTGTTGTCTTTGTGATATTTCTCATTGTGATAGTGTCTTTGTGGCCGTGAGAATATTTTGTATTCTCTTTCTATTTTGTTCATTCAAAAAATATGTCTAATTGTGTTTGTTATAGCAGCTATGTATGTGCTAGTATTGTAAAACTATGTGTTGATCTATGCAAATCTATATTATCTTCAAATTTTAAATATTTTAATTTCATTATGACTGTATTATATTGATTATATTATTTTTATTATTATGTATTATTTTTAATTTTTATTAATCAATTCTAAGTTATATTCCCCAGTTATATTATGATAAATTTTTATTTTGTATATTATGTTTAAATTTTAAATATTATAATTTGAAGAAATATCATAGAAAAATTCATACCACAAAAAGAATAGTATGCTATAATATAAAAATATTAAGTTAATTTTAAAATTTGTATTTTTATTAGGTATGAATCAATTGAGACTAAGAGGAAAAAAAAAGGGGAAATAAATGATGAGGAACAATAAAGTATGATTTTTTTGTTATTTTTTTATTTATTTAATAATAATTAATATTATATATGTACTTTTCAATTTTCTATTATGTTAATTTTATTTTCTATTTATCAATTTTTTTATTCTAATAGATATACTTATTTTGTCGAGTCTCTTAATTTAAAAGAATATTTTGGATATCCATATAGAAAGTATGGTGCATTTTACTTTAGAGCATCCGTTAGAGATATTACATCTATTTCGTTATCTCTTTTATCCCTCATCCACATCATATTCAACCCAACATTTAAATTACTTTATTGTTATAGTAATCACCTTCAACACAATTCTTTACTATTTTATAGGATCCACACTGATTTATTTATTTCTATATATTTTTATTGCATTATATATAAAAATTATTTATTTATTTATTTATACATATTTCTATATATTTTTATTGTCTAATAATATTTTTATATAATGTTATATTAAATTTTTAAATTTTAAGGTATATAAATTTTAATATATTGAAACATATAATTTACTATTTTAAAATTGAAATTATTTAAATAAATCAATATATATTAGATAATTTATGTTAAACTGATAATTTTAAATTTTTTAAAATAATATTTAATTACTTTTTTATTTTTGTTGAAGTAACCCAATTTTGAGAAATGTAATAAACAGTGAATAACAGTATTTTTTCCTAAAGATAATGAGAAAAATAACTAGTTACTAGTAAAAACTGAAAAGATAATGGAAGAATGGAAGAAGAAAGGGAAAAAAAATAGAAAGAAAGAAAAAAAAAACGGGAAATAAACGATGAGGAATGATAAAGTATGATTTTTTTGTTATTTATTTATTTGTTTAATTATAATTAATATTATATATGTATTTTTCGATTATGTATTGTGGTAATTTTATTTTCTATTCATCAATTTTTTTATTTGAATATGAGTGTTATATTCTAATAGATATATTTATGTTGTCGAGTGTTTTGATTTAAAAGAGTATTTTGGATATCCATATAGAAAGTTATTGTGCATTTTACTTTAGAGCATCCGTTAGACATATTAGCTCTACTTCGTTATCTCTTTTATTTTTCTCATTCAGATCATATCCAACTCAATATTTAAATTACTTTATTTATCGCTCGCTATAGTAATCACTTTCAATACATTACCTTTACTATTTTATAGGATCCACACTAATTTATTTATTTTTATATATTTCTATTGCATAATATATAAAAATTATTTATTTATTTATACACATTTCTATATATTTTTATTGCCTAGTAATATTTTTATATGATATTATATTAAATTTTTAAATTTTAATCTATATAAATTTTAATATATTGAAACATATAATTTATTATTTTAAAAATTGAAATTATTCAAATAAATCAACATATATATTAGATAATTTATGTTAAATATAATTTTTTTTTAAAATTTTTTTTGTTGAAATAACCAATTTTTGAGGAATATAATAAATAGTGAATAACTGTATCTTTTTCGAAAAAAAGTAACTAGTTATTATAGTAAAAATTGAAAAGATAATGATTAAGGTAAGAACATCCGTTAAGTTGAGTGTCTCTACTGCATTATTTTTTTATATCTCTTATCCACATCATATCCATATCATTATTCAAATTACTTCTTTGAACACCCGTTATAATATCCTTACTTTTACGTATTACCTTTACAATTTTATAAAATTCATCATAATTATTTATTTTTATATATTTTTATTATCTATTAATATATAAATAATATTTATTATGTAATATTATATTTTATTTTTAAAATATTAATTTATATAAAACATAATAATATTATATAAATTTTATATTATGAAATATTCAAATTATTCAAATTTATAAAATTAATGGCATTTAAAAATCTAAATGATTGAAATGAAGTCGGATTAATATATTGCCCGAATAATTTTTACAGAGTTAATGAGTTCTTGATAAAGGTAATAAATCGGTATAAACTCTATTTCCTAATAGAGGTAACACATCTTGTTATAATAAAAAACTAAAAGGTAATCAGAAAGGTAATAAAGAAAGTAATTGTAACGGATGCTCTAAGAGAGGTGACGGTAAGAGATACTTTTATATAAAAAGTTATTTTAATTTATTATTTTAATTATTGTTGTATATACATTTTATTAATTATCTATTGTGTTTTTTTATTGGTAAAATAATTTTTTTAGTCCGTAAGGACTCTTTTACTTTTTTTAGTTTGTTACTGATGAAGCATGTCGCAAACTAATTTCCTAAATGAAAATATTTTGCACTTTTAGTCCTCCTGCGCCGGAGATGCCTGGATTTTTTTTTATATATTTTTTTAAAAAAATTTGCCTTTTTTGTAAAAATTAAAAAATTTCAAAAAAATTGAAAATTAAAAATAAAAAATAAAATAAAAATCTATGTGTCCGCCAGGTATCGCTGACATGGCGGACACATGTCATCCGACGAGCCACATGGGTGCCATGTAAGTATCTCCGGCACCGGATGACTAAAATTGCAAAAAATTTCCAGTTACGGTACTAATTTGCGACAAACTCTAGTTACGATATTAAAATAATAAAGGGATCAGTCATGAGACAAAAAAAAAAAAAAAACCAGTTTACCATTTTTTACGTTTAATAATCAATTTTTCATTGTTATTGCATATGTGTTTTTTTTTTTAATTAATTTGGTTATATTTTAATTTTGTAAATTATATTCAAATTTTGAATATTTTGATTTGAAAAAAAAAAAGTTTTAAGAACATATACAAAAATTTAATTAATGCTTTATTTTATTTAGTAATTTCATTCATATATATATATATATATTTTTTAATTTATTTGAGTTTAAGTATTATATTCTAATACTTTCTCAAAAAAATATATTTATTTGGTTATTTTGGTTATTTTTTAAATTTTGCACATTATGTTCGAATTTTGAGTCGTTAGATTTGAAAGAATATTTAAAAATTTATACATTAAAAAGTATGATAAATGTTAACATATAAAATTTTATTTTATAGTACTTCATTGTTGTATATATATATTTTTTATTTATTTGTTATAGTTATTCTTATTTTTTACACATTACCTTTTTAAAAAAAATTATTGTGTAAATTATTTTTCAAATTGATTTGAATTAAATAATATATATTTTATATATACAAAAATTATAAATATTATTTATAAAAAAACATTAAATCAATATATTGTGATACCCGAGTTTCTCACTACTCATTGGCCAATACATATTTCACATTTTAAGTGCTGATAAATTACTTATATGTTAAATTGTTTATAATTTGATATATGCGTTACCTGTTTATTAATAATAAAATATTATCATAATTTACCTGAAATTGGATAAATTATTTGAATATTAGTGGTGTAAGTTTAATATAAACCACTTGAAAATTTATTGTAGTAATTAAATAAAAAATAAAATAAATAAAATAACTAAATAAATAAATAAAATAATAATTCTGAAAATAATAATGATAATAATAATAATAATAATAATAATATATTATAAATAAGGCGGTGGGGGAAGGGTAATAATCCCCACCCCCACCTCAACCAAATCAATCCTTTTCACAATTGCAGAAGAGAGGCAGAAGCAACGCGAAGAAGAAAAGAAAAAAGAAAAAAATTACGCCGAATTCGTTAAAAGTCTAGTTCAGATATTTTTTCGTATTCACGAATTATTGATATTTTATTAAGTAGAGGAAGTTTTGAGTATAAATAATTATTTAGTAAATTAGGGTAATATTTGTAATTAATTGTTGTTAGATACGATACTGGAATCGGAAAAAGGGCTTTAAGAGTTAGAGTTATTGACGTTTTTGGCGAATTTCAGGTAAGTAGAAATCCATTTGCAACTACATTACATAAATATATTATTTTGTGAGTTATTTATGTTTGATTGATAATATGTGAATATCAGAAAATTGTACTATGTGATTAATATTCTGTAATTATGTGGTTTGAGCCTGCGAGCTCCGTATATAAATTGGTTTCAACCTGTGAGTTCTGTATGTGATATGATTGAGCCTGTGAACTCTATATTTGATGTTGAAGGAGTTGTGAGCTCCAAAATTGATGTGGTTTGAACTAGTGAGTTCAATAATATATGTATAGTGTGAAATATGTTGCATTGCATTTTCATTAAGCATGCATATCATGCATTGAAATGAAATAAGATGGTCTTACTATGTTAGACCGTTGATTATACACCGAGGGCGGGAGAGGCGACCTGGGAAGAAGCGACCTGGGGAAACCTGGTGTAAGCTACCTGGTGTAGGCCACCGTCTATTGTGACTTTACATACAATGCTTAAACAATGCATTCGGAAGAGGCGACCTAGGAAGAAGCGACCCGGGGAAACCTTACGAGGAAACCCGGTGTAGACTACCTGGTGTAGACCACCGTTTGATTTGACTATATGGATATTGAGTTCTTCCGGTGTATAACAGTGTGTCTAGGGACCCTGGAGAATATTTCATAAATAAATTGGTGATTTCAAACGAGAGCACATTTTGCATAGTGAGAATTTTGAGATAAACTTCTCATGCATAATTTCTACTTACGGAGATTTATAAATCTCACTCAGTATATTCACATAACTTTATTTTATTCTTATTTTTTATTTTTGATTCAGTTTTCTTCTTTCCTTTTCTTATAAATTTTATATTATTTTTATATTCTCTTTTTCTTCTTCGGTTATTGTTGTAGGTTATGTTTTCTTTTTTTTCTCTTCTTCTTCTGGAATTTCTTTTATTTTTTGTTTTACTTCTATATTTACTTATTCTCGAACCTTCTTCTTGTACTATTTATTTTATTTTTGTTTCACTTTATTTTATTTTTGTTTCACTCGTACTGCTTCTCACCTAGGGATGGAGAAAGTTACCGAACATATCGAAATACCAACTTATTTTACCGTATCGTGTCGAAAATATCGAAAATTTTAGTACGGTATGGATATCGTACCGAAATTTTCGTTACGGTATCGGTATAAATTTTTGAAAAGTTCGATATTTCGGTATGATATGATACCGATATTTTTATTGAATAATATAATTATTAATTTTTTTAAATCATAAAAAAATATATGCAGACTACTGAAAAAAAAAAAATTCCATAATATTTTTGTTGTGTACAATGGTGATATTTATTAATGTTGTTTTAATTATTTTGAAATTAAAATTATATTTTCGGTATAATCGGTATATGCCGATCCTGTACCGAAATCGAAATTTTCGGTATAAGCCGTATATACCGACATGGTATTGAAATTGAAATTTTCGATATAAGTGGTATATACCGGTAGTGTACCAAAAGTTTCAATATACCAAATTTCGGTATGCCGAAATTTTCGATACGGTACCAGTATGTGTTTTTGCCATGCCGAAAAGTTCGGTACGATATTGGTATTGATCGGTAGTTTCGGTACGGCACGGTATGTCATCCCTATCTCACCTGCTTCTTCTTCTTCTCCGTCTATTCTTCTTCCTCTTCCTCTGGTTTATTTTTTCATATTCTTCCTCAGTCTTTTATGTTCTTCCTCTTGTTCTCGTTTTTTGTTCCTTAATTTATTTTTGTATCTTATTCTTCTTGTTTCTTATTTCTCGATCTTTTTTTTTTCTTCATCTTCTTCTTGCCTCTTTTTGTTCCTTAATCTTATTTTATGTTTGTTCATCCCACCTATCCTGACCCAACTTCTGCCGGTTCGTCCCGACAGAAGTGGTCTGCTTGTTCTGTCGGGACGAACTAGCAGAGGTTGGGTCAGGATAGATGAAACGAATGACTCGGGCCTCGCTTCTTGCGGTCATGCTCGTACATAGCCGTTGTCGCCCTACCTCTGATTCCCAATTCGGTGACCTGGGGATCTACGAAGGAGGTGTATGTCACCAAGATTTATGTCCATTTTATCCTCTCATAGAGATCATAGTAGCGGTCCTCCATGGCAGAAGAGGCGGCGGCAACTGCAACTGCAGCTGCAGCTGCGGTCTCTTCTTGCTCCAGGTAACATAACTCAAATCTTCAATCATAGACCAAGGTGAATAGTCACCCAGAAACTCCAATGCATCTTCAGCATTGTATTTTGCGGGCTTCAAGAGAGATATTTTACTATTCTCGGGACGCAGAGCCATCGGAGACGACCTAATTGAGCGGATGAAAGCATTCCCACCCTTTCCTCCCCTTATTTCTTTGTGAACCCATCCCTCTCCCAACCCACCTCAGCAATAAGACTTGGGCTTAATCTCCAGTGGACTTGTATGATTCTCACTCTTAATATCACCATTTTGGGATGCATGATGATTATCTTTCGGCATTGAGATCGAATGATTTGAAACACCTAAATTCCTTGAGACATTGACCCTACCATCATGTCCACTACTAACCTTCCCAGCTATTCCATTATAAGACCCAATCGCCTTTCAGAAAATTTAGTGACCACTCAAGGAGACTCCACCAAAACTTGGGATAGGTTTGGTTACAGGTTGAAATTTGAGTTTGATTGAGTTTCTTTAGTTGGTGTTGGATACTCTTTCAGTCCCAAAGAGGTCCAACGCCTCCGAGTTTTATACGCAGCGGAAATATGAAACCGTGGTTAGTCGACACAACTTTGAATGCATAGTTGCCTTGTGGTTGTAACAACAATTTGTGTACGTGCACAAATCAATGGGTGAGTGAGTGCAAAGAAGAACAACACATACGAGGTTTGTTTACCCAGTTCAATTTTCCAACCTACATCTGGAGGATTCTAATCCAGGAGTCTTAACTAAATCAAATATTTGGTTTACACCATATAAGACACCAACCCGAACTACCCAACCTATCTTCTACCCAAGCTCCATTTAGTTTTACAAACTCTTATGGATTGGTTGTTACTGCACCGTAACGACACCAGCAGACTAGCGGCCAAGCTAAGAATAAGGTTGCATACCATATGGTTATCTCATTCGGCTTCAATTCCAAGAAATCCTTCTTCTCATCTTCAATCCTCCATGGATGAATTCTCTCAACACTCTATCTGGTGGAGAGAATAAGACACTCTAAGTTCTGGTTGCTCACCCACGAAAACAAACATACACCCATACAAAATACAAATCCTGCACACAAGATGACAAAGTTGACTGTGTGCTATCTTTGGGGCAGCAAGGACGAGGCATTAAATGTCTTCCAGGACAAGTGCAGCACACAAGTGTCATCTCGTGCACGTCCTCTACATGGGACAAATCGATTTGTCCCGAATCATTAAATATCCAACAAGTTTGACCTGCACAAAGTTGGCTACTCGGCCACAGCTTTTATCTGTAAAGTATTTGCCAAAACTGTGTCTCACAGTTGCTGCGACAACCTGACTGATGCCTGCACATCACCAAAAATAGCAAGAAGTGGGTTTTGGCTTTTTACTTGTTCTAACAGTTGGGTTTGAATTTTTTTTTTTTTTTTAAATTAAGATACTTGAATTGGTGTTTGGTTGTAAATTGATTTTTGTAATAATGATAGGTTGATTGATAGATAGTTAATTAAAATAAAATATATTGGTTGATTTGATGTTTTAGAATAGAAAAAGTAATAGATATATTTGTTTGCCCAAGTAAATTTTATATCAAAAATATTTTCAAAAAGTCAACAATCTAATATAAATTATTATTTTTTATATTACCGACACAACTTTTTATACATTTTAATTTTATTTTAAATTTTTTAAATTTATAATTTTTTATAATTTTAATTAAACTAATTAGTTATCTTAATATTCATTTATAATTATTTTTATTATACGATAATTATTTTCACTAATATATTTTTAATTATTTACTAATTATACATATGCTAAATTCTCATATCTACCGTAAAACGGATATGGTATTCGGAATGAAAAGAGTATTTTTAATCTACTAGAAAACCTCAAAAGACCAATTAAATTGGGACGAAATGAGTATATCCCGGATCAATAGGATTATTCAAACAATACTTTTGTATACAAAAATGCATAATATTAGCGGAAGCGAATTCGAATAAAACACAAATTAAATTAAATAAAACCAAAGTGAAAAGAAATTAAGCAAAATGCATAAACTAAAATTTCTGGAAATTGAACAATGAAAACCCAACGAAAGAGGACTTAGAGTGAATTTAAGAATTGAAGCAATTGTTTCCTGTTGGAGAGGCAGAAACAGATTAATACCTGTTCCGTTCAAATCGCGGCCGAATCACTTATGTCGATGACGACGGAAATCACGGGCAGTAGTTATTTTGTGTTTTTTTTTCTTTTATTTTAAATTTTTGCGTCTACTTCTTCCCTCTTCTCTTCTTCTTCTAGAATTTATTTTATTTTATCTCTCCCTTCTATTTTTACATTAACTTTTTTTTCCTTCTTTTCTTCTCTTTCTTTTTCTTGTTCTTGTACAATTTATTTTATTTTTCTTCTGCTTCTACTCCTTCTCATTCTCTTCTTCTTCCTCTTCTTTATTTTTTCATCTCTTCCTCTTTTCTTCTTCTTCTTCTTCTTCATCTATCTCTCTTTCTTTCTTCTTCTTCCTCCTCTTCTTCTCGTTTCTTATTCATTCATCTTTTTTCTTTCTCTTATTCTTCAAGTTTCTTGTTTCTCCATCTTTTTTCTTCTTCTTCCTCCTCTTCTTCTCGTTTCTTAATCCTCTTATTCTTCTAGTTTGTTGTTTCTCGACCTTTTTTCTTCTTCATCTCTTCTTTGTCTTTCTTGTTGAATTTTAGATGCCCGATTCTTAAAGCGGAAGCGTACCTGATAAAGCCATATACAAATCTTGGGTGATTAAAGGTTTGGTCTTCCAAGATCAGAGAGCCGGCTTCCTTTCTGTCCTTGACGGGTGAGGAGCAGAAACTGCAGGGAGAATCAGATCTCTTTTACGGCGTGTTGATCCTGGGGACCTAACCCTAGCCTGTTTATAATAGGGCAAACATAATTGCAATTACAATTATGCCCTTAATTAATATTATTAATTTGTCACGTCACCAAAATAATAATATTATACGGGTAGCTGCACTTTCATTCCATAACAATCAAACCTATCAGTCAATAATTAATTATATTAATTAGACTACTTAAATAATATGACTGGATAAAATAATGACTTTAACAATATAGTCGATACACATATTTGATCCCAAATCCAACAATCTCCCACTGGATCTAGTATGTGTCTGAATGAACATGTTGTTCCTTATGAGCTCAATTTTCAGTTATTATAAAACAAGGCTTGCAACAATCTGGTCCATCAATCACAGCAATATAGGACTAAAGAAGCATTCGCCGTATTAACAGCTAAACTCATAGTAATCACGAATATCAGCGTAATCAAATGACATAGATCAATCATGGAACGTGCAGAGAGAAAATTACATAAGTGTGATCTGAATATGTCAATTTTCTACTGGTCCAAACTAAATGAGATCGTAAATTACTTAATCATAATGTCCAAAACATCATAACCGAAATAATGATCAA
This sequence comes from Andrographis paniculata, assembly GCF_009805555.1. Classification (NCBI taxonomy): domain Eukaryota; kingdom Viridiplantae; phylum Streptophyta; class Magnoliopsida; order Lamiales; family Acanthaceae; genus Andrographis; species Andrographis paniculata. The sequence continues at coordinate 4,533,986 of NW_026137586.1, read as the reverse complement.
AAGAGTATAAAACAAATATCAAGTGAACGACAAAGGAATATAAATGCATACTCCCACTACAGTGAAGCTTCTTCAAATTGTAACACACCCATACGAGCAGTATGCTCATGGAAGACCTTAGGCGTTACACCTTTAGTTAAGGGGTTTGTTAACATGGATTTTGTCCCTAAGTGCTCGATCGAAATCTGATGATCTTTCACTCTCTCCTTCACAACTAGGAACTTAATGTCAATATGCTTTGACCTTGACGAGCTTCTATTGTTATTGGAGTATTCAACCGCTGAATTGTTGTCACAGAAAATCTTGATGGGTTTTTCAACCATCGGAATGATTCGCAACCCAGCGACAAAGTTCTTTAGCCAAATCACTTGCTGTGATGCCTCAAAACACGCCACGAACTCAGCTTCCATCGTGTAACTGGTAACGAGTGTCTGTTTGGAACTGCGCCAAGCGATGGCCCCACCAGCCAACATATAAACATAGCCAGATGTATATTTCCTACTATCTTGGCATCCTGCAAAGTCGGAGTCAGAGTATCCAACGACTCCAATTGGTCTGACCTCCTATATGTGAGCATGTGATTACTGGTTCTCTTCAGGTATCTCATCACCCTCTTGGCTACCTTCCAGTGATCCAATCCAAGATTACTAAGGTATCTGCCTAACACACCGACTATGTAGCAATATCTGGACGCGTACATACTTGTGCATACATGAGGCTCCCAACTGCCGAGGCAAAGGGGATCTTTTCCATCTTCTCAATTTCCAGATTTACTTTAGGGCATTGGCTGAGACTTAATTTCTCTCCTTTAGCTATAGGGGTATCTCTCGACTTGCATTTCTGCATGCTGAATCGCTCGAGTATTTTATCAATATAGCTCTTTTGAGATAATCCGAGAATACACCGAGATCTATCATGATATATTTGGATCCCTAATACAAAAGATGCTTCACCAAGATCTTTCATTTCAAAGTTACTCGAGAGAAATTTCTTAGTTTTGTGCAACATGCTCACATTATTTGTGGCAAGCAAAATTTCATCCACATACAAAACCAAGAAAATAAACTTGCTCCCACTGAACTTATGATAAACACAATCATCAACCACATTCATCTTAAAACCATATGAGAGAATTACTTGATGAAACTTGTGATACCACTGTCGAGACGCTTGTTTGAGCCCATAGATGGATTTTCTTAATTTACAAACCATTTGCTTTGGGTCACCAACCTCAAAAGTTTCTGGCTGTACCATATAGATCGTTTCATTAATGTCACCATTCAGAAACACCGTCTTAACATCCATTTGATGGAGCTCTAAATCGATGTATGCCACAAGAGCCATGATTGTCCTAAAAGAGTCCTTCGAAGAAACCGGAGAGAAAGTCTCTTTCTAATCAATCCCCTTTTCTGAGTATAGCCTTTAGCTACAAGACGTGCCTTATACCTCTCCACATTACCATTTGCATACCGTTTGGTTTTAAAAATCCATTTGCAACCTACGGGTTTTGCACCTTCTGGCAATGGGACAAGTTTCCAAACTTTATTGTCTTGCATTGACTTGTACTCATCACGCATCGCATCAATCCATTTATCTGAATAAGGACCCTTCATGGCATGATAAATATTAATTGGATCATCCTCAGTCATGCCATCATTATCCTTACTTTCTTGAAGAAATGTCACATAATCATCCGGAATGGCATTTCTTCGTTCTCTAGTGGATCTACGCAATTGCGTTGGCTCTTGAACTGTATGTTCTTGAGTTTGTTGAGTTTGTTCCATAGGCATAGGTTCTTGTTCTATACGAACGGGTTCCTCATTCGCACTTTGAAACTCTATGGGAGCTGGAATGACTGCTAACTCATGAGGTATTTGATCAATCACACAGTGATTTCTTGATCCTCAAAAGTAAAGTCTAAAACTGTATTTCTCCCCATAAACTCAACATCCTCAAAGAACTTGGCAGTAGCCGTCTCAAAAATAGTTCTTGATGTGGGATCATAAAATTTATACCCCTTGACCGTTCCGAGTAGCCAATAAAATAACTGCTTACTGTACGAGGTGCTAGCTTTGGTTCATTTGGCCTATAGGCCTTCGCCTCAGCTGGACAACCCCACACTCAAAGATAATTTAAGCTAGGCTTGTGCCCAATCCAGAGTTCATAGGGTGTTTTGGCAGTCGCCTTAGTTGGCACTCGATTAAGGATGTAGAAGACTGTTGTCCTTAATGCTTCTCCCCATAATGATGGTGGCAAAGAAGATTGACTAATCATACTTCGAACCATATCCTTCAATATGCGGTTTCGTCTCTCAGCAACACCGTTCATGCTAGGTGAACCGGGCATGGTGTATTGAGGGACGATTCCACACTCCTTAAGGAAGTCAGCAAAAGGACTTGGACGTTGTTCACCCGAGCCATCATTTCTGCCGTAATATTCTCCTCAACGGTCAGATCTGACAGTCTTAATGCGTTTGCTTAGTTGATTTTCAACTTCAGCCTTAAATGCTTTGAACATGTCCAGTGCCTCAGATTTTTCCTTAATAAGGTACAGATGACCATATCGAGAATAATCGTCTATGAATGACACAAAATATTATTGACCGTTCCACGAAGAAGTGGGAAAAGGCCCACAAATGTCTGTATGTATCAATTCTAAGACATCCATAGCTCGATAAGCACCTATCCTTTCAACCTTGGTTTGTTTACCCTTAATGCAATCGAGACAAACGTCAAAGTCTGAAAAATTTATGGAATCAAGGATTCCATCCTTAATGAGTCTTTCAACTCCGTTTCTTAAAATATGACCTAAACGTTTGTACCACAATAAACTAGAGTCATGCAATTTTCGTTTAGTACCTTTTGATTCCATATTAAGTGCCTCATTATAGGAAACCAAAATATCGAGCATATATAAACTGTCATTCACCATAAAAGTACCAAAACCAACCAAACATGAATTAAAAGACAACTCAACTTTATTGTTTCCAAAAGAACAATGATAACCGAATTTGTCCAAATAAGAAACATAAACCAAATTCCGTCTAAATGACGGTATAATAAAAGTGTCTTGCAATTCAAGAAAATGTCCAGTACTCAATAACAACTTGAAAATGCCCACGGCTTCCACCTCTACTGAGTCACCATTTCCAAAGTAAATGCGTCTTTCAGCATCAGTTGGGTTTCGGTAGCTTAGGCAACCCTGCATTAAAATACTGATGTTAGTAGTTGATCCAGAGTCTAACCACCAAGTATTTCGAGGTACTGAAGCTAAATTAACCTCAGAACAAACCAAAGTAAGAAACGTACCATTCTTCACATGCATCGTGAAACTTAGTACAATTCTACTTCTTATGTCCAGGTTTCTTGCAAAAGAAACAAGTCTTTTCAGGATGAGCCCGAGGAGCTGGAGTTGGAACATGAGCCTTAGCAGTCTCAACCTTAACGGCCTTATATTTTCTCTTCTTGCCGCCCGTATCCTTTGAGGTATCCACCACATGTACCTCTTCAGTCTTATTACGCTTCATCATTTCTTCTTCCTCAACACAGTGAGAGATGAGCTCATTAAGAGTCCACTTCTCCTTTTGACACTTATAACTGACTTTAAACTGATCGTATTGAGTAGGAAGTGAGAGCAAAACCAATAGGACTAACATGTCCTCTGAAAGGTCTAACTTAAGTGCGCTCAACTTAGAAGCAGTATTAGACATGTTCAGGATGTATTCCCTTATATTTCCTTTGTCGTTATACCTCATGGTAATGAGACTCTTGAGAAGAGTACTCATTTCCGCCTTATCGCTTTTGGTAAAGCGTTTCTCAATTTCGACAAGGAAATCATTGGCAGTAATGATATCATCAGATATCGTGCCCCTAAAGATTTCTGGAATGCTTTTCTTTATAATCATTAGACTAAGACGATTAAACCTATCCCACTTCTCAAATAACTGCTTTTCATCTGCAGTGCTTTCTTCCGTAAGAGAAGGGGGTTGGTCTATCCTTAATGCCAAATCTAGATCCATACAGCCCAAATGAATCAATATTGATTCTTTTCAGTGCTGATAGTTGTCCCCAGACAGTATTGGGACTGAATAGTTAGAAGATACCATAAGATTCGATCCTGAAGATAATAAGGAATAAATATACACATAAGTACTCAAGTAGCATAATGAAACTCAAAATAAAATAATGCAATCCCATCTCAAGACACTAAATGCAACATTAATGTTTAATCTTTGGATCAATGCCATTAACTGCAAGCAGTCATCTTGTTGCAATAATCATATACGGATAATAAGGTAATGTCAAACAGTAACCAATCTTTGGACTGATTTACTATTCACACAAGTTAAATCTATATAATTGTCCCATACATATTATCGCAGATGCATATTTTATTCTGTCAATTATCGACTGCCTTTGGGCCGAAGAATAATCACATGAATTAAAATATACATGTAAACACTTACGTTATCAAGTAAAAATTTCATATAAGAGAGGTTACTTTGGCAACTTCAAATACTAGATTTTCACCGTCAAAACGTAGCAAACATTATTAATGAGTTTCCAATTCTGAAGGTTGAAATATTTGCAATATAAGCAAAATTAATTTCTGAAGATGCATACATCAATTTCATAAACAATATATTCCAAAATATTCATGATAAATTAATAAACACACAAACATGAATATGCGTGTATTCAATACATAAATTAATCAATAAAATAAATGGATGAATATATAAACTTCCAGGCTATACTTAAATTTTGTATCATGAATCTTTATCTATATATTAGAATATATTTGCCAATAATAATAGATACAAATAAATTAAAAAATAAAATAAAATATATTGGCACGGAGATTAAATCAACCAATTACATATATATATATGTACAGATTTCTAATGAAGATTACTAATATGTACACGGATTCCATTTGAATATAATGAAAGATTTACAATTGCTGATGAATAATTAGCAACCAGAATAATTAGCAGCCAAATATGTACACGGATTCCAAGGCAATAATAAATTTTCCAAGAATAAGAACATTTAATAAAACCCGGATGAATACCGATTAATCCAATAGCACAAAAAATAATTCAACATGCTCTAATACCAATTGTTGAATTTTATATGCCCGATTCTTAAAGCGGAAGCGTACCTGATAAAGCCATATACAAATCTTGGGTGATTAAAGGTTTGGTCTTCCAAGATCAGAGAGCCGGCTTCCTTTCTGTCATTGACGGGTGAGGAGCAGAAACTGCAGGGAGAATCAGATCTCTTTTACGGCGTGCTGATCCTGGGGACCTAACCCTAGCCTATTTATAATAGGGCAAACATAATTGCAATTATAATTATGCCCTTAATTAATATTATTAATTTGTCACGTCACCAAAATAATAATATTATACGGGTAGATGCACTTTCATTCCATAACAATCAAACCTATCAGTCAATAATTAATTATATTAATTAGACTGCTTAAATAATATGTCTAGATAAAATAATGACTTTAACAATATATTCGATACACATATTTGATCCCAAATCCAACATTTCTTTTTCCTCAATCTTCTTCTTTGTCTTTCTTTTTCCTCAATCTTCTTCTTTGTTTATTTTTTTATCTTTTTCCTCTCTTCCTCTTCTTTTGGGTATTCTTCCTTCTCTTTTCTCCAACTCTCCCGATCTACTATCATGTCTTTACTCTTCGGAATTCTCTGAATTCCTTTCCTCCAATCTCTGAATATTATAATGAAACTAACATCAAGACTTGGAGCCGGTCGCAATTTCTTTTAATTCCAACAGATTGTGGAATAGCCTTACCATTCAATTCAACTTCTTTCTTTCGAATCAACTCAAACTCAAAGAACAAAATACAAATCGAAACATCAAACCCAGCAAGAGAAAAGAAAATAAAAATTACCCAGCTGGATTGCCAGATTACGAAGATCTTTTCTTTTGTGAGCGATCTCTTAATCGCTACCAATTATTTATCACTTATTCTGATCATCTCTTACAAGTCCTCTTCCAATAGTACCCATGACTACATGTTCGAGGAGATCGTCTGTCTTCTCCTAAGGGCTTCATGGTTTAAACCTGTAGTCGTCAAACTGGACCAAGAAGGGACGCTGCTGCAGCTGCCGCTGCCTCCTCTTCCATGGATGACACGGAGGACTACTACTATAACCTCTACGAGGATGAAACAGGTAGAAATCTTGGTGACATATACCTCCTTCGTAGATCCCCAGGTCTCCGCACTGGGAATCGGAGGTGGGGCGACAATGGCTATGTCCGAGCAGGACGGCAAGAAGCAAGGCCCATCGTTCGTTCCACCTCTGCTGGCTCGTCCCAACAAAACAAGCAAACCACTTCTAAGGAAGTTGTCGGCCGCCGTGCCAAGAGGGCTCTAAAGCGTGAAGCCATCGACAAGGCAGCAGTGGTGAAGCATCTTGCGAGGTTTTTCCGGAAGTAGGAGTAGGTCTGTCTGTCTCTCTCTTTCTGTCAGGTAAGACTTTCTGAACAAAAGGCAAGGCGCCATTCCTCGTACAGTATTTTCTTTGGTAGATGAAATAAGATGCTTTAGCCCAAAACAAATAATGAGTTGGACTGTATTTGCATTGTGTAAGGTAAATTTCTTTTTTTCTTACATTCAAACTTTCATCTCTAACATGGCCGGATCATTCTCATTTATCTTTGTTGAACTGTTTTTGTTAATAATTTGCGTTTATATAATAGTATTTGTACAATGTGAATTTAGAAAATGTTTAGTATGACTTTTAGTTTGTAATCCAAAGTTGTATTGGCCAATATTATATGGAAAATAAATTGAATCATTTCATAAAGGACACTATAAAATTCGCAAACCACAAATTATTTACAACAATAATTCAACAAACACAAAAATAAGAAATATGGCTAAAAGAATGAACCCCAAATGTTAGAGATATAATTTGTATGTAAAAGAAAATCTACAGTGCACAATGCAAATACAAGCTAATTATCAGTCCAACCCAGTATCTGTTTTGGTCTAAAGCAATCTACCAAAGAAAATACATCTTACCTTACAGAAAAAGAAAGAGAGACAGACAGACAGACAGACAGACACACCTACTACTTCTTCCAGCCGAACCTCGCAAGACTGCCATTTCCTTGTCGGAGGCTTCACTCTTTGGAACCCTCTTGCCACGGCGGCCGACAACTTCCTTAGAAGTGGTCTGCTTGTTCTATTGGGACAAGCCAGCAGAGGTGGAACGAACGACAGGTCTTGCTTCTTGCTGTCCTGCTCGGCCATAGCTCTTGTCGCCCCCCATCTCCGATTCCCAATGCGGAGACCTGAGGATCTACGAAGGAGGTATATGTTACCAAGATTTCTGTCCGCTTCATCCTCGTAGAGGTCATAGTAATAGTCCTCCATGTCATCCATGGCAGAGGAGGTGGCGGCAGCTGCAGCTATGGTCTCTTCTTGCTCCAGCTCGACTACAGTTTGATGTGAAATCAACATTTTTAAATGGCGATTTAAAGGAGGTCTATGTTACTCAACCTGAATGATTTATAATTGAAGATAATGAGGAGAGCTGCACAAAGCCTTGTATAGGTTAAAACAAGCTCCGTGTGCATCGTATGGACAGATAGATTCCTATCTTTGTGAAATTGGATTTGAGCAAAACAAGAATGAACCCACATTATACGTGAAGAAGCAAGGTAAAAATAATTTTCTCATTCTTTAACTTTATGTTGATGATATGATTTATATGTGTTCATGTCCTTTTCTCAATGATAGACTTAGGCAAGTTGCAATAGTTTTTAGGGTTGGAAGTGAAGCAAGGTGACATGGAATTTTTGTGTCTCAACAAAAGTACGTTGTTGATTTGTTGAAAATGTTTAATATGTTGAATTGTAAAGTTGCAGCAAAAGTTTCACCACCAAGCATGAAAAATTTTAAGATGTTAAAATTCATTTGTTCTGATCTAAGTATTACTATTACCGCTGCTACTATTATTATTATTACTATTATATTGTTTATCCTTATTCAAAGTATTATTATTCAACCAATTATTATTATTGTGAGAGAAAATAATATACTTTTACTATAAATTATGTAGGGTGAATAATGTTGTTTTCAGTTCGAAATCACAATCAAACACACCCATATATTTATGACAACATTCATAGAAAATTAAGATTTTTTTATATTACATATATATATATGTATATTCATTTACTCTATATTTAAATCAAATAAAAATATAAGTAATATGTATATAAAATCATAATACAATAAATCGAATTAAGAATATTTTGGGTGAGAAAAAATATTCACATCATATAATCAAACAAAGTAAATATAATATAATTTTATCTAATATTTAATCACGCAAGTAAACGTTATATTAATCTATTGAGAAATCGTTTAAAGTAAACACATCCTATAAGTATTATTTATATAAAAATATATTAAATCAATATATAATTTAGTATAAAGATAACCATACATAGTACGGAATCTCTGCTAATATTAAAATATATTTACATTAGTGCTAACAAAAATAGGCATGATTCAAAAAATCGATATGAAACTAGCACGAAAAAACTGCATATGGGGCTAATAAAATAGGTCCAAATAAATCAGACCATACTTAGTCTAGCATGAGTTTAAATTGGTTCGGGCTCGGGCCATTATAATCAAGTTGTGTTTGACCTGGCCCAATTTTTAAATTGAATTTAATATTATAATTCTATAAATGTATTAAAAATAAAGATATACTTCCTCCGTCCTTCGAAATTAGTCTATTTTTCTTTTTTTAGCCGTCCCACGAAATTAGTCAACTTTTTATTATAGTCATAATTAATAACTAATACTTCTAATTAAAAAAACTTAACTATATTTTATTAACTTACTAATATGTTTAGTTTTATTATTTGTTAATTGTAAATTTAGAAGTTTGGCTAAAATTTTGAATAATAAAAATAATAAATATTTAATATTATATAAATAAATACTCATTTAATTTTAAAATTAAATTTTAATTTAATATATAATAAAAATTTGATGTTTGATTTGGAAATTTATGGTTGAAAAATTAATTAAAAATGAGATTTGATATTGATTTTTTTTTCTTTGTTAAAAAAAAAAATAGAACTTATTTATAAAGCAAAATTATAAACTTATTTTTAATTTCGGTATTTGACGTAGAATATTATATTCTAATACCGTGTATACAATTTAGTTAGACACTACAAAAAAAAATAGTATATTTGTAACAGAATTCTGTCACTAAAGATCACGTAGCTAACGTAATTCCATCATTAATTCCGTCTCTAATATCATTAGTAACGGAAAAAGTGAATTTAATGACGAAAAAATCTCGTTACAAAAATGATATTTTCTTGTAGTGAGAGATGGTTTGAGATAGTATATTAAAAATATCGAAATATATTGTATACCGTACCAAAATTTTTAATTTATTAAAAAAAGATATCGATATTGTATCAAATAATCAATATATACAAATATACCAATTTTTTTTAATTATCTATATACACTGGAAATATCTTATTGTATACGTTATCACACAAAAAAAGTCATATTGTATCGAAATTTTAAAATTTTTTCGGTATTTTTTTTACGAGTATGCATATTATTTCCGTATACAGTATTTTTTATTTGCAAATTCGGTATACCAAAAATATTTGTACGGTACGGTAAAATATATATCATACCAAAAATATAATATTTAAAACATACTATTATCATAATAAATATATATTATTGTCTTCTTTCATTTTCATTTATCGAATACACTATATTATCAGTAAATTTAAATAGATATACATATTTTTTCTTTGTTAAACTCTTAGTTATATTTATTTACTTTTTAATTTTTTTAATTTTATTTTTTCCCAAAAATTGTAAATACAGTTTTTGATTTTATCTATATATTTATTTTTATATAAAAATAATATAAATAAGAATAATAATAATAATAACTAATAATAAATATAAAAATAAATTGATATATTGAAGGATAATATATTAAAAATTAAAAATATTAATATAAAAAATAATAGTATTATATATTTTTACATCATTAATAATTATATATTATTTATTAATATTAACTTTATTTTATAAAAATATAAGTTAAAATTATCCATTACTTTCTTGTGGTTTCTTAAAAGATTGCATGGCGTCTACTTATAAATATTGCATGAAACCCCTCTATAATTTCAAAACTCAGCGTACGTCCTCACTTTATTTTAAAAATTGCATAATCTCTCCTTATACTTTCAAAAATGTCGCATGAACCCTCCCGCCATGAAAAAAATATAGATAGAAAATCATCTTCTCATCACAGAAGGGAAGTTCCACGGTGGTAGTGTTTCATACAACATTTTTTAAAGTATAAGGGGATGTCATGCAATTTTTAAAGTATAGGGATATTTTACTACTAAATTTCAAAATCAATATAAGCAATTTACCAAAGTATCATACTCCATCCATCCGCCTCTAAGGGTCATATTAAAAATATCCTTTTATTTGTATAATTTTTCGTAAAAATATCATTCTATTAGTATTATAAGACACTCGTGGAAGTATTTTTGCAATCTTTTCTTAATTTGTACTACGTTTTAATATAATAATTAATATTTAAAGATCAACACGCAAAAACTAGGCTGATGGAGGTAGTAATATATAATTTTTATAGAACTTGTGTTTACATAAATTTTTATAATTATATAAATTAATAAAATGAATTATTTTAATCCTACCAAATCCATATAAATCCATACAAAAATTCCATCAAATCTGTACAAATGCATCTAAATCAATTAATAAAATCCATCAAAGTCTGCCGTGACTCTGTGCATTTTCGAAATCCACAAACTTATTAAAATCTATAAATTTTTTAAAAGCCAAAGCAATCCAATGAAATCCCAAATGAATATACACGCCCTTAATTTCTGTTTATTTTTTATTTTTTTATTATTATTTAATTTTATATTATTCAAATCTCATAAAACATCATATCTAAATTATTATTAAAATAAATTATCAAACTAAAAATATAACTAGAAAATACAATAATATTTTTTTTATCTAATTTATTAATTTTTAATGATGGATATATTTTTTTTTTTCAACTAGCAATATAATTTCATTCTCTATTATTATTTCTCTGCGATTATATTCTTTGTATCAAACGTTACCCCTAGTTTGTTGTTTCTCGTTCTCTTTTCTTCTTCTTCGTCTTGTTCTTGTTCTTCGATCTTCCTTTTGTTTTTTCTTTCTTTTCATATCTCTCTTTATTCTCATCTTCCTCTTCGGGTGCATCTTCATCTTCATTTTTCAACTTTCGGATTCATCTTCTTTGGATTTATATCCATTCTCTTTTAGGTATTATTCTTTCTCTGTTTTTGCCTCCTTAATCCTCTCTTATCCAACTCTTCCAATCTATTATCATGTTTTAATCTTTCAAATTTTCTGAATTCCTTTTCTCCAATCTTGAATACCAAACCGTATCAGCCGAGATATTCGAATGAAACTAACATCAAAGACTTGGAGCCGGTATCAATTTCTTTTAATTCCAACAAAAATGCAATAGATTGCGGAATAGCCTAATCATCCAAAACCCTAATGCAAATCAGATAACCAAAATCTATACTATCCCCAAATAGAGAAACAATAGAAATTTAATTCAACTTCTTCCTTTTGAATCAACTCAAAGAACAAAATACAAATCTAAACATCAAATTCTAACAAGAAAAAAGAAAAAAATAAAAAATAGAGATTAACGAGTGCCAAACCTGGTATTCGATTGCCATGAAGATTTTTTGTGAGCTCTAAATCGACTATCTCAACTCCTCCTCTAGACATGGCAACTTTTTCCTTTTTTTGTGTCTGTATAGCAAAAAAAAGAAACAATAAAAAATCTATGCCCTAGGCTATTTACAGGCTGGAAAAACACCAGAATACAATACAAGAATTCAGAGAAAATTCGGAATAGTAAAGACATGATAGTAGATTGGGAGAGTTAGAGAAGAGAGGATTAAACGAGGCAAAACAGAGAGAAGAAATACAGAAATGGATATGTATATGTAAGTGCGCCGGAGCATATGCCACTACCAAAAATTAGGTCTTTTGTAATGGGGAAAAGCCGATCGAAATGCTCATTTTTCGACACAAGAAGCCTTTGGTGTCGATTTTATAACGGATTTTGACCGCTAAAAAAAATAGAGTAACAAAAAGTCTCTGTAGCGACAAGTTTTGTTACAAAAAAATTGATGGTCAACGCCCCTATTACGCACTTGATAAATTTATTTGTCACAGTTCAACTCATTTTTTGTAACAAAATTATCTGTTACAAAAAAATCGATATTATTGTCCTTCGTCGTGATAATAATCTTTTGTTACAAATATTTCCATAAAAAAGAAACGTTACAAATGCTTCAATGTTGTTAGAAAAAGTACTTGTTACAAAAATTTTCCGTAACAACAAAACTGTTATAATTTTCTATTGTCCATAAAAAAATATTTTGTAACCACCTAACAAAAATAACGGAAATAATAGTATTTGTTACAGAATTAATTTTTTGCAAATAACATATAATCTATTTTTGTACCAAATACCAAAATCATAAAGAAACATACAAAATAATGTAGATCCGGTATTTTTTGACACTCCAAAATATATAAATACAAAGTTTTGCCCCAACAACCATGTTCAGCCATACTTAACATCCAAAATATTTGCAATCCATACTATCAACATCCAAAATATATAAAAATAAACATAAATACAAATTAAATCAAACAATTGTTTTCAACAATATTTCGGGCAGCACTTAAGAGTGGTGAATCGACTGTAATAAAAAGTGAACTTATTTATTGTTATCGTTGGCAAATGAATCTAATTACTTTTCAAGGAAATATAATTAAAAGAAGAATTACATACAACTTTATATGTCTAGTCGATGGACTCGATGTTGACTATCTCGCTGAGGGTGCATACACCAACACTCGTGGGAAGGATTAGACGGGTATATGGGACCACCGGAGATGTGACAAACACTTTCATCTAAATACAAATAAAAAAAAATGTGTTTTGTTTAAAAAAATAATTTAAGAATATCACACAATAATTAACAAATAAACAATAATGATGAATTTAAATATCAATAATGACTCAAATAAAACAACACATGGAGGTGTTAAATGTTACGAAATTCAAGAGATGTCCTATTTGAAACCCACACACTACACAACATATAAGTTCAAAATACAGAGCTCCAACCTACTTAGAAAAATTTCCCAAGCGGCAGTCTTTTTCATATTGTTACTAAATAAACATAACAACTAAAATCAAAGTATAACATTGGTAAATCAAACAACTATACTCAACTCTAAGGTTGTGTATCTACGTAAAATATCCACCAAGTGTGACTTCCAAGGGGGCCGGGGACCATATACAACAACGAAGCAACAACAATAACAAACTCCCTGAAAATCATGCAACTGAACTCAATGGTCCATTAATAAAATCTAGCAACAGTATCAGTTGACTCACCATCTCCATAATTTTAAAGCATCTCAAGTGATTAGAATAATATCGATAAAGAAAATTTAAAATATATCCAATATATATCATGAGATGAAGTTAATGAGTAGTTTCATTCATCATCATTGTGTAAGCTTCAATCCTAATGTAAATAACATCAATGACAAGTATAAACAAAAACCAAACTTGTCTTACGTAGCAACCATGTAAAATATTGGTGTCTTTCTTCAGCTTTTCCTTGTATTGGTCGTCATCTTGAGCATAATCATCCTAAAGTAAGACGAGAAGAAAGACAAGTCATATAAGACAATAGATGAATGAAAAACATATGAACATAAAAATATTCCAAATCACGATTTTCTCTGTGTTAACATAATAAGTAGTTCTAAAACACACTGGATTAGGTTTGCAGAACTAATTCTAACTATTCCATCAAAGTCACAATTTTTCTAATACTGATTTGATCGTTAGGCAAGCAATTATTACAATTCATATATAGCCTAATTCCAGAAAAAACACAATGAGTGACAAAGATGATAAATGCCAGGGATATATATATATATATATGTGTGGGAAAGAACTCTACATGGTGACCTACTAGATTATATAAACCTATATCTTTATTTTCCCTTATTTTAATACAAAATAAATGGTTTTAATATAACTTTTATAATTTCAAAATATCAGTCTTACAAAAATATATAACAATGTATTATTGACATAGTATAAGTCCCATAGAACTATTTCCATTTGAAGTGCAGAATGCCGAAATAAAGACTAAATATTTTATCTATGTCACTATTATCACATACAAGAATTTCTAGAAATAAATGAATTGGTAATCACCTTGTACATAGTGATTCTATCCCTGTCATATTGGGATGGATATAACAGGTCATCCCACTAGGAAGTTGGAACATAAACTCTGAAATATTTAGGATACCATCAGTTATAGAAAATTCATTATTATTTCAATTGAATAAATGATTGATTATAACCAATTACGATATAATGATAAGCTAGGTGATTTTTAGCTCCTAATTAAAAAGTAAATTATAGTAGTATAAGCTATGCAATCACAATAAATAACTAACAAAATAGAAAAATACATCCAAAGTTAGAGGTTAAGATTCTAAATTTTTTATTGTATATGTTGCAGGTATATAACAAAAGGATGGAAAATTCCCATGCAATGATGAAATTACTAATTCTACATTACATGTAATGAAAAAATATGATGGTACAAGGTGGAACAAATTATGCTAGCAATCAATACCTGTAAGAAAGGATGTTGAGTGAGCTGCATATATAAACCAAACAATATGATTGACCATGAAAACCCCAAAAAAAAAAAAAAAAAAAAAAAAAACATTGATAAAAACATATATATTGCGCATTAGGCAGTGTAGCTTAATGATATGAAGATAACAAAGGTGATGTATGAAGCATGCTTTTTTTCGAATATTCATTGTATTTTCTTGCCATTCATTTACTTATTTATTCCCAACATTTATGGTTTTCATTGATAATTAATTAGACTAAAGCAAGAAAAGAAAAGCAGCAAACGTTTTTCATAAAAGTAATTAACATACAATAGATTGTGTAATGCATAACCAAAATACACTAACTATGTTGCGTTTATAACTTATTTTTGAATTATATTTATAGGATGTAAATGAATAAAATTACACAATAGTAGTATTACCAAATGTGAAGACACAAGATTGAACACGTACATAAAGCATACAAATTTCTAGGGCAGAACCTACGTGATGCTTATTGCAGAGGCTGCTACTCGAATCAAAGGTTACTGATGGTCGTCGATCCTAAGAGGAAAACCAACAAGTGGTAAGAGAGCCAGATTTCTCAACTGGACCGTGGGGTGCAGCCTGGTAGTGCCCTTCTGGATGCTGGAAGTGGAGAATTAAAAAATATAAAGCATATGTATTGCCTCTAATACAAATCAGACGATATATATATATCTAATAAATCAGTTTGAATAACTTGGCTTAGTCATTTTTCCATTTGAACAGTCAAATATACCTATGCAAGCACAAATTAAATAATAAATAAGTATTTATATATTTAATACCTATAGATTTTGAACAATCCAAGTTTTCTATAGAGCTCCACCAATGCTTCCCTCTGCACACTGAATATTGTTTCTGATAATTGTGCATTCAAAAAACAATACATTTACAAAATTCTTCCATAACCGGACAATCGAAAACATGATGTAGCAAATGTGTGAAGTTGAAAATAATCAATTGGCAGATTTCTAAGCATATCGTAATGAAAAAGCATATGTATGCTGGAAACAAACTTAAAGGAAGTCTGAAGCATTGTGATATACTCCATCATGGGTTGTTGGATCTAGCCCACTCAATGGTTGGTGCTCTGAAGCATAAGATGAACTATGTTTAAAGGAATTGGCTAATCCTAGAGGGCATTTGCATTAATAGAAATAAATATGCATCCTCGTGAATGACAGAGAAACCTAAAGAACCGAAAATTGTGAATAAAATACTCAGTTACATGTTAAAAAATAAAACAACGTGCTTAGGCACTGCTTACAGAAGATATGTTGTGCATTGGCTACTCAAAATAATAAGATCATTTGATCTAACGTTGTTAGACCGGGAATAAAACTCGATGGCCTACGAAAACATAGAATGAAGTAATGAGCTGACAATCATATGCAATGTGACAATAACCTATTAACTTTATCCAATCATAGGATACAATTTGGGAGTTTCAATACTTTTAGCCTTGGAAACTGAAATAACATCAGCATAGTATTTTTTTTTATTACATATGAAGAACATTTCTTCACGCATAGTAACCAGAAACACACACCATCCACATAAATAGCAATATAGTAACCGAAAACACACGCCATCCAAAATAAATAAAAATATAATTATACACTTTAATCTAACATTCCTTTTAACTCAAACCTAAGCCTTCAACCTGTGCAGCATTCCTTTTATCTCAAACAATTAAATAACTCTACATGTCTGAATGAACATTAAAAAGCACTCACCTCATTCGTAAAGAATGTACAAAACCTATGCATTAATATATCAATCATATCTGTATGCAAGAAGCACCAGGAATTGCGAGATTACATTCTCAATTTTTTAGGCGGCACTCATTCATAGTCCACAAGTATCACAACAATTGCAGTTAAACTCAAATATATTGTAGAATAAACCACCTGCTAGCAAAAAAACAAAAACTAGAATAGGTTGTCCTACAAGAATAAACCAAATGCTGGTCACGCCATTTATGCTCTTAACCAAAGAATCGAGGCTAGAATAAGTTGTTCTACAAGAATAACAAAACTTCACTACCAAAACTTTCTTGACAACTAACAACTACTAAGTTGTTCTACGAGAATCTAACTAGCAGCTACTAAGGTTAGGGAAAACTAGAACCTGTCCATAATCTAAAATAACAGCCATTATACACAATTACTACAACAGCATAAACAAACACAAACAATACAGTAAGTCAGTAATATTAGTAATGAAAACCATACCTAGTCTCAGGTACAATGTTCACCCGGCACCCAAGGAATGGCGTGCAAACCATACCGGTGCTATGATGGCCTCCAAGCTAGATTAACCCTTTCGGAATTCTTACGCAAAGATAAAAATAATTTATTTTTAAAAATAAGAGAAAAAAAAAAAACTAATCCAAAAATATAAAACAACACAATCAAATTAAGTCAATTTCAATATTTCTCAATCCAGACACCCTTCTAGAAGCAACCACAGGACCGAAATTTAAGGGTGTGTTTGATAGTCAGTTGATAACTTTTAGCTGTTAGTGATTCAAACTGATTCAATTAGCTGGTTTGTTTGACTAGCTTGTATTTCAATGTTTGGTAAAATAACAGTCTTATATTAGCTTAGTTGTTAACTGTTTATATGTAAAATGACAAAATGACAATTAAGAATATTTATATTTTAACTTCTAAAATTCTTTAATTGTGTTTTTTTAGTTTTAAAACTTTTAAAATTTTTTATTATATCTATAGCTCGTACAAATCAACACCATTGAAAACGCCTGTTCTAAAACCAAAAAATACGATTTTTCTCTAACCTTAAATTAATTAAAATCACTCAAAATTGTTAACATACCTTGCAATTAAAATATAAGTTCAATTGTTATTTCCCTTCCCCCATAGTTACGGTCGCTATTGGATTACCTTGAACCAGCAATGGCGGAGCAGCTGTTCAACAAAGGAAGGTGCGCGCGAGAGTAGAAATCAAATTGGGTGATGAATGAATGAAGCCAACTCCATTTTTTCTTAATTGTTAAGGTGTGAACATCTGTATGTATGTATACCTCATTTGTGAAAGCGTTTTCTAACCACACTTTTACATTTTTTTTGAAAAAAATTTAAATTTATTTATTTTTAAAATAAATTTATTTTGATTATTTTATACTTTGATTTATAATTATCATATTTATCCTTTTGTTACAACCTAACACGCGAATCAAATACATATGCAAAGATATTTCGACATAATTGTAGTTGTTACGAAAAATTACTGAAATAAATAAAAAAAAACTAGGACAAAATTCGTAACAAAAACTACTTTTTATTGCGGAACTATTGTTACATGCGTTATAAATAGTCAAAAATCTAGTACTGTGCCATTGGCAATCTGGGAACCTGTGGTTGGGATTGCTTCCAATTCAAGTTGTATGTGACCTTCCTGTGTCGTTCCCCAACTATTTTCTTGAATATCAATATTAATTGATTTCTTGAAGAAAAACAGGCTTTGCTCTTGTTATTATTCTTCTCACATTTTTCTAAAAATTTAATACAGTACGCATATTTATTATATTTATATTTCTTACATCTAACATGAAAAAAAAAAAAAATTCTCTTCGACGGAGGGAGTATATATGTTTTTGTATTATTTTTTCAAAAAAATAATATTTTATCCATTCCGCCACATAAAATCTTTTTTTTTCTTTATTTCCGTTGCATAAAAGATAATTTATTTATATTTTTAGTAAATTTATTAATCTTAAACGTAATAATAAATATAAATCAATTTAATTAAATTCTAACATCTTGTATGTGAAATCCACTCAAAACGTCTTTATTTATCTCTCTTCAATAAATAAATATAGTCATTTGTATTTCAAACTGCCCGTTTTTTATAAAATTAGTTTTAAGTTAATTATAAATAAAAAAACATAATTTTTTGTTATTTGTATTATATAAAATTTTATTATCTCTCCTTCCGTATTAATTCAAAGTTTTTCTTCTTTTTTTTTCTCTATTACAGTCAAAAGTATCTCTTTCCTATTTTTATAAAAAGTAATAATACACTAATACTAAAATTTCTTCAACTTTACTTATATTACAAACATGCTATTATACATACAATTACGGGCAAAAATGTCAAAAACCTCATACACACATCTACTGACTAATAAAATAATATTATTTCTTAATATATTACAAGACGGAGGGAATATCATATTGTATATATTTTATTGAGATATAATGTTAAAAATATTTAAAATACCAACAATATTACTCATATAAAAAAATAATAAATTAATTTTTGAAGTTATTATTAATAACTAATTAATCCAAACTACCTAAAATACCGTATTTCTAACCAAATGGATCATCAGACCCGGGACGGAGGGAATATTATTTTTTATTTTTTAAATATCATATTGTATTGAATATCATGTTATTTTAAAAAATGTGATACTGCATCCCATTTCAAAGTATCATTTTTACTATTTTCGTCTGTCTCACTTCAAATTATCTATTTCCTATTTTAGAAAATAACCATACACTAATATTAAAATATCTTTTAACTTTTACTTAAATTAGGAACATAGCATTACACATACAATCACTTTGTACATAAAGTCAAAGGGAAAAAATCAAAACCTCTTATATACTTTCATTAACCAATAAAATACTATTATTTCTTACTTAGTACAAAATTTCAAATGACCTATTTGAAATGGACCTGAGGGAGTATCAAATAGATTATTGTTTATTACTTTTAAAATTTTAATATTCTTATCTAACTAAAATCATAATTATTATATATATATATATATATTTTCAAATATTATATTTCTTCGGGTAAAATATATCTTTGGTTCATTTTATTTACTAATGTATTAATTTTAGTGTCTCTGTTTTTAAAATAACAATTTTAGTCTCTTATTGGTTAAATAAGTTCAATATTAGTCATTAATCATCATTTTTTAATTAATAAATATAATTATTAGTACTTTTGTTGCATAAAAATATAAAAATTTTATTTTTAATAAAAAAATCATAAGTAAAAAAAAATAAACACCACATTAAAATTCATCCTCAAAAGTGTTGAGCCTATTTTTTATAATGGGGGTAGAGTATAATTTTCATCCGAAAGTATATTCTTATTCATTATTTAAATTAATTCATATCATTATTTTCTTAAAAATATCTTCACGCCAACTTTTTTTTCCGAAACAAGTTTTTTCTTAACAAATTTAAATACTTAATTTTAAAATCATTCATCTTAAACAACATATTTGCTAGTTAATTGCTTATATTAATTAAATTGTTGGTATAAAAAAATGAGATAATTTTTTGTGGATAGGAGCATGATAATGACATATACATCATTTATTAATAAATATTATAAAGGGGAATAATTTTTATGGAACGACTTTTTAAGGATTGTCATTTACTTGACCGGACATATAACTAGTATATTTACTATGAAAGACTAAATTTGAACTAAACTAATTGATAAATGATCGAAATTGTCATTTTAGAATTAAGGGATTAAAAGTAACTCAAATATGAATAAAAGTAGACCTGTCAAAACGGGTTAACGGGACGGATTAACCCACAACCCGCCATAACTCGCAAAGAAGCGGGTTGTTTGCGGGCCAATCCGCGGGGGGCGGATCAAAATTTCATCGACCCAACCCAACCCAACCCACCGGCGGATGGCAAGCTAAGCGGGTTAGCCCACGAATTTTTTTAAAATATTAATATTATAAATATTTTCATAATTAATATTTAAAAATAGCTAAAAATAGTTTTATTGTAGAATTTAAACAATAAATATTTTAAAATAAATAACAAATATAAAATATTCTCAATTCTAAATTAAATACTATTAGTTAGTGTATTTAAAAAAAAATTAATAACAAGAAATATTTTACAAATAAATCATAATTAATTTTATGAATATGTAGATTCTAAAATAAAAAATATTATAAAATAATAAAATAGAAAACGAACAAAATAAATGATGAAAAATCGAAATAAATAAGAGTGACATTGATAACAGAGTTAGAAAATAAAAGCAAGCGTGTAGACAATATTGATGAATTTATTTAAGCTAATTTTATTCGCCTTAACTAAAAATATATCTTTTCAGTACATTAAAAATAATAATATGTTATTTATTAAATAAAATGTACAAGATGATTTTGATTTTTTTTTTCTGTTTGTACATTATTTATAAATTAATTGTATTTATAATGGTATATTTGTAATTTATATAAAATTAAAATATATTCTAATATTAATATTTGATTACTTTTATTATAATTTTTTAATATGGTAATAAAAAATGATAAAAAAATACATTTAATTGATACGAGAGATTACTAATTATTATATTTACTTGGTTCGCGGGCTAACCTACTATCAACCCACAGCCCACGTGGGTTGGCCTATTGAGGCCCGCATTTTAACGGGCTCATCTCATTTTGACAGCTCTAAATAAAAGCGATCAAAATTATCATTTTAATAATAGAAACACTCAAATTGACACATGTGAAAATAAATTGGACCAAAATCATATTTTAGCCTATTTCTTCAAATAATATTACTCTCTGTCCATTGAAAGATTGTCATTTTCTATTTTTTTCCATCCCAAAATAAAGCTATCATTTTCTAATTAGTAATCGTACTACCTAGCTAACATAATAAATACTCTTCCAACTTACATTATATTACATGTCATTACTTTTATATTAAACAATACAAATAGGGGTATTTTTGTCCTTTTTCACCACAATCAAATATAATAATAATATTTCTAAAATCCACTTGTAAAAAGTAAACAGTAACATTTGTACGAGACGGAAGGAATACTAAAAATATCAAATTTTAAACATAGTCAATACCATACAAAGAAAAAAAAAGACAACTTTTTAAAAAAATAGTAGTATTATTTATAATTGACATCTTTTTCATATTTAACATAAAAAAGTACCATGTTTAAAATAAAAGTGCTAAATAATCACATTTATTATCACACCCCGACCTTTAAGCAAAACTTTATGCGACAATAAAAATCAAAATGCATATTGTGAGATATTGATGATACATTGTACTAAATAATATGAACAAATACAAATGACAAAAATAATTATTTGGTCTCCATATGATTTAGTAGCCATCAAAACTAACAAGTGAATGACTAGCCATGGCTCAATCAATTATGCTCCAATAAATTATTTTTAGCTAGCCATGGCTCAATCAAATGAATAGCTCAATCGAACAAACCATTTTTAGCAAGTCATGGACCAATAAAGAGCTTTTCGGCAGCTATGCTCCAAACGAACATTATATTTATAATCAAATAATAATGAATATACAAATTTTACGCACAAATCAATCAAATGGACCTCATAATCATGGTCAACAATTGTAAATGTTTAATAGATATTATTCATACCTTGTATATAAGGTTATTTCTAATATACTCCCTCCGTCCCGTTGAAGATGATTTATTTTGTTTTGACACAAAAAAAAAAATAATATTATAGATTAATTATTTAGACAGTGAGTATTAATTATTTAATGATTCAGTGTAATAGAAGTATATTATATTAATTAAAAGAAATTAAAAATATATGTTTAAATAATTTTAATATTATATCTCAATAATATATATATAATATGAATATTATTTTGTAAAAAATAAAATTTATAATATAAATAAATAAAAGAACATATATTTATTTAATTACAATTATCATAAATTAGTTTTATAAAAAATATTGGAAATTTTAAAAATAGATAAAAAAAAAATAGTTTTTAATTGAGAGAAATAAAAATAAAGAGGTTTTGAGTAATCCTACGTAAAGGGATTATAAATTTAATTAAATTAATTTATATTTGTTAATTTTATTTAAAATTGATAAACTTAAAAAAGAAATTCAAAGACAACTCTTAGGAGGCGTAACCTCGGGGCCTCTTATTTCAAGAGGACCCATAATTTTAAATTTTAGCTATATTAAAATTTAATTTAGATCTAATCTCATATTTTTCTCAACAATTACTTAATCTAATTTTAATTTTAAAATTAAATTTTAACCAAAATGTTTCTAAAATTGATCTCGTATCATTAGAATTTGTAAAGATTTTTAAAGCTCATTATTCTTATTCTTCTTCTTTTTCTTCTTCTTCTTCTTCTTCTTATTATTATTATTATTATTATTATTTAATATTAAAATTAATTTAAATATTCTTTCATACTTTTTTTTTTCTAAGTTGCCCAATCTAATTTTAATTCTATTAAACTCTAACAATTTTTTTTTTCTAAAATTAATTCCAAATTCAATTCTAATTATTATTATTATTGAGTTATTGGTTTTATAATAATAAAAATATTGTCAAGATTTATAATAGTTAACATATGTTTAAAAACTAGGCCTCATATATTTCATTTATTTATATATGATTAATTTAATTTTTTACTTTTCCTTTTTTGGAATTTATTATTATATTTTTCGTTGATAGTATTTTAAAAAAAATAGAAAAGAGTCATCTTTATTTATATTTTGCTCAGGCCCTGAAAAAATCCGAGACAACCCTGCAAAAAATAGAAAAGAGTCATCTTTTATGAGATAAATAAAAAAAAAAAAAAAATGTCTTATATTAGTTATTCACATATTTTTCTTTACATGTATGAATTCATAAATTCTTATATTCAATATGTTCCAACTTAGCATATCATATTATAAAAGTAATAATATTGTATTGATCAATAAAAGTGTTATAATTCCATATTTTTTCCCCTTATAAATACAAAAGAAATGTATTTTTTCTATGAAACTTAGAAAAAATTTATTTTTGTTTAAGTATTTTCATTCATATGTATTTTTTTTTAATTTACTTGATTTTGAGTATTATATTCTAATAATTCCGCAAAAAATATGTTCATTTTCAATGTAATTTAAAAAGAAAATAAACACATTTTTTGTGGATAGAGGGAATTTCTTTTTTTTTTTTTTTTCAAGCTTTGCGGACTATGTTCAAATTCTGAGTATTTAAATTTGAAAGAATTTTCGAGGAATTAATACATAAAATAACAGTAAGTTTTAGTATATATAAATTTATTTTTATTTTAGTATTTTTATTTTAGTATTTTTATTTTTATTGTGTAAGTGTATTCTTTCAATTTTTTTTTTACTATTTTTATTTTCTACTAATGAATTCTTATGTGTTTTTTCTAATTGATTTAGTACATTCATTTCTACGAGAATGAACTAGACAGAAATATTGGTGACATATACCTATCTCCCGGTCTCCGCATTGGCGACAATGGCTATGCCAGAGCAAGGCGGCAAGAAGCAAGGCCCGTCGCCATTCTACCTCTCCTGACCCAAACTCTGCCGGCTTGTCCTGACAGAACAAACAGACCACTTCTAAGAAAGTTATCAGCCGCCGTGCCGTGCTAAGAGGGCTCTGAAGCGTGAAGCTGCCGACAAGGCAGCGCCGGCTGAGCATCAGCGGCATCTTGAATAACTTTTGCTCCGTAAGCCTTCCTCTCATTGCAGATCCCGACATTCCTAATTGCAATAACTTTTGCTCTATTTCCTTATCAGAAAGTATTTTTCTAATGCCATTATATATTATCAATTACTTCCATTACCTCGTTATCTTTTAATTTCCGCCCTGCATCTGCATTTGCTGTTGGATCGTAAGATGTTAAACCTCTTGATTCTTCAACCACCCCATTAGCCGTCTTTCCATAACCAACTAAACCTCCTCTACTGGATTGTCGATCAACTCCTTCTAAATTAGGCCTTCGATATATTTTATTTTTCTTAACGCCAGGTAACATAACTCGAATCTTCAACCTTAGACCAAAGGGATTACTCTCCTAGAAACTCCATCTTCACATGCATGTATCACATTTAACTGATAATGTTTAGAAATTGATATGGCTAAATTTTTTAATGCAAAACAATTATAGGATATGTTAAATGTCTCGTACATTGGAATAATCTTGTCAAACAAATTATTTTTACTTGACATAAGAGTGTAGATTCAAAATGATTTGATCCTTGAGTGTTTTATGTCTTAGAAATTCACATGGATCTTTAGTGATCATACGTGATACTCGGATTATATCTTGATTATTGCGGACTAGTTGTTTTATATTAATAAAGCTTGTGCTTTGAATTGATTGTTTGTTGTAATTATGATTGTTGTCTTTGTGATATTTCTCATTGTGATAGTGTCTTTGCGGCCGTGAGAATATTGTGTATTTCATTCAAAAAATATGTGTAATTGTATTTGTTATAGCTATGTATGTGCTAGTATTGTAAAACTATGTGTTGACGAATACAAATCTATATTATGTTCAAATTTTAAATATTTTAATTTCATCATCACTGTATTATATTGATTATATTATTTTTATTATTTTACATTATTTTTAATTTTTATTAATCAATTCTAATATTTATATCAGTGGAAAAAATATGAAAAGAATGATTGCAAAAAAAAAAAAAAGAAGCGAAGAAATGATACAATTTATTTATTTATTTTTTAAAAAAATGTTATATTCTTGAGTTATATTATGATAATTTTTAATTTTGTATTATGTTCAAGTTTTAAATATTATAATTTGAAGAAATATCATAGAGAAATTCATACAAAAAAAAAAAGAATAGTATGCTTTAATATAAAATTATTAATTTAATTTTAAAATTTGTATTTCTATTATGTATGAATCAATTGAGATTAAGAGAAAAAAGAAAGGATCATGAGAAGAAGGAAGAAAAGAAGAAAGAAAGAAAAAAAAACAATAGAAAGAAAGAAACAAAAAGAGAAATAAACGATGAGGAACGATAAAGTGTGATTTTTTTTGTTATTTATTTATTTAATTAATTATAATTAATATTATGTATGTATATTTTTTTAATTCTCTATTGTGTTAATTTTATTTTCTATTCATCAATTTTTTTATTTGATTATGAGTATTATATTCTAATAGATATATTTATTTTGTTGAGTCTTTTGATTTAAAAGAATATTTTGGATATCCATATAGAAAATTATGGCACATTTTACTTTATATAAAAATTTATTGTAATTAATTATTTTAATTATTATTGTGTATGTATTTTATTAACTATCTATTGTATTTTTTTATTAGGTAAAATGAATTTTTAGTCCGTAAGGACTTTTTTACGTTTTTTTTAGTTTGTAACTAAAGCATATCGCAAATTAGTTTCACAAATGAAAAATTTTATCTAAGTTATTTTTTAATTAATTTGAATCAAACAAAATATATTTTATATATACAAAAATTATAAATATTATTTATAAAAAGCATTAAATCTATATAATTTATAGTGGGAATTCTCTCCCAAGAATATTCACATAACTTCTTATTTTTTATTTTTGATTCAGTTTTCTTCTTTCTTTATCTTAAAAATTTTATTTTATTTTTATATCCAGAAACAGATTAAAACCTGTTCCATTCAAATCGCGGCCGAATTACTTCGGTCGATGACGACGGAAATTACGGGCAGCAGTTATTTTATGTTTTTTATTTTATTTTATTTTTTTATTTTAAATTTTTTATTTTATTTTATTTTTTTATTTTAAATTTTTGCGTCTACTTCTTCCCTCTTCTCTTCTTCTTCTAGAATTTATTTTATTTTATCTCTCCCTTCTATTTTTACATTAACTTCTTTCCTTCTTTTCTTCTCTTTCTTTTTCTTGTTCTTGTACAGTTTACTTTATTTTTCTTCCACTTCTACTCCTCCTTCTCTTCTTCTTCCTCTTCTTTATTTTTTCATCTCTTCCTCTTTTCTTCTTCTTCTTCTTCTGCTTCTTCTTCTTCTTCATCCATCTCTCTTTCTTTCTTCTTCTTCCTCCTCTTCTTCTCGTTTCTTATTCATTCATCTTTTTTCTTTCTCTTATTCTTCTAGTTTCTTGTTTCTCCATCTTTTTTCTTCTTCTTCCTCTTCTTCTCAGTTTCTTATTCCTCTTATTCTTCTAGTTTCTTGTTCTTGATCTTTTTTCTTCTTTGTCTTTGTTGTTCCTCAATCTTCTTCCTCTCTTCCTCTTCTTTTAGGCATTCTTCCTTCTCTTTTCTCCAACTCTCCCAATCTACTATCATGTCCTTACTCTTCCAAATTCTCTTAATTCCTTTCCTCCTTTCTTAGAATAGGAAACGGTATCAGCCGAGATATTAGAATGAAACTAACATCAAGACTTGGAGCCGGTCTCAATTTCATTTAATTCCAACCAATACGCAAAAGATTGCTGAATAGCCTAATCATCCACCCCAATTAAAGAAACAATAGAAATTCAATTCAACTTCTTTCTTTCGAATCAACTCAAACTCAAAGAACAAAATACAAATCGAAACATCAAACCCAGCAAGAGAAAAGAAAAAAAAAATTACCCAGTACCAAACCTGATCTTGGATTGCCAGATCATGAAGATCTTTTCTTTTGTGAGCGATCTCTTAATCGCTACCAATTATTTATCACATATTATGATCATCTCTTACAATGACGTCCTCTTCCAACAGTACCCATGACTACATGATCGAGGAGGGCGTCTGTCTTCTCCTAAGGGCTTCATGGTTTAAACCTGTAGTCGTCAAACTGGACCAAGAAGGGACGCTGCTGCAGCTGCCGCTGCCTCCTCTTCCATGGATGACACGGAGGACTACTACTATAACCTCTACGAGGATGAAGCGGGCAGAAATCTTGGTGACATATACCTCCTTCGTAGATCCTCAGGTCTCCGCATTGGGAATCGGAGGTGGGCCGACAATGACTATGTCCGAGCAGGACGGCAAGAAGCAAGGCCCGTCGTTCGTTCCACCTCTGCTGGCTCGTCCCAAAAGAACAAGCAGACCACTTCTAAGGAAGTTGTCGGCCGCCGTGCCAAGAGGGCTCTAAAGTATGAAGCCATCGACAAGGCAGCGGTGGTGAAGCATCTTGCGAGGTTTTGCCGGAAGTAGGAGTAGGTCTGTCTCTCTCTCTTTCTGTCAGGTAAGACTTTCTAAACAAAAGGCGAGGCGCCATTCCTCGTACAATATTTTCTTTGGTAGATGAAATAAGATGCTTTAGCCCAAAACAGATAATGAGTTGGACGGTATTTGCATTGTGTAAGGTAAATTTCCTTTTTTCTTACATTTAAACTTTCATCTCTAACATGGCCGGATCATTTTCATTTCATCTTTGTTGAATTGTTTTTGTTAATAATTTGCGTTTATATAATAGTATTTGTACAATGTGAATTTAGGAAATGTTTAGTATGACTTTTATTCTGTAGTCCAAAGTTGTATTGGCCAATATTATATGAAAAAAAAATTGAACCATTTCATAAAGGACACTATAAAATTCACAAACCACAAATTATTTACAACAATAATTCAACAAACACAAAAATAAGAAATGTGGCTAAAAGAATGAACCCCAAATGTTAGAGATATAATTTGTATGTAAAAGAAAATCTACAGTGCACAATGCAAATACAAGCTAATTATCAGTCCAACCCATTATCTATTTTGGTCTAAAGCAATCTACCAAAGAAAATACATCTTACCTGACAGAAAGAGAAAGAGAGAGAGAGACAGACAGACACACTTACTACTTCTTCCAGCCGAACCTCGCAAGACTGCCATTTCCTTGTCGGAGGCTTCACTATTTGGAACCCTCTTGCCATGGCGGCCGACAACTTCCTTAGAAGTGGCTTGTTCTGTTGGGACAAGCCAACAGAGGTGGAACGAACGACAGGTCTTGCTTCTTGCCGTCCTGCTCGGCCATAGCTCTTGTCGCCTCCGATTCCCAATGCGGAGACCTGAGGATCTACGAAGGAGGTATATGTTACCAAGATTTCTGTCCACTTCATCCTCGTAGAGGTCAGAGTAATAGTCCTCCATGTCATCCATGGCAGAGGAGGTGGCGGCAGCTGCAGCTGCGGTCTCTTCTTGCTCCAGCTCGACTACAGTTTGATGTGAAATCAACATTTTTAAATGGCGATTTAAATGAGGAGGTCTATGTTACTCAACCTGAATGATTTATAATTGAAGATAATGAGGAGAGCTGCACAAAGCCTTGTATAGGTTAAAACAAGCTCCGTGTGCATCGTATGGAAAGATAGATTCCTATCTTTGTGAAATTGGATTTGAGCAAAACAAGAATGAACCCCCATTATACGTGAAGAAGCAAGGTAAAAATAATTTTCTCATTCTTTAACTTTATGCTGATGATATGATTTATATGTGTTCATGTCCTTTTCTCAATGATAGACTTAGGCAAGTTGCAATAGTTTTTAGGGTTGGAAATGAAGCAAGGTGACATGGAATTTTTGTATCTCAACATAAGTACGTTGTTGATTTGTTGAAAATGTTTAATATGTTGAATTGTAAAGTTACAGCAAAAGTTTCACCACCAAGTATGAAAAATTTTAAGATCTTAAAATTCATTTATTCTGATCGAAGTATTACTATTACCGCTACTACTATTATTATTATTACTATTATATCGTTTATCCTTATTCAAAGTATTCTTATTCAACCAATTATTATTATTGTGAGAAAAATAATGTATTTTTAGTGAAAATTATGTGGGGTGAATAATGTTGTTTTCAGTTCGAAATCACAATCAAACACACCCATATATTTATGAAAACATTCATATAAATTTAAGATTTTTTTATATTACATATATATATATATGTATATTCATTTACTCTATATTTAAATCAAATAAAAATATATGTAATATGTATATAAAATCATAATACAATAAATCGAATTAAGGGTATTTTGGGTGAGAAAAAATATTCACATCATATAATCAGACAAAGTAAATATAATATAATTTTATCTTATATTTAATCACCCAAGTAAATGTTATATTAATCTATTGAGAAATCGTTCGAAGTAAACACATCCTATAAGTATTATTTATATAAAAACATATTAAATCAATAAATAATTTAGTATAAAGATAACCATACATAGTACGAAATCTCTGCTAATATTAAAATATATTCACATTAGCGCTAACAAAAATAGGCATGACTCAAAAATTCGATCTGAAACTAGCACGAAAAGACTGTATATGGGGCTAATAAAATAGACCCAAATAAATCAGACCATACTTAGTCTAGCATGAGTTTAAATTGGTTCGGGGCTCGGGCCATTATAATCAAGTTGTGTTTGACCTGACCCAATTTTTAAATTGAATTTAATATTATAATTCTATAAATGTATTTAAAATAAATATATACTTCATCCGTCTCACGAAATTAGTCCACTTTTCATTTTTTTAGCCGTCCCACAAAATTAGTCAACTTTTTATTATAGTAATAGTTAATAACTAATACTTCTAATTAAAAAACCTTAACTATATTTTATTATCTTACTAATATATTTAGTTTTATTATTTGTTAATTACAAATTTAGAAGTTAAGCTAAAACTTTAAATAATAAAAATAATAAATATTTAATATTATATAAATAAATATTCATTTAAATTTAAAATTAAATTTTAATTTAATATATAATAAAAATTTGAGGTTTGATTTGAAAATTTATGGCTGAAAATTTAATATATAATAAAATTCTACTGCAAAAAAATTTCTCTTACAAATATCCAATCAATGTATTGAAATTTTTGCTAAATAATATAATTTTAGACAAAATCTTCCAAAAGAACATACTCAATAAATACTTATATTTGAACTAAAATTGATATATTTTAATTATAATATGATTATTATTTTTTTTTTTCCCATTTTAACTATATCAACTATTCTAAATTCAAAAAAAAAAATTTAAAAATATAACAAAAAATTAAAATTTTAGACCGAAATAGAAAGATACACGGCCGTGTAGAATTATACATGGCCATGTAACAACATGGTCATGTATAATTATACACTGAAATATACATGGTCATGTAACAACATGGCCGTGTATAATTGTACATGGCCGTGTAACAACACGGCCATGTACAATTATACACTGAAATATACATGGCCCTGTAACAACATGGTCGTGTATAATTGTACATGTCCGTGTAACAACATGACCATGTATAATTATACACTGAAATATACATGGCCATGTAACAACATGGCCGTGTACTTTACAGGTCAACTGCCACGTCACCTCCGTCATGTTCATGTCAGCAATTTCCGTTAGTTTTTTAACGGTGAGACCAAAATTGATAAAAATTGTTTATAATGGGACCAAAATTGATTGAAATTGTTTATATTGGGACCAAAATTTATGAGTTTTTTATATTGGGACCAACATTGATA
Source organism: Andrographis paniculata (assembly GCF_009805555.1). Classification (NCBI taxonomy): domain Eukaryota; kingdom Viridiplantae; phylum Streptophyta; class Magnoliopsida; order Lamiales; family Acanthaceae; genus Andrographis; species Andrographis paniculata. The sequence continues at coordinate 4,502,835 of NW_026137586.1, read as the reverse complement.
AATTTTGGTTATATTGGGACCAAAATTGATGAATTTTTTATATTGGGACCAAAATTGATTAATTTGATTATATTGGGACCAAAATTGATTTTTTGCCTATCAATTATTATATTTAACATTAAAAATATTTTTTTTATTTGTGTAATTTATTTCACAAAGATCATTGTATTTGTATTATAAGATATTAATAGAATTATTTTTGTCTTTTTTTCCTTCAATTTTTACTATGATAAACACAAAAAATAATCAAATACTATACTAGTTTATTGTATATATATTTTTCAATTTTTATAATTCTCTCCTCCAAGCGTCAATTGTAGAGGGAGTTCTTTCCTTAATGATGCTACAAATGTAGCTAACCTTCATGAAATCGACGCTTGAATTGATTAATTTCACTTGGTTTGATTTTATTCAAATATTCATCATTTATAAAATTTTCTTTTAAGTTGTCTCTATAAGTACTTCCAAGAACATAGTTGGTTGTATCATCAAATAGTAGGTATTAAACTTAAGGGTAAACTGTTTTTTTAGTCCCGTAACTGGACCCCCTTATCATTTTAGTCTCGTAAGTAAAGCCTGTCGCAAACTAGTTCTATAAGTGAAAAATTTTCGCTGTTTTAGTCCTCCGGCGCCGGAGATGCCCGCATGGCTCGCCGGAGGCGACATGTCTGCCAGGTGTCGCTAACATGGCGAACACGTGGATTTTTTTTTTCATTTTTTTAAAACTTATTTTTAATTTATTTTTAATTTTATTTGTATTTTTTTTATTTTTTTATCTGGTTTAATTAAAAAAATAAAAAAAATGAAAAAATAATAAATCCACGTGTCCGCCAGGTGTCCCTCCACGCGGGCATCTCCGGCGCCGGAGGACTAAAACAACGAAAATTTTTCACTTATAGGACTAGTTTGCGACAGGCTCCACTTACGGGACTAAAATGATAAAGAGGTCCAGTTACGGGACTAAAAAAACAGTTTACCCTAAACTTAAATATGATCATATTAACATTACCAAAAAACAGTTTTGTACTATGGCTGGAAAATCGTAGCAAAAAGTCTTTTTCCGTACAATATGCTTATTTGCTACGTCTTAGTTACGACTTTTATCCGTAATGCATACTCGCGTTAATGAATATTTTTTGCCACGCAATTTTTTGTAACTATTATTGTCGGTCAACGCTCCCTATGACAGGGTTTTGTTACGATGTTTGTTACGGATTTTCTCTCGTAATCAAATGTCGAGCTTCCCGCGCGTGTGACAGGATTTTTAGTCACGATATTTTTTACAAAAATTTCTTGCGTTACAAAAAACTTAGAGTGACTGCTGGTCAGAGTACGATTTTTGTTACGATTTTTACTTACGCCATTGAACCCGAAATGAAAATATACTATTTTATGATCACGAAACCGGCCGTAACAACAAACATGTATAAATCACTTTTTGTTATATCATTTTATTCTTTTGTTACGTCATTGTACCCATAATAAAAAGATCATTTCTTAAGGTCATGCAACTGGTGGTAACAACAAACATCCAAAACCAAATTTTGTTGCGTCATTTCATCCTTTTGTTACAGAAAAATAGTGTCATTTATAGCAACGTAGTTGTGCTACTATGGATGTTGTGTGTAAAAAATTGACTTGTTGTGATCTCCCTTATACCAAAAGAAATCCTATATACAAATATATTATAAATATCACGGTCGGCTATAATTGCAAAAAATAGACAACGTAAAATCTAAATCCCAACATAGGATATCAACATAACAATATTTATCAGTCGATGTCCATCATCTAACAACAAAATAAAGTAACTCATCAAGCAAGCCTAGCAACATCTCCGCTACAATATTATGTTCCGCAAAACGCAAATATTTTAAACATCTAACCTAGTAATAAGCAAGAGGAGATATCCATCAATCCACAAATACAATTCTTACCATACAAATGATAACTCCAAATGTCTATGCATCTAATCCATAGGTAGTTCACGTAGCTATAACAACCTACCATCCAAACACATATGCGACATGTAATCGATAAGGAAAGCGGGGCAAAACATGAAAGAATCGCTTGAAAATTCTTCAGGGGTGGCGCATAAGCTGCAATTGCAACCAGAATGAGGTTTAGTATAAGTCATATTTCTTTTAAGTTTTGAAAGTCAATACATGAAAGGTATGAAATTAGATCCGTACGTCCTTGTAGTTCCACTCAATAGGATCTTCACCGACCACATCGCGAATGATAGTTGCCCCAACAATGGTCAACATAATAAAGGGTGTATCCGGAACTGAGGCAGATGTAAAAAAGACCTTGACAAGGAAAAGTGCGTCATCTTCAATATTCACAAGTGCAATTTTTTAGTATGTAATTTACCATATATATCAACACACGGTCAAACTGTATGTATAACATGCCATAACACATTTGTAGTGTAACTTCCTAACTCATACAACACAGATATGTACATTCAGCGATGTACTACAATACATGGTATTCGACCCATGAATTACGCACCAGACGACACTACATTCTAATTTCCTATGTGATTGCGACTCGAACTATAAACCAACCATCCACCAACAAAACCTAAGTGAATGAGTAGATCATGTACAACATTAAAATAATTATTTCAATAAGTAATAAATCCATATGGTTACCCCCAACTGGGACTGCTCCATGTATATATCGTTGTATCATGTCCCATGGAGATTAATTACCATTTATGCACTAAATATGAGCTTACACCCGCATATGATTTCAAGTTCAGAGCACCGATGAATGATAAATCAAATTATAGGTTAGTGATCCTCATCATATAAAGAGTTGTTGTAGGCAGTTGGGGAGCAACATAGATACTCAATTATAATAAAGCCAACATTCATAAATTTTGGGACTGCAATGTGCACCTAAATAGTATAATAGCAGCATAGCCATAAATAATGTCATGTGAACGATAAAAAATATAAGATCGGCACAGAATCGGCATAATACCAACATAGCCATGCGCACCTATATTAACTGCCTATACATACATAATATTCAAACTGCCACATATTTCAAACTAAAATCTGACCAGACTCAATAGAACCATGATCATCTCCACTATGAAGCCTGAACGGTCACAACATCGACGATTCGGTATCCACATCATATTACAGGATTTAAACGAAAAAAGTTAAGGCACAATGACACAAGCCTTACACAGAGGGGCAGAGCAGAAGTCCCTCAGCAACAACTTTCTTCTCTCCGGTACGAAATAATAAAAGGATACGGGTGCCGACCTACAACATACATTGCAGATGAGTTGGAAATATAGTTGGTCATCAAGATTAGCCTAAATTTGACACTACACTAATTACAAGTTAACTTCAGGGTTTGACGACATCAAACCGTCATAGGTGATTCGGGCACAGGTCTGAGAAGCTCAGAGACTGTATCAATACAAGATGTGGGTTATCAAGAATAAGCAGATCATAGTAAATTCCTCAGCCATCCAAAGCCCGTGGCATAAAATTACGAAAAGTATGAATATTACGAAAGCTTACGGACGGGCCAGTAACTGCTCCGGAGTTTCTGTGCATGAATGCATACACATCAGCCTTGATAATTTTGAACTCGGTTATCGTTTCCTTCAACTCTGCAAATCCATTATGCATTTCTTTTCACCTTTGTTGGAATGCTTCAGTATCTATTAAATCAGTTGCTTCACTGCAGAGATGAGCTGAACTCGCAGCACTGTCAACCTTCGAGCGTTTATTGCTCTTTACCCCAAGAGCCCGTCGGTACAGAGTGTCCCGAGCAGCCGGAGTCCACCCTTCAAGGGAAATCTTGTTTAGCTTATTCTGTAAATATGTCTACAACGAAAGAATGAAATGAGGCCGACCTTGCACGTATTTTAATAGATGTACTTAGGGTCTAAATTGTATCAACGTTGGGAATAATTTTATTATACTAATATCTCCTCAATTTGTTGGTTCTCTGCCCCCTTGCCTTGGGTCCAACCGGATATCCAAATCTCTAAATTGTCGGGGTCCTTCCCCTTCACCTTGATCTGCATCAACACAAAGCATTGTGTCATTGCAAAACCCATCAATGATGCCAAATAAAAACGTCAGGATGGAGCATAACATGGAAACAAATAAATTTTCATTGATTACTTAATTGTAATAAAAGGTACCTCCTCCACGAAAGTTGTGAAAGACTTCCCCCAGTACGATGTGGAAACCTTCTTATCTGTACATTAGACACTTTTTTCTTGGATTTAAGCTAGATAGAGACGAATTATTTAGTACTCATCCTAGGATTTTGCAAATAAAATAATCAAATGATATTTGGTCCTTATTGCATATCTTAACCTTTTTGTCCTGCCAATACTCGATCAACTTCGGCCACAGATCAACCATAATCTTGCTTAAGGGAACATTTTTCAAAGTTTTCTCGTCATCCTAGATAGGGTTGAAGTAAGTTGATTTGATGTTGTATTTTCAATGACCTCCTTAAATCAATAAAGACCACTTGCTCTACTAAGTTTGGTAATCCGTTGTTACTCTGGTAACACATTTGGCATGGTTATTACCCTATCCAACAAGATAGTAGGACAGTAAATAAAACTATAATTAAATTAAAGAAACTTTTAATTAGTGAATTTTGCATTACTTGAACTTCCATCCATGCACCCTGTCTCTTCGTCTCCGGTATTTCAGTAAATGTTTGGTAATGCAAAGGATGTCGAGCTCCGTTGCATGCAATGACCCCAATAGCAGTCTTATACTAATTTAGGTCGGTTTGAAAAAACAGCAATTATGTCTCTGCTAGTTCATGTTGTGTAATATTAAATAGAATAATAAATACCAACAACTAATAGGAGCTTAGAATTAAAGCCACCGACTTATCAATTGAGTAAATAAAGTTCAATTCAAAAGCATAAATTAGAAATAGTTCAAAAGGCATTAGTCCTTAAATATGATTAATGAATTTCAAAAGCATCTTAGAAGGTAAAGTAGTTCTAATTCCCCCGATGGATCATATGACGTGAATGCATCACCTACAAAAAGATTGTAAGAAGAGGGTAAACACAACGGTTGAGTAAGCGCAATTAATCGAAGATAAATTAATACGGTATAATGCCACAAAATCATTTGAAAAAGCTAATTGAATGAAATGACACGTATCACATAAGGGGAACTCACACACACGAGCCTTTTGGCACCGCCCTTATGTCTCTTTTTTCATTCTCAAATAATAGTGATGAACACATCACGAAGAAAACTCCACTAGGCCTTAATCAGGGCCAGCTCGACCCGGTTTTCCAACCTTATTACTTCATATGACACGTCACATAATTTCATATAACAAACATAGGGTCATAACCCTCAAAGGAAACTCTACAATGTGTACATAAGGGTTCGAAGCCCAAAGTACACGTAAATCAATTTATTATTAGTTTGCGAGGGGCGCCATACGGCCCACAACCCTCTAGTCTCCAATATCACATACCAAAAGGGGATTGTATGCAATCCATCCCTCCATCATGGATGACGGTCCAAAGGCCTTTTCATCGTGAATGACGGGCACCTCGGAATCACCCAAAAAGGGAACCCGCCATCTCGATCGCTCGACCTAGCCCATTCGGGATCTAGTTCAAGGTTAGCTAGTTATCCTAAAATACCGGTATACCCTCATGTGTTTGCAAGGCACAGAGGTGGAAGGCTATGCCTTATCATCCAAACAATCGACGAGTTGATCGGACTCGACGGGTAGTTTCAATTAACAATTTGACCAAATAATCAATATGCTCTTAAGAAAATCTCAAAAAGAGTGTTTTAAACTCAAAATATTCCAATTGTCAACATTTAACCATGCAAAAGTAGGATATTAGGCCCAACAAATTCGTTATGATCTCACTTTATTTCACCAAATAAACATTCGAAAAATATTTCAATCACAATAGGCATGGTCTAATTCCAAAAATCATAATATCTAAATAAAATCGTAAATCTTTTTCCAAAAACCATAACTAGGTTAGGGCAAAACTAGGGTTTCTAACTCATCCCATAAATTCTACGATTTTCAATTTAAAATCAAATAATAACCTTCACATAGGCCTTAGATGACATTATAATAAACTTTCTAGAAGAAATTGGCAAAACCTAACACTTTTAGGGCAAACCCATTTGACAATAATTTTTAAAAAATATCAATAGAAGGGGTTTAGGGATTAGAACATATCAATCTATTTAAGATTAATCCCACTTACTTCAAGAGAAGAAACCCAAAAGGAAGAATTTTGAAGAAGAAGAACTCCAAGAAGAAGAAGGGCCGGCGGCGGCGGCGGAGTGCGTGTTGGGTGCTGTTGTTCCTTTTTTTTTTTAATTTTATTTTATTCTTTTATTAAACATAAAATACTTAGCCCTTCATTAATTATTTTATCCTACTTTGGCCCAAACTCAATTTTTACTTCTAATTTAAACCCAACTCTTTAATTTATTACACTAAAAGACCAAAATAAATTATGCCCAAAATGAAATTTGTCCGACTCCGGCAAACTTCCAACGATTATTTTATGGGGTATTACACACGGTCACTTCCTATAAAAAACAAAAGTTAAATATACACGAATATTTCTGTGAAAATTGCACAACCTACTACATAAGTTAAACTCGCAATAATTCATAATATGCATTCTCTCTTTTAGGATAGATTTAGAACAATATATATTACATTTAGTATTTATAAAAAAAAACTAAATATATGGTATTTAATTATGCACATATGTTAATTTTTGTACAATAAATATCAACCATTAATGAAAAAATATGCTTAAAATGGAAGATATCGTACAAATATTACGTGCATAAATAGAGCCATAATAAATTTGGCAGCAAAATAAATTAATCTTGTCAATAAAGGAAATATATAAATTAATATCTTCAAAAAAAGGCAATGATATAAAGATCTTGTCAAAAAAGGAAGTATATAAATTAATATCTTCCAAAAAAGACAATGATATAAAGATTTTGGCGAGAAAGGAAGGTACACAATCAAATCCGTCAAGAATGGAAAACAGCATCTGATAGAAAATGAAAGATTATAAAATCTTTCCATCCACGTGGCACCATCCGAAAAGGAAGCCAAGGCCACCCTCTCCTATAAATAGGAGCCTTGGCCAGTTCATTACACACTGAAGTTCATTTGAAGACTCGCGCAAGGGTAAGTCTCTCTAGACTCTCTGCAATGTTCTTCATTGTTCTTCGTGTCCTTCAAAGCGTTCTTCGTCGAAAAGTCACCGATTTGGACAAATGATCCAATATTGGTTGGCGAATCGATGGAGTTAACGTTCTTCGTCGTATGTCCGAGCCGGAGGAAGGATCAAAGCTCTCAAAGCCATCGAGGAATCCATCAAAGCTAAGGAAGAGCCTCCAAAGCCGCTCTCAAAGCTTCAAGATGTTCGTTGCGTTCTTCATAAAAGGCGCAAACCAGGCCCTCTTTGATCCAAAAGTCAAAGGGACACACCGCCAAAAGCGTTATGGAGCACCAAATCCCCCCCCCCCTCAAAGATCAAATTCTGTCGAATCATCCAAAGGGGGCATCAATCCAAAGTCTACGATTAAAATCGCCAACATGGATACCAAAGTCTTCCAAAAGCCGGCGAAGTCAAACTGAAGACCAAAATCTCTTCGGATCAAGGAAGCCACCCAAATCCAAATTAGAAAAATGGATCGAACCGGAGAGAGAATCAAAGGATCCAAATAGAGAATAGGACCCGCATATATTTAAATTAAGTGTAATTTGTACGATTTTGTGTTTATAAAAATATAACACAATTTTTTTGTCTACAGATTTTTGGCACGCCCAGTGGGACAACTTTACCTTTCATCTCTCTTTCTGTCGAATTCTCAAACGATCAATGGCTGCCCACAATATCAAGACTTCCAACACTGTGTCGAAAGCTACTGCTCTAGCCGCCGCCGCCAAAGGAGTTGTTGCTACTACATCAAGAACCTCAACTGCTTCAACGAATGCTAGAGTAATGACACGAAGCATGGCTAAAAGAGTACTGTCATTTTCCGAGGATGCACATCCGAAAATCACAGAGCAAAACTCACTCTATGACGAGGACGAAAGCTTCAAGAGTACCTCCACACCGGGCACCCCTCAAGAAGTTGCAACTCATTCGACTGCATCGAGTTATGCCCCGGTGATGACCACGGACGCTTCAAACATAGAAGACTAACTTGTTGCACTAGCCAAAGTTGTTGAAGAGATGTCTTAACACATGCAGCAACAAGACAATGTCATCGCAAAACTGCTTGCAAAATTAGACAAGTCGGAACCAACCAATCACAATGCTTCAGAGGCCCAAAATGAAGCAGAAAAATCCATGGATCAACGTCACGGTAAAGAAAAAATGGCAGGACCAATACCGTTTCAAGCATCATCTGACTCCTTCATCTATCTATCCCAACTTGACGAGTATATCAAAGGAGCTCTTAAAAGGGAGTTTGAAGGAAGTTCAAGGCCAACAAATATGTATGCCAAGCCTCACACTTCAAGGATCAACGCCCTCAAGATGCCGTTGGGATATCAACCGCCAAACTTCCAACAATTTGATGGCAAAGGCAACCCAAAGCAGCATGTGGCACACTTCATGGATACATGCAACAACGCTGGGATATACGGCGATCTCTTGGTGAAGCAGTTCGTACGGTCATTAAAAGGCAACGCCTTCGACTGGTACATTGACCTGGAGGCTAGTTCCATCAACAGTTGGGAGCAGTTGGAGTACGAATTCTTGAACCAGTTCTACAACACGAAAAGAACTGTCAGTATGACATAACTCACCAATACTCGTCAATGGAAAGATGAACCAGCAATCAACTACATCAACCGCTGGAGGAGTCTGAGCTTGAACTGCAAAGACCGGTTGTCTGAGGCCTCCGGTATAGAGATGTGCGTCCAAGGAATGCACTGGGGGTTGAAATACATCCTGCAAGGGATCCGACCCCACACTTTTGAAGAACTTGCTACCCACGCTCATGACATAGAGTTAAGTATGGCTTCAAGTGGGATGCACGGACCACCGGTTCAAGAATCTTCAAAAGCAAAAAGATACGAAAAATATGATGCCGTAAAGAAGGGGAACAACGCCCCTATCAAGTCTTTCAGAAAAGAAGCCTTGGCCATAAAAGCGACGACCAAAGCACTAGTGAAGATCCAAAGTAAAGAAAATGAAGTTGCGAGGAAAAGACAATCAACTCAGACAGAAAGACCGCCAAGGCCAACCCTTAAAGAGTTGCAATCCAAAACTTATCTTTTCCTGGATTCTGACGTCTTGGGCATCTTTGACGATCTACTCGGAGAAAACCTCATTGAACTTCCGAATTCAAAAAGGCCGGAGGAAGCTGGAAAGGTTGATGACTCAAGATACTGCAAATACCATCGTGTCGTAGGACATGCCATCCATAATTGTTTCGTCTTTAAAGACAAAGTCATGGAGTTGGCTCATGAAGGAAAGATCAACCTTGAAGACGATTCTGTTTCTGCTAATGTCACTTCAATCATGTTCGGGTCTCTCGAAGTTGACATAAAAGACAAAGAATCATATTGCCTCACTACCGAGAAAGGTGGCAAGGCGATCAGAGACAAATCGAGTGAAGAATGTGCCACGATAACTTTCACTGATGAAGATTTGATGTTAGGATCCAAACCCCATAATCGTTCATTACTGGTCGTGGGTTATATCCATGAACAAAGGATTAGCCAGATATTTTTAGACGGAGGAGCCGCAGTCAATGTCCTTCCTCTATACACATTGCAAAAATTGGAAATACTAGTAGATCAGTTGTTCGAGAGTCGTATGACAATACATGGATACAATCAAGAGGGGCAAAGAGCACTTGGCACCATAAGATTGAGACTGTTAATCGATGAAATGGAAACTAACCCTTTGTTCTACGTGATAGATGCAAAGACATCTTTCAACGTTCTTTTGGGAAGACCATGGATACATGAGAATGGTGTAGTTCCATCAACGTGGCACCAATGCTTCAAATACACTCAAAATGGAGTGACAAAGAAAGTTCTCGGAGACACAAAGCCATATGCAGAAGCCGAGTCACACTTTGCGGATGCCAAATATTTCTCTACAAAAGCAAAAAAATCCAAGGTACATGAAGATGTCAAAGCACCACAACCAAACTTGGGGGCAAAGTCAAGAAATAAAGAAAAAACACCTACCTCAGGTTCTGCAGACTCATAAATTGAGCCTCTGAAAGATTTGACTCTTCCGAAGACCCCACTCAACCCAATCTTCCCCTCACAAACAAGGAACGGAAAAGAAGAAAAAATAGAGGCTATGCGATTGCAAAAGGACAAAAGCTTTGGCCCAAAAGCCTACAAACTTCTCACAAAAGCTGGATATAATCCAAATGAGCAGTCACTGCTGGGAAAGTTACCACCACAGACAACCCAAGGTTCGAGGGCTGGTCTTGGATACATGCCATAAGCTCCCGTATGCATCACTATCAAAAGGGCTGCAAATCATTATATCACCGAAAGCGAGACTTTGTCTTCCAATTCACCTCAAAAGGGGAAGAATGCAAAAGTATCGATTTTCGAGAGGCTAAAACCTTCTATCTTCACAAGGTTAGGACCAAAGATCAATAAAGAGAAAAACAAGACGAATTCCACATCAACAAAATATGTGGAGATGGATGAAGAAATCAAGAGCCGCTTTCCATCCCACATGACGCGTCAAACAAAATTGACGATACATTGCGGTAAAGTTTTAAAGGCTAAATGGCAAACCGTTGTCTTCACCAAACCCAAAGAAGATAATGAAGAAAGTGTTGCATTATCCTGCTACATCACTGAAGGGGGTGAAGTGACAATGATTGAAGAAGATGCAGGAAATGCACCCGCCGCGCTTGAAGAAGGGGTCAAAACTGCAGTGGACGAGTTAGAAGAAATCAACTTGTGAATTGAAGATCACCCAAGACCCGCCTATGTTAGCAAAGAGCTGGGTGAGGATGATATGAATGCCTACACCCGACTTCTCACCGAATTCCAAGATGTCTTCGCTTGGTCATATAAAGAAATGCCCGGCTTAGACCCGAAAGTTGCGGTCCACCATCTAGGTGTGAGGAAGGGAGCTCGCTCTGTAAAGCAAAAGCAACGAAGATTCCATCCTGAACTCATCCCTCAAATTGAAAATGAAGTCAATAAACTCATTGAAGTGGGGTTCATCCGGGAAGTCAAATACCCCCAATGGATTTCCAACATCGTGCCTGTAAAGAAGAAGAATGGACAAATCCGAGTTTGTGTGGATTTCCGGGACTTAAACGAAGCATGCCCAAAAGATGATTTTCCATTACCCATAACTGAATAGATGATTGATGCAACGACAGGACATGAAGCGCTTTCTTTTATGGATGGATCATCTGGATATAACCAAATTCGTATGGCAACTGAAGACAAAGAGTTAACCGCCTTTCGTACACCTAAAGGTATCTACTGTTACAAAGTTATGCCTTTCGGATTGAAAAATGCTGGGGCAACCTACCAAAGAGCAACGCAAAAGATCTTTGATGACATGCTACACAAACATGTAGAGTGCTATGTTGATGACTTGGTTGTCAAATCCAAGAGAAAAGAAGATCACCTGCAAGACTTAAGAAAGGTTTTTGAAAGGTTGAGGCGCTACCAATTAAAAATGAATCCTCTTAAGTGCGCTTTTGGAGTCACCTCTGGAAAATTCCTCGGATTCATTGTCCATAGTCGTGGAATTGAGATTGAACAGGCAAAAATAGATGCCATCACAAAAATGCCTGAGCCTCGTAACATCCATGAGCTAAAAAGCTTACAAGGAAAATTAGCATATATAAGAAGATTTATCTCTAACCTCGCTGGACGATGTCACCTTTCAGCCGAATCATGAAGAAGTGAGTGCCTTTCCATTGAGATAAAGCATGCAAGAAGGCATTCCAAAGTATTAAAGACTACTTGACAAAGCCACTAGTGCTGACAGCGCCAATTCCTGGACATCCGTTGACGCTTTACGTCGCTGCACAAGAACGTTCAGTTGGAGCCTTGTTAGCACAGGAAGCCAATAAAGGGAAAGAAAATGCCCTATACTATCTCAGTAGAATGATGACACCAAATGAACTAAATTATTCACCGGTGGAAAAGATATGTTTGGCGCTCATCTTCGCCATAAAAAAGTTGAAGCATTACTTCCAAGCGCACACTATCCGGTTGGTGTCCAAAGCAAATCCCTTAAAATATGTCATGTCAATGCCTGTCCTTTCTGATCAACTCGTGAGGTGGTACCTGCAGCTGCAACAATTCAAAATCATTTATGTACCACATAAAGCTGTAAAAGGACAAATATTGGCTGACTTCCTTGCTGATCATCCTATCCCCGCTGAGTGGGAGTTGTCTGACGACTTCCCTGATGAAGACGCATTTTTTCTCGAAATCACCCCACCGTGGAAAATGTATTTTGACGGCTCATCACACAAAAATGGAACTGGAGCCGGAGTAAGATTTGTCACATCACAAGAAGAAGTCCTTTCATACTCTTTTTCCTTAAAAGAAAAGTGTTCAAATAATGTAGCTGAGTATTAAGCACTTATCCTCGGCCTAAAAATGGCGGTAGACATCAAACAACGCCTACTTCAAGTATACGGGGACTCCAAGCTGGTTGTAAATCAAATCACTGGAGAGTTTGAAGTGAAGAAACCAGAACTAATGCCTTACTTAAAGTATGCTAAGGCACTCATTGAGTTGCTCGGGGATGTCTCTATTGAATATGTCCCGAGGAAAGGGAATGGGCAAGCTAACGCTCTGGCTAAATTGGCATCGACTCTATCCATCCCGGATCAACAGGTGTATATTCCGATATGCAAAGTTTGGGTGGATTCCTGCAAGTATAAAGAAGAAGAATGTGTTGACAAAGAAGTAAATCACATCATCGAGGTGTTTGAAATTGAAGAAGAAGAAGAAGATTGGCGGCAACCAATATTAGATTTCTTAAAATATGACAAGCTCCTGAGTGACCTGCGCAGACGAGCAGATATCCGAAGAAGAGTTGCACGCTATGCCTACTTCAACGGTATACTCTATCGTCGGTCGTTCGACAACATGTTCCTTCGATGCCTCGGAAATCATCAAGCCAAACAAGCTATGGAGGAAAATCATGTTGGAATCTGTGGAGCTCATCAAACTGGCCCAAAGTTACACTTCCGAATAAAAAGGATGGGGTATTATTGGCCAACCATGGTTAAAGACTGTATAGAGTTTGCACGGAGATGCCAACCGTGTCAATTTCATGCTAACTTTATCAATCAACCACCGGAACCATTGCACCCAACTATTGCTTCGTGGCCATTTGATACCTGCGGCATGGACGTCGTAGGACCACTCACAAAGTCGTCCGCTGGACATCTCTATATCTTGGCCGCAACAGACTATTTCTCCAAATGGGCAGAAGCAGTTCCTTTGAAAGAAGTCAAAAAGGAGACGGTACCTGACTTCATACGAGTCAACATCATTTACCGTTATGGGGTTTCTCGGTGTATCATCACTGATAATGGAAGATATTTCGCCAATACTCACATCGACAAGCTTTGTGAAAAGTTTGGCTTCCAACAAAAGAAGTCCTCGATGTATTATGCACCGGCAAATGGACTCGCAGAGGCATTCAATAAAACACTTTGTAACTTGCCGAAAAAGGTTGTCTCTAAATCAAAAAGAAATTGGCATGACCGCATTGGTGAAGCTTTGTGTGCCTATCGTACTACATTCCGCACTCCAACACAAGCGACACCATACTCACTTGTATATGGGGTCGAAGCTGTCCTCCCATTGGAAAGACTAATTCCTTCACTAAGGATTGCTCTTCATGAAGAATTGACGACCGAAGAAAATGTCAGATTAAGACTCGAAGAGCTAGAGGCTCTCAACGAGAAAAGACTACAAGCTCAAAAAAGACTGGAGTGTTATCAAGCACGATTATCTCGAGCTTACAATCAAAAAGTCAAATCACGATCCTTTCAAATCGGGGACTTGGTTCTTGCAGTGAGAAAGCCCATTGTGATCAACTTTCGCTCGGGAAATAAATTTTTATCCAAGTGGGATGGACCCTACGTCGTCACTCAGGTCTACACAAATGGTGCATACAAGTTGACATCTCAAGACGGACTCCGGATAGGGCCAATCAACGGGAGGTTCCTCAAAAGATATTATGAGTAAGACCTTCAAATCAAATCAAGACTCCTTAGCATGAGAATAAACTGCAAAATAATAATAAAAGCAAATTCAAGTTGCTTTGAACTACGTTGTGGCTTGATCCCTTTACCGGGTATGTAGGCAGCTTGAGATATACCTTCAAGTTCAGTCAAATAAAATAAATAAAAATAAAAAAAAAGAAAAGAATGAGAGAATTTAAATTTATTGATTGGCAAGCAAAATGAAGAGTATAAATTGATATTAAACATTAAGATTATACAACTCTTCTTTGCTAATATCCAACAACTCTTCTAAGCTTTTTAAGTATTCTATGTCTTGCATAGGGACATTCTCTGCGGCGGCGAGTTCACCCTTGACTTTAGCAATTTGAATGGTGATATTCTCATTAACTCCTTGATGTCGCTTAATAAGGGAAATATTCTCTCTTTTTTTGCTCTTGTAAATAGCGAAGCTTCACGTCAATATTCTCCACACACCCCTCTAATTCCTTGATAGCTTCGCAGTCCTCAACATGCCTCGTCTCAAGGTGCGACAAGCGATCTTTGATCTCGGAAATCTGTTGGTTACGAGCCGCCAAGGATACGGCGTCGATCGAGTCAGAACATGCCTCATCAAAAGATGCAGCGTCATCAAAAAGGGCCTTGACACGGTCCTCAATATGAGAAATGTCAGAATACTTAAAGCTTTTCATTGATTGGAGCACTACGTCAACCTCGTCCTTAATCGAGGAAAGCAAACGAGCTGGTGTCCTCAAAAGCTTACCCCGAAGATCCAACCATACTTTTCCTATATATTCGCGTTGGATCTCTTTCAAAAAATCCGCGCCACAAAATTCTGAAACCGCGGGCACAATGGAATGAACAACTATGGGCTTGGTTGGAGCATCCTTTACTTGCTCATTGCAAACACCTCTGCTTTCCCCAATCACCCCAACAATGGAATCTCGGCTTGCCATCTTTTCATCCATACTCAGGATTCTTTGCTCCAACTGAAAAAAGGGATAAAAAAAAATCATGTCAAAAAGAAAAGAAAAAAAAAGAGATAGAAGTTACCTCTCTCGCGAAATCGCTCGAAGAATGGTGTCGGCTCGAACAAGGACTTGACGGGTTGATGATATGGAGATCTCGACTAGCTCGCTTCCAATGAACATCATGCTTACTACTGCTTCGTTCAGAGACAAAAGGTACCGTCCACTTTGAAGAACCGACATTGGGAGTACTTGAATTTCCATTGTTCCTCTCAGGAACACCCGGGATAAGTAGCGGCATTTTTCGAGCTTTATCCGATGGCTTGGTCTGATCGGTGGTCTTTTGTACCGGCGGGATATACTCATCCAAGAAAGACCTGCAAACTTGAGTCCACCACTTCTTGTATACGTCGGAAGAAAATCCCCTCGGAATCGCAGGGATGCGTGGAAGAATAACTTCGGCTGAAGATTTCAAGTAAGTGCTTTGGTGCCAATGTTGATAGCCTTCCTCAAAAGCGCAACAACGGACGTCTTTCAAAACAACTCCGGGAATCTCTTGGAAAAAACCAAATTGACGGCAAAAACGGTGGGGACTATACGGCTCCATGAAGCATCGAAATCCATCCCGTAAAGTCAGAAAACAAGAGCGAATGGAGATGAAGTATTCTTGCTCGTAATCTTCGCGCTTCCCGTCATCAACAAACCGTACGTCGAAATCTTTCGCGATCATGGTGCAAGCCCAACGAAAGTAGTCACCGTGCAAGATCTTTCGGCATGCAACATTTGCTCTATACGCACGAGCACTAACAGCCCCAGAGTGCTTCACCATCCCCGGACCACGGATTCCCTTCCATACGCCGTAGTGGGTCTGAAAATACTCAGCAATCCATCCGGTCAAAAAGTGGAGAGGAATTGTCGACCGAACTTTCCCAGGACATGATGAATTTGCGATCTGGTTCAACCCTCTATAAATACTGGTTAAGACTGGAATGGCCAAGCTTACTGGAAATCCCAACGCTAGGACACTTGCCATCTTGAAAGTTGAAGAACGTATCAAACCAACATCGTCGAGCGGAAGCACAAAGATGCAAAGCCAACAAGAAAGGAACGCTGGGAGAAAAGTCTCCTCAAGGTGCTCCCGTCCAACTTTGAGTTTGGCAAAAGATGACTGTTGCGCCTTCAACCATGGCTCGTGGGCACCAATCTCTCCGGTAGGATTGTAAGTCGCATCAGGCCGAGAAGAACGAGTAGACTCCTTGTCGCGAGGAATTTGAGGACGCTCGTATTTGACGGTCTTTTTGCACCAAAAAGAAATCCAGTCGGTTGCGCTGACGCCACATCGACCTTTGTCCGAAGAAGGTGATAGGCATGCAACAGGTACCGGCACGAACGGGGAACCAGCTTCCTATCCTCTTTACTGCCATATAGCTCCTTTGCGCTTGGTACCACCTCTTCGTAAAATGAGCCGAGTATGGGGAGGCCCGCCAAGGACGCCAAGTCACGGAGAGAGATCGACACTTCACCAAGTCAAAAGGGTGTTGGTTCTGGGACACCACGCCTCGCAAACACCCTTGACGATCTCCGGAGAATAGTCGTAGGAGAACAAGGAAGCGTAGACCGCATCGTAAATGCATCATCTCTTTAGTGGAATCTCGTATCGATCCAGCACATCCTTCGCCCATTCCCAATAGCCGGCCACGTACGAAAAGTTGCCATCAAAAGAAGGAAGACCATTCCAAGCGCACGCCCCATCCATGATCCGCCGCCCCAAGGTTGGAAGTGGAAGAACATCGTTTGACATGTGTTGATGGAGTGAGGATTGCAAGGTATGCTTTCCGCCAGCGACATTCCGAGACCACGTCTTTGGGAAATTTGGGACCTCCAAGCGAGGGCGAGCAGCTCCGCGTCCTATGAGTGGTGGATGCACCAACAGACGAGTCGCCTTGTCCAGCGGTTGACCTTCAAACTCACAAATCACCAACTCGGCGTTTCGAGAGGGAGAGGAGACATCCTTGAAGTAAGCCATCTCTCGCCTACAAAAAAAAAAAAAAAAACATAAGCAAAGACCAAAAGATGAAAAAAAAAAAAAAAGAAGAACAACACAAGAGAAAGAAGCCTACGCTAGAATGAGAGAAATCAAAGTTGTGAGAAGTTGAGAATGACAAAGTTCTCTCATGGTGAGGGGTTTATATAGTATCTAAAAATTGAGACATGGAAAGACACGCATAAGGGAATGAAGAAGATAAGAAAATAAAGAGAAAAGGAAATAAAAAAAAGAAAGGAAGATAAAAATTAAAAAAAAAAAAAAAGAATATATATATATCTATATGATATGTGTGTGTATATATATAAAAAAAATGGCAAAAACGCCATTTAAAAAAAAATAGAATTTTGCAAAAACAAAAGGCAAAAAAATATCAATTTTGAAAAAGAAAAAAAAAAACAAAAAAAGAGGGCAAAATCGCCACTTAAAAAAAGGAATTTTGCAAAAAATAAAAGGAATTTTGAAAAAAAAAAAGAAAAAAAGGGCAAAACGCCACTTAAAAAAAAAAAGAATTTTGCAAAATAAAAAAAAAGGAAAAAAAAGAAAAAAAAAGGGAAAAAACGCCACTTAAAAAAAAGAAGAATTTTGCAAAAAAAAGGAATTTTGCAAAAAAAAAAAAAAACAATTGGCAAAAAAAAAAAAAACGCCATTTTGAAAAACAAAAATGGCAAGAAAAAAGCCATTAAAAAAAAAGAAATTCTTTTTTTATGTTTCGAGACTCGTTCACGCCTTAAACATTTTGCGTTGGCTTAAACAAATCTCGAGGGGGCATTTTGTAGACATTAAAAATTAAATGTCTAAATTAAATTAAATATCATGTATTTTGGAAGAAAATAAAATTCCAATAATATAAATATATGGTATTTAATTATGTACATATGTTAATTTTTGTAAAATAAATATCAACCATTAATGCAAAAATATGCTTAAAATGGAAGATATCGTACAAATATTACGTGCATAAATAGAGCCATAATAAATTTGGTAGCAAAATAAATTAATCTTGTCAATAAATGAAGTATCTAAATTAATATTTTCAAAATAAGGCAATGATATAAAGATCTTGTCAATTTCGGGTGTGTTTGTTGGGGATTTGGATTTTGAGTTTGAATTTGAATAGTAAAAATTTTGAATTTGAATAGTTGTATGATGTGATATAAATAGGTGTTGATGTGATGTTTTGAATGTAAAATTGATTTTTAGTATAATATAAAAAATGAAAAATAGGTGTTTGATTTGATATTTTTGGGGGGAAAAAATTGAATGAATAGTGTAAATCCAATTCAATCCCCCAAACAAACACACCCGAAGTATATAAATTAATATCTTCCAAAAAAGACAATGATATAAAGATTTTGGCGAGAAAGGAATGTGCACAATCAAATTCGTCAAGAATGGAAAACAACATCTGATGGAAAAGGAAAGATTATAAAATATTTCCATCCACGTGGCACCATCCGAAAAGGAAGCCAAGGCCACCCTCTCCTATAAATAGGAGCCTTGGTCAATTCATTACACACCGAAAGTTCATTTGAAGACTCGCGCAAGGGTAAGTCTCTCTAAACTCTCTGCAATGTTCTTCATTGTTTTTCGTGTCCTTCGAAGCGTTCTTCGTCGAAAAGTCATCGATTTGGACAAATTATCCAATATTGGTTGGCGAATCGATGAAGTTAACGTTCTTCGTCGTATGTCCGAGCCGGAGGAAGGATCAAAGCTCTCAAAGCCATCGAGGAATCCATCAAAGCTAAGGAAGAGCCTCCAAAGCCGCTCTCAAAGCTTCAAGATGTTCGTCGCGTTCTTCATAAAAGGCGCAAACCAGGCCCTCTTCGATCCAAAAGTCAAAGGGACACACCGCCAAAAGCGTTATGGAGCACCAAATTCCCCCCCCCCCCCCCAAAGATCAAATTCTGTCGGATCATCCAAATGGGGCATCAATCCAAAGTCAACGATCAAAATCGCCAACATGGATACCAAAGTCTTCCAAAAGCCGGCGAAGTCAAACCGAAGACCAAAATCTCTTCGATCAAACACTACAAAAAAAAATTATTTTTGTAACAAAACTTTTTTGTCTCTAAATCTACTTTTTCCGTTACTAATGACATTAGAGATGGAATTAGAAATGAAATTACGTTAGCTACGTGAACTTTAGTGACGGAATTCCGTTACAATTTTTGTAGTGCAAAAAAGCCACCCAATTCCAAATTGAAAAAATAGATCAAACCGGAGAGAGAATCAAAGGATCCAAATAGAGAATAGGATCCGCATATATTTAAATTAAATATAATTTATACTATTTTTGTGTTTATAAAAATATAACACAATTTTTTTTATACATATATCTATACTTATATATGAACAAGGATTGTATTTGACACTATTAATGATAAAAGCAGGCAAATGCCACGCCACAGACACCCCGCTAAGTAAAATACTAAATAAATAAGTCCTTAAAATGTTCCTTTTTAAAAAAAAAATAAATAAATGTTCAAGTGCAAATAAAATTTTGAAACAACAAAAGAATAATTAATATACACAAATAATTACGTATTTGAAATGTATTTTATGAATTGGTGAAAACAAACACAAACACACAGTATACCCTCCCTCTATACAATCCAGGTATTGATTGCATTCATATTCTTAATTAATTCGCATAAAAAAAAGTTATGTCAATTTTCTAATCCCATTTTTTTATCCATTTTTTTTTTCAATTATGTTTTTCTATACATTCATTATAAAAAAAATGGTCTTTCACTACGGTTCGACAGTTTGTTACAATAACATCGTAACAAATAATGTTTTTTGTTACGACAATTTCCTGTGACCAAAAAATATTTTTTTGGTCAACGTTTCACATTTTTTAATTACGCAAAATAATTCGTAACAAAAACAGAGTTGGTAAACTTTATTCAATATAATATTAGTTACGATTGTACTTCGTAAGAAATAATGTTTAAATTTATTTTTTAATTTTAAAAGATATTTTGGAATTAAAAAAAAAAAAAAAAAAAAAAGGTAAAAACGCTATAACGCTTTTGGAAAACTAATACCGATTTCAGGACCACATGCGCGGGCTTTCTTCTTCCTCCTCTTCTCGGTGCCGAATAGATTTCAGACTTAGCGAATTTCATAAACTCAGGGCACAACTCGTTCTTCTCCTTATCCACGCGATGTAGTGGGCGAAGGTGGGATCAAGGAGGTTAATCGGCACCGGCGCGGTTCGATGACTTGGTGGGGCTAAGCGACACCGTTAGCGGTGGGGAGCAGCCTCTCCTCCTCCCTCGGAGGTTCAGGAAGTAGCGAGCGTGGACTGAACTTCTGAAGAAGTGGAGGTCCAATTCGAAGGTGAAAGGTTTCGTGGCGCAGAGTACAAGAGGAGGCTATTCGATCGCCATTGTTGGTTACCTCGCGTTTGTCCCAACTCGTAACGCTATGAAGAACAGGCTCAGCGGCGATCGCTATATCATCCAGAGCATCAGCCCTAAGAATTTAGTGGTTGCCCCAGTTCGATGATCACATTTTTGGTCGATTTTGGGGTCCCGTTTTGCCTTTATATCTCTTACTCTATAATTCCTATTTATTTCAGCTAAACTTGGAAGGTCTTGAATTTTTCATCATAATGCATAAACATATTTGTTATTAATCGAGTTTATTCAACAAGAAACGAAAGGAATGTCACTACAAAAAAATAATATATTTGTAACGGAATTCCGTCACTAAAGTTCAGGTAGCTAACGTAATTTCATTTCTAATTCCGTCTCTAATGTCATTATTAACGGAAAAAGTAGATTTAGAGACAAAAAAGTTTTGTTACAAAAATAATTATTTTTTGTAGTGTGTGTGTATACATACGTTTATATTGTTGCAGGTAGAGATGATGCAATGACAAATTTTGAAATAAAGGGGTGCCGTTATACTATCTGGTAAGTTTTATAGGTGAAATATGTAAACACTAGCCATGTTCTTATTGATAATTTATTCCATGCCTCAGTGGATTTACTTGATGGCCATTTGAGTTGTGAAATCTTTGTATTGCACAAATTAGTGTTGCCTCATTGTTCTGATATCTTGAGAAGAAAATGTTTGGAGTATGCAACAGGTTGTTTCCTTGGACAAGTTTTTGAGGGGATAGAATGTGGTGATGATAATCTTATAGAAAGATGGACCTTAGGGCTGTACAATTCTATACCATAGGAATATTGCTGGGGGCCCTTATATTCGGTTTCAGAAGCAAGAGAATCCTTATCATGCTTAGGAGTCTTTTCTTGTATATAGCTACTACATGTGCACAACTCTCATTTTACATCCTCTTGATGTGTTTAATGAAAGCTATGTATTTTTTTCTCAAGAAAAGAGAAAGGTTCTGTGATTTCACTGGAGAAGAAATACAAATCAACTTTACAAGATGGAAACTTGTTGAATCTCTGTGATTTGTTGTTTGATCATATGGGGATTAAGCATGCCACTCCTATTTGGTCACAAGGATAATCTTTCTTTTTATTATTATGGTTTCCTATTTGGTATACGATAATTTGCTCTTATTCCTTAGTCATTGCCGCAGTTTATTAGCATATTGTGTGGTATTCTTCTTCTTGTTTTTAGGTTTGGGGTATTGAGACTGTAGGAAGATAGTTTGCTCAAGTCATGGCCAATAATCTCTTTAAAACTTTTCTTGGGTGATTAGGGTTGAAGATGCAAATTTGAATTAAACTTTTGATAATGTGGAAATGGATGGTTGATTGGGCCTTATTATCGTTGAAAGTGTTCAAATTGTTGTTAAGAATGAGATGAGATTCCTTCTTGTTAAGAATGAGATGAGATTACTACTACTACTACTACTACTACTCAGCCAGCCAGATCCCCGCTAGCTAGCTTAGTTGCTGGATAGCTGAGCTCACCTCTGCGCTCAATATGTATGTATGTATGTATGTATCATAATGAGAAGGAGGATGAGGATGAGGTTGCAGTGGGGGAACATATACTCATTCATTCCTTCAGCTGCAACTCCCTCTTGACAGCTTGCTACCTAGGCGGGTAGTTATGTTGTGAAAAACCAGTTACATTTTTTGGTTGTATTAGTTCCCTCTTTTTTCTTGTTGCCATAGATTAAACAAACCCCTCGGCTTTTTAATCTTTAATGTTATTATTTACTTGTTGTGTTTCTAGGTAAGTTTCAATGAATTTATTTTATGTTATGAGTGTTCATAGTGTGAGCAGGTCCTTGCCACTGCTCATTATTTATTAACAAATTTTAGTTTCTCTTTGAATGTGTCAGATCAATGAGGGATAACTCCATATTGGTAAGTGGAGAAAGTGGTGCTGGTAAAATAGAAACTACTAAGATGCTTATGCGGTATCTTACCTATTTGGGAGGTCGTAAAAAAACTGAAGGGCGGACAGTAGAACAACAAGTTCTTGAGGTAAAGTATATGCTTTAACTTATAATTTGTGCTTAAGTTTTTCACTTCTATGATAATGTTGAGTATACTATTGGAACTTTCTGATTTATGTATGGAACAATTGGCTGATTGCTGTCTTGCTGAAGCTAATGAGCATTTTAAGATAATTAGAAATATTTGTTTTCCTCATATGTACACAAACTCCACTAAGGTTGGACGGTCTTAAGAATTTTCACTTTATTACTAGCTGAATGACTTTATTTGGTAGTTTTTGTAGACCAGGAAATATCTGTTTGTTTCGTAATGGGTACTTGCCTTTATTGAAATATGATATCTAATAATTAGGAACCACAAGGGATTGGTTCTCAGAAAAACCCTTTATGGTTATTTAAATAAATCTTCTTAAACATTAGTATGGCTTATTTAACTGACATGATTTTTGTGTCTATTAGTCCTTTTATCTCTGGTATATCTGAAACATAATGAGTGGTTTAATGCAGTCCAATCCGGTACTGGAATCATTTGGTAATGCAAAAACTGTATGAAATAACAATTCAAGGTGAAGTTTCTCAACTTGTTTAAATCAGACTGATGGGGTATTGAAAACAATGACATTACAGCTAGTTATCCTGAATGGCTTGTGATTATGCAGTCGCTTTAGTAAATTTGTGGAAATTCAGTTTGATAAACATGGACAAATATCTGGAGAAGCCATAAGAACTCATCTTCTTGAAAGATCTCGAGTGTGCCAAATTTCAGATCCTAAACGCAATTATCACTGTTTCTATCTTCTTTGTGCTGCTCCATAAGAGAATATTACTATTACACTAAAATTCTCTGTCACAGATTTCAGTTTGATATCCTCACAGCCATTTTACTTGTGATCAGGATATTGACAAGTACAAGCTAGGGCCTCCGAAGACATTCCATTATCTCAATCAATCTAATTGTATTGAACTTGCTGGTGTGAATGATGCTCATGAGTATTTGGCTACCAGGAGGGCAATGGATGATGTCGGAATAAGTCAAAAGGACCAGGTAAAATCTTAATGCTTGTGTCTTCTTGATATAATGTAGCACTCTATCCTCAGGTGCTTAAGGTTCTCTCACTCTTCAGGATGCAATTTTCACAGTTGTGGCAGCTATTCTCCATCTTGGTAATGTTGACTTTTCTAAGGGGCAGGAAATTGATTCGTCAGTTATAAAGGATGACAAATCGAAATTCCATCTTAAGACAGTTGCAGAGCTTCTTATGTATGATTGAAGCCCATTTCAAACCATTAGTATTTCTTAAGCTCTACTATTTCTGGATTTTATTATATTATATTTTATTTTATTTCTACGTGTAATCCTGTTGCACTGGAAGATGCAATACTGAAGCGTGTGATGGTCACTCCTGAAGAAGTTATTAAGAGAAGTCTTGATCCTACTGCTGCATTAACGACATGTCTTCAAGATGGAGCAAGAGGACTACGAAAGAGAGGCGATTGACTGAAGCTACATAGAATTTGTAGATAACCAAGATGTTCTTGATCTTATTGAAAAGGTTCACATTTCTACTTTTGTTTGTTTGCTCTGAGTTTCGAGATCAACATTGCATGCAGTGTTAATTCAGAAACAAATTATTCTCTCTGTTTTTGTTCGGTATAGCTATTACTGTTAATTTTTTTCTTCAAATTCGCCCTTGCATTGATTAGTACCTTCCCCCACTTCTGAATTACCCATGACTTCATTTTGTAATTTAGCTGAATCTGTAGCCATACACAGTACATCCCGCTACAAATCATTGATCTCGGTTCCTGGTTGAAGACCCCCTCAATATATGTTTTTGATTGCTCTGCTGCTGGATTTATTGTGAATGCCTTCATTGAGGTACAATTTTCCTACCAAGAAAGCTTCATTCGAGCTAGTGAGTTGGTTTTAACCTTTTTTTTCTTTGTTCTCTATATTTTAACAACACAGCTCCAGGAAAATAGTACCTCAAGTTCTGGATCTTCCATGAGGGACTGTATTTTGCTAGCAGCCTGTGAAGCTCATGAGACGCTACCACAAAGTGCTGAGTTTCCTGCTGATATTTACTTCCTGCCTTACAACACCCATAAAAATGGCACTAAGATGGTGATCCACAACTCAATTTTATTCCTAATTTGAATTGCCGTTTACATCATGTTTTTGGTTTATGTTCCATTATTATGTAGCTATCACCAGTTGGTCAGTGTCTGTTGTTTGTGTTGGTGAAATGAAGAATAGTCTATCTCTTCTCTCTCTCTCAGGATGTCGTGTAGGTGGCTCGAACAGGATGCAATTGCACAACATATTCTCTAAGAGCTATATATTAAATTCAATGATTGAAAAAGAATGAAATCACTTGTTGATATAATCCTACATGGATTTTTTCTATTTCATTTTATAAATAGTTATTGGTCATTGAAAAAAACTAGGGTACAAGCCTTTATTAGGAGTCTGAATCCTGAATATCTAAACGTGTTAATTTTTCTGATATGTAATTGTCTTCGCTTGATAAGATATTTTTTGATCATGCGTTTTGAAGACCAATTGCCTGTTCAGCTAGTTTATTTGTTTTTATTTTGTATCTTTTCTGTTTCCTGTACAGTTTCAACCCAATTGCAGGCTCACACTATCAGAGGTTTCTCATGTGATGGGTTGTGTGCTGCTTCATGAATTTTATCTCTTTTGAATGTATGATATCTTCCTTTTTTGTTATCTATCTTGTAAATGCAACTAAAGGTATTTGTTGGGAATGAATGTTATGCTTGACTTGGTTGGCAATTATCTTTGTTTTTTATTTTTTCGGTTTTGCCATCTTGTTCCATTCCCCTCTTAAAAGTTATTGCTAATAATTATGTGGTTCATTTTATTTCAGGTTTTGTTCTCGGTCACTTCTTCATGAATCAATTGATTATTCTCTGATTGATAGAATTCTTGGCCGCCAAACTAACAGGAAGACCCTTTTTGGGGAGTTGAACTGGATATTCACAGCTGTGACTGATACTATTGCATGGAATGTACTTCCTCATGGTAACATTTATTATAATCTTAGCTATCATATTTTGTTCTTAATCTAATTGAATGAGACTTTGAATGCTATATATTTATTCCAGAGATTGTTCAGGCAAGATCTTTTGGTTGCCAGCCTGTTTCGAAATTTTTTGCTTGCTGAAAGGATAATGCGGTCTGCAAATTGTTTGCCAGTTTCACATCCAATGTTACCACCAACCCATCAGCACCGTATGTGGTAAATATTTGTGCTTGTCTGTCAAATGTACATTTAAGACATGTGTTCTTCATTAATTGGTATTTATCTGTCTTATATCCTTGTGATTTGCAGGGATGCATGGGACATGGCTATACACTGAAATATGCCTTTCTCAGCTTCCGACATTAGTTGAGGACCCAGAGGCCGAGTTCCAGGTATCTCTGATTATTACTTGTATTTTTTGCAGTTCGGAATTTATCATGTAGTGCATAAATGGTAGTTAATCTCATTGAGACATAGTACTACGACACATACATGGAGCCCTCCCATTTGGGGGTTGCCATATGGATATAGAACTTCAAAAATTCTTTTTTATTTGATATTGTACATGATATTGCTGGTTTACATTTGTTTATTGGAGGATAATTGGTTTATAGATCGAGCTGCAATTACATAGGAAATTAGGATATAATGTGCTTTGGTTCCTAATTCATGGATATAATACCATGTATTGTACGACATGTCTGAATGTACATACTCGTATTGTTCTAGTTGCAAAGCTTTACACTTCTAATGTCTGTGTTATGGCATGTTATACATACAGTTTGAACGTCTGTTGATATATACGGCTCAATATACTAAAAAATTGCACTTGTGGATGCTGTAGGTGATACACTTTCCCTGGTCAAGGTCTTCGTGACATCCGCCTCAGTCCCGGACACACCCCTTATTTTGCCGACGATTGCTGGGGCGACTACCCTTCGCGATGTCGTTGGTGAAGATCCTACTGAGTGGAACTACAAGGACGTACGGATCTACTTTCATACCTTTCTTGCATTGCCTTCCAAAATTTATAAGAAATATGACTTAAACTAATCTTTGTGTTGGCAATTGCAGTTCACGCGCCGCCCCTGAAGCGTATCTACCGATTCAACCATGTTAGTTGCCCCGTTTGTCTTATGCATTGTATGTCGTACCTATTTTTGGATGGATTGTGTTGAGGCTGTGTGAACTATATGTGGAATGGATGCATAGACCATTAGAGTTTTAATTCGTGTGGTGAAAGATGTGGTTATGGATTGATGGATATCTGTACTTGCTTATTGTTAGGTTTGGTGTTTGAACTGTTAAGCACGTTTTGCAGAACATGATGTTGCTGTGTAGTGCTTGCTAGGCTTGTTTTATGGGTTGCTTTACTTTGTTGTTAGGTATGGAGATTGTCCAGTAAAAACTGTGGTGTCCATGTGTCTTAATGTTAGGTTTAATGTATTTACTATGAATTAATGTTTGCAAGTATTGCCAATGATGATGTTTATAGCATTATGTGTATGCTGAATTTCTTTCAGTATTGGGGAGATCACAGCAGGTCATTTTGTTACGCACAATTTCAATTGCAGTGTACCTACTATTTTATATAGCATGCTATTTCTGCGTAACAAAAAGGTGAAATACCGTGACAAAAAATGGTCCTTGAATATTTGTTGTTTCAGGTTGTTCCGTGACTATAGGAAAATATATTTTTTTATTACGGGTTCAATGTCGTTACAAATATTCATAACAAAAATCAAATATGACAAGCGATCACAGGAACGCTTTTGTAACGCGACAACCTTTCGTAACAAATATCGTAACTAAAAGCTCTGACACACGTGTGGAAGGATTGACATTTGGTTACGAGAGGAAATTCCTAACAAACAGCGTAACAAAAACCCTGCATGAGGAAGCGTTGACCGACAGTAATAGTTACGAAAAATGGCGTGGCAAAAAATATTCGTTACACGAGTACATCATTACGGAAAAAAGTCGTAATGAAGGCATAGCAAATACGCAAATTGCACGAAAAATGGCTTTTTGTTACGATTTTTCAGCCATAGTAGAAAACAATTTTTTTAGTAGTGACTACTGCTGCATATTCAAGTCAAGCAATGTTACTATCAATAAGCGTTAATGAATGAGAGTATTCATGAATAATTTAGTAATAGATTTCAAGTGTCTACACGCACCGATCTGCTGATCCGGGTTCTACCACCTTACTATAAAGACTTATGAGTATAAATGAAGTTTAGACCGTTGAAAGTAAGGAGATTATTAATATAATGCTATTGTCACTTAGCTTATTGTCGGCAACTCTGATATTGCCAAGAGCTGCAGAACTGTAGAGATAATTTCACAAGATTCCACCAACCTTACAAATGTATTGCAGATATCTATAATGAGTTATATGATAGAAATTCAATATGGATGTGAAAATTTATGAAGTGGGAGTTTTTCCTTATCTGATAAATTTATTTATACTTCTTTGGTGGTTTGCAATTTCACGAGGCTTAATTTGATACCACTCACGGTTATTGATCATTTGTTAAATGGTTAATCATGGTTTGTAACAATTGAATCAGTTTGTTTTGGATATTCGATATGATGTTCTTGTTATTGCTACCTGCTTTAATGATGTTACTGTGTCAAAATGGTTTGTTCATGATCTTCTTTTTTGATTGTTTTGTGATTCACCATCACTTTCTTAAAAAACGTTTGCATGGTATGATTCAGAATTCAAGTTTCAAACCACTGTCGAAACCATTTTTACATTGTAGCTGGATAAACAATTTCACAATATGATTATTTGTTATTATTTGCGACGCTATGATGTTCCTTTTTTTTTTTTTTCAAAATGTGAGCGTAAGTGAAATGATTAATATTTGGGGACTGAGGGCATGGCATATGCTATCTGCTTGCTAAATCATATTTTATTACCAGAGAGAAAAAACTTTCGAGTTAGGTATCTTCATATCCAATTAGCTTTGTATTATTTACCCGTACATTAGATGCTAGAGCTTTTATTTTCTTGTATCTTATTCTACATTTTTGTTGCTTTTATTTTGTGATTTTCACCTAACTGCTGTTTGAGTTATGAAGCAGTTTCGTTAAAGAAAATTTGTACATTCCATTGCTTGTATGATTTATAATATATGAAGTATGTTCTTATTGATCTCCAGCCCTATAAATAATTGAAATCTTGTGATGTTTGTCTCCTTGATTGCACATATTTTAAATTTGATTGTTAGAGATAGGTTGGAAATAATCAGTGGTGCAATTGAAAAAGTGTGTGATAGTGTGATTTATTGGACTGCTTCACCTTCTAGAAAAATTTGAAGAAGTTGCTCGTCAATTGCATATTAATCGTTCTAGAAGGTTAGTTCTGGATTGCAAAACTCGTTGGAACTCTACTTATTTGATGTTAGAAACAGCTATTATTTATAAAGATGTGTTCCCACGACTTAAATACCGAGAGAGAAATTACAGTAGTGAGCCAAGTAATGAGGATTGAGAAATTGCAATTGAAATATGTGGAAAGTTGAAGATTTTCTATCAGTTGACCGAGTTGTTTTCTGAAACTCTTTATCCTACATCAAATTTTTATTTTGCTCATATATGTGAGATAAAATCAAAATTAGATGAATGGGTGAAGAGTTCGATATTGGTTCAAGAAATGACGAAAAAAATGCTTGCAAAGTATGAAAAGTATTGGAGTGATTGTCATATGATATTGGGGGTTGCTGCTGTATTGGATCCTAGGTACAAGTTGAAGTTGGTTGAATTTTATTTTGATATGATATATGGTGATGAAGTTGACATCAAAGTTAATCAAGTTCGTCAAAATTGTTATGATTTATTGATTGATTACCAATCTAGAGCCACGTCTTCTACGGATATGAGCTTGGTTGTTGATGTTGCAATGTTGGATTTGGGGGGTGCGATGACTCGCAATGTTGTTTCCGCTGATGCATTTGATCTAGATCCATTGAAGAAATACGATCAATTTGTGGCAAGTATGAATGATTCTTCTAGGATTTCTACGATGTCGGAGTTGGATATTTATTTGGAAGAAAGCGTTTTACTGAGGACACAAAATTTTGATATAGTAGATTGGTGGAAGACGAATGGAGTCGGTACCCTTACTTACAGAAGATGGCAAAGGATATTTTGGCTATTTCGGTTTCTACGGTTGCTTCCGAATCTACGTTCAGTAATAGTGGAAGAATTATTAACCCTCGTCATAGTAGACTTAATCCTTCTACTTTGGAAGCATTAGTATGTGCTCGACATTGGTTATGGAATGAAGCAAATTGTAAGTTAATTTTATTATATTTTTAATTAATATATTTATATTTTATTATATTGTTAGACTTATATTATTTGTTGATTTATTATTTTAGGTGATAATTTGACTTCCAGATGCTCAAAAGCATTTGACGATGAAGAAGAAGATGGCGATAAACAATGAAGATTGTTGTTATTTTACGTTGTGATTGATGACTTATGTTAATGTGTTTAGATTGTTTACGATTAATGCACGAAAGATTACATGTTTGGTTATTATATATCATAATATGCAATATTTAGTTTTTTTTTTTTTTGATTGAATTATTACTGCTACTGTTGCTCATTATTTGTTGTTATTTTTTTATAATTGTTTGAAAAAAATAGATAATTGTTTAGGCGGGTCTGGGTCTGGGTCCGGGTCCTGTTTATATTTAAAAATTTGAAACTATCGGGTCCAATCGGGTAGATTCGGGTCGAGTCCGGGTCGAATCGGGTCCGGGTCCAATCGGGTATGATCCGGGTCCTGGGTCCATATATCTTTTTTCGGGTCGGATCTTGGGTCTGGTCAGACCCGACCCAGACCCAACCCGGTGCCATCCCTAGCTATGGCTTTAGATTTTTGTGGTCATGCGTAATTTAAGCTACAACCGACAAATGTGGGGGTATTCGCAATTTTCGTCCCTATATT
Source organism: Andrographis paniculata (assembly GCF_009805555.1). Taxonomy (NCBI): domain Eukaryota; kingdom Viridiplantae; phylum Streptophyta; class Magnoliopsida; order Lamiales; family Acanthaceae; genus Andrographis; species Andrographis paniculata. Next base: position 4,472,172 of record NW_026137586.1, on the reverse strand, counting down.
TAACCGTCTTTTCAATTTGTGTCCCAATAATATTAATTTCGTAAAAAATGTCCCTCTTTTTTGCTAATCTGCGCAAAATCTAGTCTAAACGGTAATTAGAAGAATATTAAGGGTAATTGAAGAACGCCGTTGACGGAGTAGGCACGTGCCACCCACGTGACCGTGCATTAGACCGAACCGGTTCTCATTAGACCCGGTTCTCCACCGAACCGGTTCGGTTCAATCCCGGTTCGATTCGAACCCGGCTCGGTTCGAACCGCTCCATATCTTCTCCAGACTGATCTCATTCCCCCATTTCCCAGTCCAGTCGCGAGAAGCCCTAGGTCCTTCGAGCATCACCATCCTATTTTCCTCACTGATACTCCGCCTATATTTACAATTGCAAAACCCTAATTCCCATCAATCATTGCCATCCCTAGTCGAGCTGGATTGAGGCGGAGTTAGTTCAGGAGTTCGTTCGTTTAATTCCGTCGTGGAGGCGTAAATTCCAGTGTGTGGTTGACAATGGCGCGTAGAAGCAAGCACGCTCTTGATTTCACCCCCAATTACAGTAAGTTGAAAGCCCTTAATTTGAAATATGCTTATGGTATACGTATTGTAATTTTTTCAGTCTACGTTAGGATTGTGGTTAATTTATTTATATCATCTATGAAAGGCTTTAATTTCAATAAAATGAGGTAAAAAAAAAAGAAGAGATTATATTGTGCTAGAAATTAAATTATGTCCACTAAATAACATTGTGGTTACGTGTTGATTTATGCTCTTTTTTTCTATTGGTTTGAATGAATATATTACGTTCTGTTAAACACTTAGCATTACTAAAATGTAGGGGCGATGTTCAATGAAGATTCCTCTGCTACTTTGAAAATTTATTTTGGCTGGGTGATGAGGCATAAGCCTCGTAGGGAATATTTAGGGGGAGAACATGATTATTTTGATTTTGTTGATATGGATAAATTAAGTGTGTTGGAAATGTGGGGATATGCAGAGGAATTGGGATATAAAGAAGCGAATAGTGTTAGATTTTGGTTGAAGTACGGTAACAACTTTTATAGACAATGCAAGTGTTTGGAAAGTGATAAGGATATATTGTAGATGACAAAATATATTTAAGATAATTATGAACTCGAAATCTACTTAGAACATCTGGATATCAAGCTTAGCCAAGATCCTCAATCCAATCTAATTAGTGGAATAGAAGATTTAGGTGGTGAAGTTCCTCGGGCTAGTGATTGTGTAGAAGGTGAAATGGAATAAAATGATTCTAATTTTGATGACTCAAATAATGAAGTTGAGTTAGAGAGTGGGCTACTCGGGTTGAAATTGACACGACCCCACTTACACTATAGTACTAACGCCAATTCACATATAAGTAAACGATAAACATGCTATAATCCCTCTTAATTACTTAAATATATAACAACTTGTTAACCTGCTATAAATATTTTTTCTCAACAAAACATAACATAACTCAATAGTAACCTATTAACATTCACCAAAAGGATCTCAAACCATATCAAAAACTACACAATCGACATACTATTTATAACAACATCATACCACTTCTAAAACAGACGTAATATAGAACAATGGAAGCAAAACAAGCCACGGTCCTGCCCGCAGGTCGTCATCTATGTACACGGTAACTCAAAATGCCTGTAAGAGCACCACGGCTACTCCAATCTGTCCACCAAGTCATGTATTATCAGGATTACCTACAATGCATAAACTGAGTGAGATTTATAAATCTCCGTAAGTAGAAATTATGCAAGATGTGAAGTTTATCTCAAAATTCTCACTATGCAGAATGTGCTCTCGTTTGAAATCACCAATTTATTTATGAAATACTCTTCAGGGCCCCTAGAGACACTGTTATACACCGGAAGAGCTCAATATCAATATATTCAAATCAAACGATGGCCTACACCAGGTAGCCTACACCGGGTTTCCTCGTAAGGTTTCCCCGGGTCGCTTCTTCCCAGGTCGCCTCTTCCGTATGCATTGTTTATGCATTGTATGTAAAGTCACAATAGACGGTGGCCTACACCAGGTAGCCTACACCAGGTTTTCCCAGGTCGCTTCTTCCCAGGTCGCCTCTCCCGCCCTCGGTGTATAATCAGAGTCGAACATAGTAAAACCATCTTATTTCATTTCAATACATGATATGCATGTTTAATGAAAATGCAATGCAACATATTTCACAATATACAGATATTATTGAACTCACTGGTTCAAACCACATCAATTTGGAGTCATAGACTCTTTCAACATCAAATATAGAGTTCACAGGCTCAACCACATCACACACAGAGCTCACAGGTTGAAACCAATTTATATACGAAGCTCGCAGGCTCAAATCACATAATCACAGAATATTAATCACATTTTACAGTTTTCTGATATTCACATATTATCAATCAAACATAAATAACTCACAAAATAATATATTTATGCATTGTAGTTGCAAATGAATTTCTACTTACCTGAAATTCTCCAAAAAACGTCAATAACTCTAACTCTTAAAGCCCTTTTCACGATTCCAGTATCGTATCTAACAATAATTAATTACAAATATTACCCCAATTTACTAAATAATTATTTCTACTCAAAACTTCATCTACTTAATAAAAATAGTAATAATTCGTAAATACAAAGAAATACCTGAACTAGGCTTTTAACGAATTCGGCGTAAAAATATATTTTTTTTTTCTTCTTCTTCTTCGCGTTTGCCTTTCTCCTTGTTCTCTTGAAATTGAATTGATATGGATGAGGTGGGGGTGGGGATTATTACCCCCCACCGCCTTACATTTATTTATTTATTTATTATTATTATTATTATTATTCACATTTATTATTATTATTATTTTATTTATTTATTTATTTATTTATTTATTCTATTTATTTTACTTTTTATTTAACTATTACAGTTAATTTTCAAGTTATCTATATTTAACTTACACACTAATATCCAAATAATTTACCCAACCTATTTGTATCCTACTAGAATCTCATATAAATTATGATAATATTTTATTATTAATAAACAGGTAAAGCATATACCAAATTATAAACAATTTAATATATAAGTAATTTACCAGCACCTAAAATATGAAATATATATTGGCCAATGAGTAGTGAGAACCTCGGGTATTACAGAAATTGAAGGTAGGATGAAAGGAAAATCTATTGTGGATGATTCCACAGTTGCTGAAGATGTTTTGAACACTTTACAAAAAGAGGATGGTGAGACAGATATCATGGGTAGTGGTAGTGAGTTAAATAGAGGAATGGAAAGTGATGGAAGTGAAAATGAGGGGACAAATCAGTTTGAAATATATAATTCAAACACTGGTGGTGAAAATCCAGAGTTGAAATTGGGTTGTTGTTTAAGTCGAGGGTTGAGGCTAATTTTTCCATTGAAAGCCATTTTTTTAGGAGGGGGATGAGTGTGAAATTTCCAAAGATTGACAAGAGTAGGTTGAGAGCCACATGCAAGAAACAGGGGTGTGGGTGGTTCGTGCTCGTGTCCAAGGTGCAGGGTGATGAAGCATGGCAGTTATGTGGCATGCATGAAGTTCATAGCAAATATGGATGGACTTATGACAACACAAGTATTAAGTCTTCCTGGATTGGGAAGACATTTATGAAAAAACTGAAGGAGAATCCGAAGTTGGATGCTGGTGGTTTTAAGGATGAAATATGTAGAACATTGAGGTGTAAGGTCTCGATGTCGAAGGCATATAGAGCTAGGAGGAAAGCTTTAGACTTGTTGCACGGGTCTAATGTGGAGCAGTATGGCTTTTTGTGGGATTACTGTAATGAGATTGAGAGATGTAATCCAGGCACTTCTCTGTCTTTGAAACTTGTAGATGATGAAGAGTCTGGATTACAACGGTTTCAAAGGATATATGTTTGTCTTTCTGCATGCAAGAGATGCTTCCTTGAAGGTTGTAGGCCGGTGGTAGGTGTGGATGGCTGTTGGCTTAAGGATAGCTTTGGAGGGCAGTTGTTAAGTGTTGTGGGTATTGATATGAACAACAATATTTTTCCTATAGCCCGCTGTGGTTGAGGTTGAGAACAAAAATAGTTGGCTGTGTGGTTCTTAGAGTGGTTGAAAAGGGATTTGGATATTGAAGATGGACATAATTGGACGTTCATGAGTGATAAGCAGAAGGGACTGATTCCTGCTTTCGAATCCATTCTGCCCCAGGCTGATAATCGGTTTTGTGTGAGACATTTACATACAAATATGGAGCGTGATGGGTATATAGGCGTTGCAGTGAAGAGGCTGTTATGGGCAGCAGCTAAAACTACCACCATTCCGGAGTTTAAACGAAGGATGGAGGAAATGAAAAAGGCTTCTGAAGATGTGTTTAATTGGTTAGCTAATAAAAGTCCAGATCATTGGTCTAGGTCACACTTTAGTGTGTATCCTAGATGTGACATGCTTCTTAACAATACATGTGAGTCTTTCAACAATTTTATTATGGAAGCGAGAGATAAGCCAATTATTTCCATGTTAGAGAATATAAGAAACTTGTTAATGGTGAGGATGCAGTTGAATCGAGAAAAAGCTGAAAAATGGGACGATCCACTTTGTCCGAAAATATTGAAAATAATGAAGAAAAGGATGGACGAGGCTTCTGAATTCATTCCAATGAGAAGTGATTATTGGAATTTTCAGATTACTGGATCTTGGGACCAACATACAATTAATGTGAGGGATAGAACATGTAGTTGCAGGAAATGGGACTTAATAGGCATCCCATGTAAGCATGCAGTCTCTGCAATTTGGTGTAGATGAGAAGATCCATTGGCTTATGTCCACAAATGCTATTTTGTGTCTACATACAAGAAGTCATATGCTTATTCAATCTTACCTTTGAGTGAACCTGATTTATGGGAAAAAATAGTAAAGGAAGCACCTCTCCCACCGGTTGAAAAGAAAAGTGTTGCAAGACCAGTAACCATGCGACGCAAAGAACCCAATGAACCCCCTCCAAAATTAAAAAATCCATATAGACTCAAGGGTGCACCAAGAAAAATTAGGTGCAAAACGTGTAAGAGTTTTGGGCACAACTCCATAACTTGCCCCAAACGAGCTTCTATTAGTGAGCCACTGGAAAATGCTCAGGATAAGGATTTAGGAGGAGATGTCCAGAACACAGTGTGCTTCGACGCATCCTCGTAGCCCTCTATTAGGGAGTCGGATAATCTCACAATGGTATTCGTTGTAAAACTTCACTTCAATTCCATTTCACTTGATAACCGTCGTGTTTGGTTTCAATGCTTACAGGATAATGGTGATGCTCCATCAACAACAAGATCATGCACTAAGCCAAGGAAGAAAAAAACACCAACTCAGGTAACTGTATGGTCTGCTTATATGTACTTTCATTTCACAGGTTCACTGTCCGGTCTTCTGTTTGTGTTTCTAGGCTACCACCACTGCTCGTTCAAAAGCGAAAATCCGCACCAGTCCAAGGAAAAAAAATGGCTTCAATTAAAGTACGGTAACATTTCTTAGGAATGCTAGATACAATTTTTATTACAACTCGGTACTAAACAAACTCTCTTTATTTGTAGATGCCTTCGACGTCCAACACCATTCATACACCTGTTATTGTTAAAGGAGGAAACACTTTCATTATGTTATCCAGCCTACAATCGTGTGTTTCCAATAGAGTAGATAGTGGCAGCACGATAGTCGTGACACCAATCAAAGCACACATCCAACCAACATAAAAAACAAGGGCAGGAGGTGCCTCAAATGATAAAAAGAGAGCCAATCCAAGAAAGGAAGATAAACCCACCAAAAAGAAGAAGTAGAAACTTCATGCACCTAACAAAAATTTATTGCCCTTAATTTGCATTTCATCTTGTGAATCAATATGTTTGAAAACTCTTGGGAATTATGTTTTGATGGGGAACGTCATGGATTGTTGGTATTTCAATGTGATATGCAATTTGAAATATTTGGGGATTTAGGTATTGGCATTTTTTTATGTGATGTACTTTTAAAATTGATCATTTATTTTTTCTTGGCAATGCACACAAGTTCATCAACTGTTGCCTAATTGTGGCTGTTTATTTTCCATTTTTGCATAGGTTGATTCATGCACTTAGTTGTTTGATTACACACCATTGACATTCTATACAAACGAACACATGTTCCCCTATACACAACACAAGCTGCTCCAATTTCTAATCACATTCCATGCAAACGAATTGATCACGATCAAACTTAAAGATGCGAAATATATTACGAATACAACATTTCTTCATACAATAACAAGCAATGCTCCTTCCAACACGAGAATCCAAATCCAAAGCTGAGTTTCAAGTAAAAAATATTACAACAACACAATAGACCGACACAATACATCAACATTTCAACTTACGATATAACAACAACAATCCAACACCTGGATCACGCAACACATTATCACTAATATTACCCTTTGGCGATAGCCAATTTCGGAGGTGAGGTGGTGTTGATTATCGCCATAAAGCCGAATACCAGAAAAATGAGCGCAATAACCGCCATATTAAGTAATATTAAACTGCTATGCTGTTTAACATAGCCAATGTGCACCGACGGAGGTTTGTTGTTCTGGCGTTTCATCCTTTTAACTCCTTCTTCCAATAGATTTAGCTTCTTCATCAATTGGTTTTCATGCACGTCAACTTCAACAACATCGTCATCCACGTCGATGACGTTATTTCGCTTCTGAATATTGTCAAGCCGATGAATTTTAGACACCAATGCATTGATCACTTCCTTATATCTATCCGTGGGTTCCTCATCCCACCATTCAAACACACCACAGTAATTTCCACGTTTCTATAAAATTAAAATCAATTAAATATTTTCATAATGAAGAACAAAAATAATAATCATTTCTTTTTTAAAAAATACAAATGAAATTACTGCATAGTTAGGACAAGCTCTGTATCACCTACCCGGATTGTTTGTGCTCCATGAGGTAAGCAATGGGAGCTCATATCCACATCTACACACCAACTTTGGAATATCCTCGATTGGGGACTCCACAATCCGCGGATTTCTTGAGAAATTGGTCCGGGATGAAAACGTCGAGCTTATTCTCTGAAATCCGGCAAGAATTGGAGGAACGAGCAACTAAACTCTACCTTCAATCTAGCTCATTTAAGGATGGCGATGCTCGAAGAACCTAGGGCTCCTCGCGACTGGACTGAGAAATGGGGGAATGAGATCGGTCTGGAGAAGATATGGAGCAGTTTGAACCGAACCAGGATTGAACCGAACCGGTTCGGTGGAGAACCAGGTCTAATGAGAACCGGTTCGGTCTAATGCACGGTCACGTGGGTGGCACGTGCCTACTCCGTCAACGGCGTTCTTAAATTACCCTTAATATTCTTCTAATTACCGTTTAGACTAGATTTTGCGCAGATTAGCAAAAAAGAGGGACATTTTTTACGAAATTAATGTTATAGGGACACAAATTGAAAAGACGGTTACATATAAGGACGGAAATTGCGAATACCCCGACAAATGTGATATATATATGTATATATATTAACGAGCAACACTACCAAATCAACTATCACAGTTTGACACCAAAGGATACTGACGAATCATTAGGCTTTTAAATAAACATTTGAATTGTGATTTACACGGGAAGAATCCGTGTTCTTATACAACTTGGTGATTGACAACATTTTAGGGCAGCCTGTCATGTATTTCACAAATATGGAAATCCGTACTGAATATAGTTCAAATCACCCGAAGAAGTTTTAAAATGTAAGACTTGCACAAGATAATATGATTAAATTTACCAAACTTTTGATCGGGACGAAAGTATTTAAGTACATCTCCTTCGTGCACAACATAAGCTGAGAGTAGGAAATCTAGCAAGCACATTCAACTTTATTAGTCAACATGGCAAGCAAACAAAACTGCCAAAAAATTTAATGCATAAAATTCAAGCTAATAGAGATTCAACCACATGAAATAAGATGGAACTATAAAGGAAATCAACACACAAGAATGTTGGAATATTGGAGATTCTTGCAATACTAATTCCTTCATGAACATCGACAAATTCATTCCAGCCCGGACGAGCAGCGATCACTGGATTCCAATCCTAACTTATCAATCTAGGCACTTGTTAGGTGTTTCATTGTGTAAGATCCTAGCTTACCCAATGCATAATATCTAATGTAAAGTGAACTATTGCAAATATTTTTTGATCAAACACATAAACCAACACACATTTGATAAAAGCATAGGATGTTTTTAAGTTTCACATAACTTGAGAGAACTGAAATGAATCAGGAAACACGCAAAGAAGATCATCTCCTGAATTGCTACAAGAAACAACCAACAACGTACTTGATTAAGAAGTTGAAAAAAAAAAAAAGGAAAACCCACTTGCACAAGTAGCCCTTGTTTTCGATAAATCAACCCGTAAACCAATCTCATTTGAAATCCGATTTCCTAGCAATAAGAAATTGTAAAATTAGATTTGTTTGACCAAAAAATACAAAATCACCGAAACTTAGTGGTTCAATTGAAGAATCTCTTTCTTACACAAACCCTTTGAAATCGAACGGAGTTCGAGAGCCCAAAGATCCACATTGAATTAGGTTAGAAAAAACTCAAAAAATATACCCGAATGCCGGCGCTGGAGAAGCTTGTTGCCGATCCAAAGAGGTCAATGATATTGGTCGCGGGGCGGCGCAAGGAGGAAAGAATCTGCTCGAGTGAGAGAGGAGGAAAATTTATGCCCTAAATTTTCAAAGTGTTGTCCTTATAGCATTTAAAAAAAAAAAAAATCCCTCCTTGGTGAAAGAGTGAATACAATTATTGTATGTTATTATTACTTTTATTTTCTATAAATTTTTAAATATTAAGTTTAATAATTTAAAACAATAATGAATTTCTAATGCTTGGTCTTAAGTAATGTTATTGTGACTAAATTTTACCATATTCACAATTGTCACGAAATATTTTACATAACTAATAAATCTAAAACGTTGACCGGAAATAACTTTTTTTTTGTTATGAAATTTTGCGTAATAATCATGCCGCGAGGAATTTACTGAGTCTTAAGTTTTTGTTTTGCTCATGTTTAATTTTTGAATAATGACATGGAACACAAGTTTAAGTTAAGTTGTTCTCTATTATTAGAAAATCAATTATTTTTATGTTTATCTAGTAGCCTTGGAAGCCTATAAATATATAGCATCCGTTATTCATTTTAAACAAAATGAGAGATTTAGTAGGAATAAAATAGTCATTTTTGTCTCTATTCTCCCTCTTCTATTTTTGCCTTTTATACTTTGTTTCTGTTTTCTTCGTATATATACACACACGTTATATATGACATACTTTACTATATATATATACACAGACATATATTTCTATACACATATTTCTCTCAGTAAAATCCCTTCATCTGTAATTTTCCTTTCATCTAGTCCAATCACCACACACCACCACCAGTGCACACTTTTATATACACACATACACACAATACATTTATGTACTTTCTCTCCCATTAATCACATATATATATATATACATATTTCTATTCAATAAAGTACAGTCCGTGTACCCTCTTATCTATATTTATATATAATATATATTATTTTTCTTAATTTTATCGGATATATGTATATATATATATATATATGTTCCTTTTTTACAGTCGTTCGTGTGTAATTTGATTTGTTTTCTTTTATTTCTTAGGTCAAAGCTAACAAGTAGTATCAGAGGTGTAGCCTGGTGTAATTTGGTATAAAGATTGCATGCCCAAATATCTTAGGTTCAAAAGGATGTCGATTGTGCCGCAGAGCGTGGGGGTGAGAGACAACGTCGGGGTGACGTTTGTCAATCCCCAATTAACATCAAAAAATTACACAACTTGGTCGATCAAAGTTGAGGCAATCATGGAAGCTCAGGGAGTTTGGGAGGCTATTGAACCTACGGAAGGAAAGGCGGTACATGTAAGAAAGGATAAGACGGCAAGGGCGTTCCTTTTCCAAATTCTCCCGGAGGACTTTTTATTGCACGTGGCAACGAAGAAGACTGCAATTGAGGTCTGGGAGAGTTTAAAAACCAGATTCATTGGGGCAGATCATGTCAAGACGACGCGTCTGCATACACTGAGACGCGAGTTCGAGGGAATGCATTTGGGGGAGAAACCTTGGAAGCATATGCAAGAAAGCTGAGTGGGATGGCGGCGAAATATTCCAACCTCGGGGTGACGCGACCATCGAAGAGAAATTGTTTGATTCTTTACCTAGCGAATATTATCCCGGTATTGCAGGAATGGAGCAGTTTTACGACATGGGAAGTATGCCATTTGAGGAAGCGGTAGGGTGACTGAAGGGGTTTGAGGAGCATACGCAGATGGGGAAGCCCATCTCTATTGGAGAGAGTCAATTACTTCCCAACGAAACAGAATGGAGAGAAAGAGATGGTCCAAGGAATTGCAACCGATGTGGACGCAATGAGAATGACAGCAACAACAATGCAAAAGGCTCGGATAAAAGGAGTGGCCGAGACGAGAGCCACATCAAATTTTACAAGTGCGGAACAATGGGGCACTATGCATCTGAGTGCAGGAGCAAACGGGATAAGACAGAAGTCAATTTATTTGACACTCTTGGAAGAAGAGACCAACCCAGAAGCCTTAGATAATAAGGAGCCTATGTTGCGAGTTTACTGAGTTTTAAATTTTTGTTTTAGACATGTTTAATTTTTGAATAATGATTTGGAGCACAAGTTTAGGTTAAGTTGTTCTCTATTATTAGAAAATCAGTTATTTTTATGTTTATGCAGTAGCCTTGAAAGTCTATAAATATGTAGTGTCTGTTATTCATTTTTAAAAAATGAGAGATTCAGCAGGAATAAAATAATCATCTTTGTGTCTGTTCTCCCTCTTCTACTTCTGCCTTCTCTGCTTTGATTCTGTTTTCTTCACATATATATATATATATATTCACACACAGTATATATATATACTTTCCTATATTTATATACACATATATTTCTATACACATATTTCTCAGAGTAAAATCCCTTCCAATCTCCGTCTCCACCAGGCACACTTTTATATACACACATTCACAAAGTAAATTTCATGTACTTTCTCTCCCATTAATCATATATATATATATATATTTCTATTCAATAAAGTACACTCCGTGTACCCTCTTTTATATATATATTTATATATAATATATATTATTTTTCTTCTTTATATCATATATATATATATATATATGTTTTTTTTTTGGAAATCGTTTCTAATTTGATTTGCTTTCTTTTATTTGTTAGGTCAAAACTAACAGTTACATGCAATTGTTACGGTCCGCCGCTCCATGGTGATTGCCCTTTCTTTGGTAGTGTAAAAATATATACAAAAAAAAAATAATCATAAAATTTAATTCTCTGTTAAAAATAATAATAATAATAGTAAAATCTAAAAGGGTGTGTTGCACCACACACTACTAACAATAATTTAGTACTAGCTATTCTGTCATGTTGCCTCCATCCAAATTAAGCTTTGCTGCTGCTGCTTCCCTGTCTGATGTATTTCTTTCAAGAAATCCAAATGGTGCTTGCAGTAGGTTTTTGCAGTCCCTTCGAATTCCCTCATCAGATTCTTAAACATATTCACTACATCATCATAATCGTTACTAGTATCATTCTCTTGATCATCTTTCCTTGTTATCTTCTTCTTCATTCTGTCCTTAAATTTCAGGAGAATCCGATGGGCCCTTTTCCTAAAGTGTCCCACCACAAGATCCTCAAAACCCTTGGGAGGCTCTCTCAAAACCCTAATCATCTTCTCACAGGTCAGCGCGAACACCTTCTCCGAATTCGGCTGCATCATCATATTCCCGATGATGGCGCCAAAAACAGTCAGGATATTCGACTCCTTAGGGTTCCACGATGTAATATTATCGATTTCGCTCTCTTGATCTCCTGCTCTGAAGCATTTATTAATGCCCAAACCCCCTTTCTTCTCCAACAGGAGGTTGGGGTGGAGATGGAGATGGAGGCCGTAGGAACGGTAGTGCAACTCCGGGGACTTGTTAGGGTAATTGGGTGGGAACCATATGTCGAAGAAGAAGAGGCAGTGGTGGTAAGGGGTGCCCTTCGGCCCCATAACCGCGGCCCTCATTAGATCGATTCTGTCATTGTATGTTCTTACGAACAACATTGACAAATCATCGGCATGTTCCTCGAGAAGACGCAATTCTGCTTCGATTATCTGCCTGAATTTCAAAGAAGCGTCGTCATCGTCGTCGTTAGTGGTAGCTTTTGTAAAGGCCAGGCAGTAGTAACGGCTGGTGTTGTTTCTCGTTTTAGTAGTGCACAAGTAATGGTGATCGGAGGGAGCAAAGGGGATTCGCTCGACATTCTTGAATCGATGGTATCGATCTTCCACGTCGTCCTCGTGGATCTCTTCTATATCCCCAAATATCCTCTTTCCTGATACGAAGTCTTTACAATCCATGTCTCTCTTATGCTGCTGTAGAAGCATGGCCATCGACGTTAATTACTTTGCTGCAAATTAATAATTCAATTTGATCAACGATCATCATCACGATCATATATATCTATACATATATATACTATTTAAAAATAAAAATATAAAGACCTACACTTTCCCAATAAATTAATTAATTGTTGTTCTAGCAAGTAGCAACCACTTCCAATCCATCCCCAAAATCCGGCAAATATAAACCCTAATTTTGTTCTTGAAAAAATTGTTACGATCATCCTAATGCTTTTGCAGCTCCGGCGAGCTGTACAGCAACTTTTAATTGCCACCGTTCCGGCCGCCGTAATGTCTCCTTAGTTTCAGAAACCCTAGGCTCGTTTCGATGTGTTCAAATAAACACAACGAATCTAACTTTTAAAAAGGAAAAAGCATCACACAAAATTTTTAATTTCTAATTAAAATGATCAATCAAAATTGTATTTTGTTTAAATCTTTACTATTTACAATACTCCACACACTTCCAAAACTTCTCTAAAATAACCTAATCATAGAAAACCCTAATTTCAAATCAGAAAACTCGAGTCCACGATCGCCATAAATAAACAAATAATAAAAGATCAATTCTACATTCTTTTCGAACTAACCCCAAGAACGGAAGACATATTTAAACATCAAACCTTGAATGAAAAAAATAATAATAATAAATAAAAAATAACAACAATTTCCAAACCTGACCTTGGATCACTTGATCGTGAATCCTTATTAAGCTCCAGATCAACGATCTAAAACAAACAAAAATTAGGGTTTGCTTTCTTGGCAACTCATATTTTGAATTTTGAAGGAATTGTTGGATGTGGAATGAGATTTTGAAAGTGTTTGAATGTTGCTTATGGATATAATCTGTTTAACTTTATAATAATTGTTAATTGTAAAAGTATTTTTAAAATTATAATTCATTGGATATTATTTGTATAAAAGAATAATTTTTTTATATTATATAGAGAAGTAAAAATAGATATCCATATATAATTTAGATATATCAATTTTGTTAAAAAAAAATAAAATGGAACTTTGAATGTCTATAATCACTATTTCTAATAAAAACTCATTATTTTTTCTAATAAAATATTTCATCCAAATATTATTTCAACAAAATAATTAAAAATAATATTTTATTTCAAATCAATTTAAAAAAGAATCCAAACAAAAATATTTTGGGAATCTTCTTAAGAAAATTATGATATAACTAAAAATATTGTATCTACTTAGAAGGGTATTAACCCCGACAGGTTGTTTTGGAGAAGTTTTATTTTCAATGAGATATTGAAATGTGTTGTAATCTTGGTTATTGATAAATATATATATATATTTAGTATAAAAATTAATTTTGAATTTATGTTAATTGTTATAAATTATTTTAAAAATTATAACTTATTGATGTTATTTTGTAGTATAAAAGAATAATTTTTTTATTATATAGATAAATAAAAATATATTAATTAACATATATCAATTTTGTGAAAAATTATAAATTTTGTATGTTTGTAAATATATTTATTTGTTAAGAAAAATATATATTTTTGTGTCAAATTCAAAGTACAGGGTTGAGTTAACATATTCCTCTTTTTCTTACTATTTCTATATTCACCAATTAAAAAATAACACGTGTAATTTATTTTCTATTTTTATTAAATATGCAAATTAGTTCTTAATTTATAATTTAATCATTATTATATTAAATAGCTTATTATATTAACCCGTGCATTAGTTCGTTGTCGATGCTGTTCTAGAGAAAAAGAAAAAACCTAAGATCGTGTATTTTTTTTATATAGCTAGTTTTAATTATTAATTAAAACATACTGGTTAATATAATAAGTTGTTTAATATAATAATAATAATTTGTTTGCAAATATATTTAATAAAAATGAAAATATAAATTACAAATGTTATTTTTTAATTGGTAGGTATGGAAAGAGTAGAGAAAGGGGAGTAGGCTAACTCAACCCCAGGGCGTGTTTGACAATTAGCACATAGTTGTTAGATGTTAGGTGATTCAATTAGTTGATAGCTATTAGTTGATTTAATTAGTTGGTTTGACTAGCTAATTTGATTGGTTGTTTGTATTAAAATATTTGGTAAAATAACTGTTTGATACTAGTTGTTTATACGTAAAATGATAATCGATGACATTCCTATTTTTTTTCTAATATATTCAATTGTATTATTTTGAGTTTAGAATGTTTGAAATTTTTTGTTATTAGTTATTGAAAATTATAAAAGTATTATAAAATAGTATTTATTTGTATTATAGTTAGGTTTAAAAAATAATATTTTCTATTAAAAAATATAAAGAGTTTTTTCTATTGAAAATTATGTAGAATATAAAATAATAAACTTTTCGTATATATATATATATTATGTTAATTATCGATTAGTTCATTATATTTATAATTTTCAATAAATTTTATTTATTTATTATATTTTTAATATAAAATTTATATAATGTAATTTTAATGTAAAATTAAATTATTAATATTTATATTTCTATTTTGGGTTGATTTTAATAAATTTTTATATTTTACAATTAAAATAATTTTTATATAAAAATTAATTATTTTAAATTTATTTAAGTAAAACTATAATATAATAAAATATTCTAATATAATTAATAAATAATCAAAATATATTATTTGCGTAAAATGCATAATACATTTTTAAGGGCAAATAACGAATAAAAATATTTAAACTGAAAAAGCTATTTCAAAACGCTGGGTAAGTTAGCTTTTCAGATTTTAATTTTTTTTTTTAATCCAAAAAGCTATTCCAAAAACCTAATTTACCGTACACCTAAATTAGCTAAAAGCTTTCCAAAAAGCTAAAAGATGTTAAATAAATTAAAAACTCTTCAAAAAATTCTTTACCAAACACTCTCTTAGAGCATCTCCAACCAGTGTCATTAGCTTATTTGGCGTTAGTTGTCTCCAACCGACGCCAAATCCAACGCCATTATTTGGTGTTGCTTTATTTTATTTTATTTTTATTTTTTAAATTTTTAAAATTATAAATTTGACTTTTAAATTTAATTTTTATTTTTTAAATTTTTTATTTAAAATTATAAAAATAAAAATTTGTTTAAAATAATAGGAAAAATTCAATATTTGAAGAATAATAATGAAATATGGAGTTATGGTTGAAGTAAAATTACTATAGCAACAGCATATTTGGAGTTAAGACTGGATAAATAGAATTGATGGGTTGGAGATGGCCTTGCTATTTTCATATGTATAATTTTCAAAATATTTTTTAATCTTTACATAAATTACAAATATACTAATATGTATATATAAAATTAATTTATATTTAATGTACAAATAAAAATTATCAAAACTATATTACTATTTCAAATTTTTTTCTAAAAAAATATAAAAATTAAACATCTATTTTTTATTTATTATATTACATTAAAATTAAATTTTACATTCAAAATATCAAATCAATACATATTTATATCACATCAAACAACTATTTAAATTTAAAATTTTATCATTCAAAACCAAAACCTTACAAGTAAACACATATACTATCTCTAAATTTTCTATAAAACATTTAAATATTTTGAGAAAAATTGTAAGATCCATAGTAGGATATTTAGGGTGCGTTTGTTTGAAGGATTTGGGGGATTTTTACTATTCCCATAAAATTTTCCCAAAAAATATTAAACAAACACCTATTTTTATTTTTTATATTATGCTAAAAATTAATTTTATATTCAAAACATCATATCAATACTTATTTATATCATATCATACCACTATTCTAATTCAAATTTTTTACTATTTAAATCTCAATCCAAAATTCAAACATTCAAAAGCATATTAATTCTATGGACTTGGAATGGTAGATTAACCACCACAAATTTTTTTTTTCTTACCAAATTAAGGGTTTGTTCATTTTACATATTTCGGATAAAAATATACTCCATTTTGACATAATTAACTAACAATAAAAGTAGATATTTAATAATATTTTCATATTTTTTTTATAATTAATAATATAAATTTCACGTCACGAGTTTATTTACTACACTACTACGCCATCTTATGGCGCGACACAATTAATTTTAAAATTCAGGAAAGTAGTAGAAGATACAACAACGGAAAGTCAATGTACAAAGCAATCCCAACCATTATTTTTGTATTTGCATATAGAATATGAGGTTTGTGAGAAAGTATAATCTTTGTATATATATTTTTGGCAAAATAACATCAAACTCATTTGTGATCTTGGAAATATGTACAAATATTGAGTTATTCCTACCCAAGTTTCGAAAAAAAATTTACACTCACCACTTCTTTATTTTCTGATTGATGGTGTTATATTATTTTAGATTTTTTTATTATTATTTTTTTACGTGTGAATCCGCAACCGCTATTCGAAAGTGTGCACTGGATAAAAACCCTTTTCCATTCCTTCTACTGTCTAAAAACAATTATCGAATCCGGCGATGATTTTTGCCTCCCCTTCACACTGTTTCCGCCGCCACTTTCCATTCCTTCTACTGTCTAAAAACAATTATCGAATCCGGCGATGATTTTTGCCTCCGCTTCACACTGTTTCCGCCGCCACTGCCTAGTGTTGTACGAAGCATCGTGTCGTTTGGTGATATCATTTGCCGTCTCATATTTTAACGATTTTAGGTGTTTTTTACAATCTTGGAGTCGTGGTTGATTCTTAAGGTTCAAAAGATTTAACTCTATTGCCCAAAGCCAATTAGTTATTTTTTATGTTCAATCGCTTTTGATCTGTAGTTAGAAACACATTTGTGGTCCCTCGGAAATAGATAAAAAAATTATTAGTAAATATATGTATAAATGGGCGGCGGTTAGAGTGCTGATAGTGTGATCAAAAGCCTACTGAATTAATATAGACCGTCATTTGATCATTGATATGATATATCTAATGGTTTAAATTTCATAATAGTAATTTAGTAATATTACATACATTTACCATCGTATAGTACTAAATAAAAGTAATTATATGATGTTTGTATTTTTATATTTTTTCTATATGAATACAAGTTATATACTATTTGTATAGAAGTATAAGGCTTTAAATATATTATAAATTATTTCCACCAAATATAAGCATAAGACTGTTCATTGGATTTCAACTTTAACTAATTCTTATCGACAACATTGAAGACAAAATAGATGGCCATGGAGTTTGCAAATCCAACAATTTGTTCATATATCGTCCATTCTCTTTTTGGTTTATTTACAATAACAAGAACACCATATTCTCCTTGAATGATTTTTCTAGAATGAGACCATAGGAACTCAATAGCTTCAGAAACATCATTTCTTTAGACATCAGAAATACTTCCATTTTGTTCTTTCAACTCCTATAGTTTTTGCCACCGAACAATGGAGGTCGAGTTGTCGAACCATCTTCTTTACTCATTTTCAGAAATGTGAGATGATCTACGTAATGATACAGAGAACACTGGTCTGATATCAAATATTGTAAAATAAGGTTCGACCAAATTTCCTTCTAACACCAAGAAATAAGTCAACTCCTTGAAGCATGATTAACACACAGTAATAACAACACATTGTCAACAGAATAAATACTCACTGCAGAAAAACATTCATATAACTAACAAAATTTGCTATAAAATAGTTATATGTCAAAAGTGTTACATTATTTGCCACAAAATATAATAAAAAAATAAAGGGTAAACTGTTTTTTAAATCCCGTAAATGGACCCCCTTATCATTTTAGTCCCGTAAGTGGACGCAAACTAGTCCCATAAGTGAAAAATTTTCGCTGTTTTAGTTCTCCGGCGCCGGAGATGCCCGCGTGGCTCGCCGGAGATGACGTGTCCGCCAGGTGTCGCTGACCTGGCGGACACGTGGATTTTTTTATTTATTTTTTCATTTTTTTTAATTTTTTTAAAACTTATTTTTAATTTATTTTAAAATTTTATTTGTAATTTTTTTATTTTTTTATTTGATCCAATTAAAAAAAAATTAAAAAATAAAAAAAAAATGAAAAAAATAAATAAATCCACGTGTCCGCCAGGTGTCGCTGACCTGGCGGGACACCTGGCGGACACGTCACCTCTGGCGAGCCACGCGGGCATCTCCGGCGCCGGAGGAGTAAAACAGCAAAAAATTTTCACTTATAGGACTAGTTTGCGACAGGCTCCACTTACGAGACTAAAATGATAAAGGGGTCTAGTTAGGAGACTAAAATAACAATTTACCCACAAATAAAATATATTTTTCATAACTATTTTCTTAGCAAAATTTATTATGAATTTTTTTCTATCAATAACATCGAAGCAAATTAGCCGCATATTATTTTTATGGCAAATTTGTATTACATTTATTCACAAATATATAAACAAATAAAAATAAACATATTCATATCAAATATTATGGAAAAATATTGTATAATAAATTATCTCAATTAACCAATCAAAATCATAAGACCATCTGGCAGGAGAAGTGCCACATCATCAAAATGCTGGGGTGCATAAATATTGGAGAGAGATTGTACAGTTGTTATATGTTTTAATTAAATTGAGACACATATATGATATATATTATATGTATTTTTTTTATTTATATTGAATTTATTATATTTTTTAATTTTGTAATATTTTTATAATTTATGAAATTTTTTATTTAATAAAATGATACCAATATTAAATATATTTTTATTAATTTAAAGTTTAAAAAATATGAATACAAATTATTTAATATTATTAAACTAATTAATATTAAAAAATAATTTAATGTATTGGATAAAATATAATTATAAATTATAACACAATTACATCATATAAAATTATATTAAAATAAAAAAATATAATTAAAAATTAATATATGTATATATAAATATAAAAATAAACATTAATTTATAAAAGTTATGATAAGATTCATTGTTGTGAGTATAAAATAAAAGTGGTTATCTCTGCTGATGTGGTTGTGAGAAAAAATAAAATGAATGTAAAAAATAGTACAGATATCCACTTTTTGGCATCTTTATTGTGGATGTCCTAATAATTTTCCAATAAATATGCATATAATCTATACATCCTTCTTTTTATATCTTATTTTAAAATGAATTAATATTTTACAATTTATTAAAGTATTATATGATTGAACTAAAAATTATCCATAAATTATTTGTAAAACTAAAAATAATACTTCCTCCATCCCAAAACAACAGTCTTAATTTGCAATTTCTATCATTCTCAAAACAATAGTCTCATTTTTATTTTTGGCAACTAACTCTTCACCTTTTTACAAAACTATCCCTATATTTTTACAATAATTACATAAAGTATAGGCATTTTGATTTTTTAAAAATATTTTTATACACACTATCGATATAATACTATTATTTATTTTTCTCGTGTACATCTCAAATGTCCATATTGTTTTAGGACAGAGAGACTATGATTGAAATAGTCAAATATCTATTTATATGTATTATACTATTATATATTAATATACTTATTATGTAATAAATTAAAAATGTATAATATTTATATAATATAATTATATAATTAAAAGTAAAATTGAAATTGTTAAAGTTTATCTCTATAATTACTATAATCATATAAAAATAGATAAATATTTTTTTTTGTATAAATAAAACCTCCACCACAATTACACGAATTCTTCAATCACGTGGATATAGTTTTTTCTCTTTTTCTTTCATTTATCTTATTCTTTGCGTTATTTTTTTTTTCCTTGTTAAAAGTTTATTTATCTTCCTCCGCGCTTTTAGTTTTTTCAAAATTATAAATCATTATTCATTTATCTCCGTTGCTGTGGATATGCAAATAGATATAAATAACAAGTGTTGATGTTGTTAATGAATTTAAAAGTAAAATCAAAATATTTGTATTTTTTTATGCTATAATGTTGAGTTTGTTAGAAGTTATTTGAATATTTATTTGATTTTAATTTTGTTGATATAATAATGTTCAATTTATTTTATTTGAAGGAATTCTCATAATTGAACAATTTTAATTTTATGTATTGATACGTTGTTTAAATGTTCATGAAATCGCCTTACATATTGAATCGTAATTTTTATTCTTTTTTATAACATTTTTTAACTAGTATTTTTTTATTTTTTTATGTTTTTTTATTTTTCTTTCTCTTTCGCTATTTTTTTATACTATGTATTTACTTATGTTTTCAATTTTTTTCTTTTTTTTCAAAAAAAAAAACTTGCTTGTCCTTTTTTTCATATATTTTTTTGTTTCTTTTCTTATTTCTTTACTATTTAATTTTTGTGTTCAAATTACTAACATTTTTTCTATTTATATTAGTAGTTTCTTTTTCCATTAAATTAGTATTTAGTAAGTCACTAACGATTTATTTTATATTTTATTATTATTATTATTTGGGATTCATTTAGAAGAAAATGGAAAAGCTATCGGATACCAACAAGAAAAAGAATGTTGAGATCAAAGAGAAATGAATCATATATCAAAATTTCGACATCAAATTCAAACACATGAATGTGTATTTTTAGTAGTATCGTGTAAATATATTATTTGATTAGATATTGTATTATGTCACTATATGTATTTAAAAGAATTAATTTTTGAAATTGATGATTGTTTATTGTAGTGTTTAGAAAATATAATGTAGTATTAAGGTTTTTTTATTGTTAATGTTTATAATATTGAGTTCCACAATTTAAATTTTACATCAAATTTTGTATTATCATGCACATGAAAAATTAAAATATTTTATTTTAATTGTTTAAATATTAA
This sequence comes from Andrographis paniculata, assembly GCF_009805555.1. NCBI lineage: Eukaryota > Viridiplantae > Streptophyta > Magnoliopsida > Lamiales > Acanthaceae > Andrographis > Andrographis paniculata. The sequence continues at coordinate 4,450,872 of NW_026137586.1, read as the reverse complement.
TTATTCATGACAAAATTTATTCAAATAAATCATGAAAATTTTTGTAAAATATAGTTTTATTTAGACGTGGAAAAATATACATCTAATTTATTGTTGTGGCAAATAGATATTAGAAATTGTCATGACAGTTTACTTGGCAAAATTAACTACACTGCTGGTAGCCACTAAATATATTTTCGTGGCTAATTTTATAACAAATTAATTAGCTACATATATTTTTGAAAATTTTCATAGATAATTTCATAACAAATTAATTAGCTACATATATTTTTGAAAATTTTCATAGATAATTTCATAACAAATTAATTAGCTACATATATTTTTTAAAAGTTTCATAGAAAATTTCATAGGAATATGAATATTTTGTTGTAGTGGCTGAAACACCAAACTAATAAATGAGATAGGTATTTCGTAACTTAGTTCATTTATAAATCAACCTACATCTAGATAATTTCAATCCGAGATATGATTCACTAAAATAAATGTTGAATAAAGTACAAAAAAAACTGCAAACTCACTTAATTCATATCATCCATATAGGCTCACCTTACATTTACTACACAGGTATTGATTGTCACTAACACGTACTGACATCAGTGTCTACAATAAGCCCATATTAATGTAGCTCACGAGCAGGTCGTCTTCTCCAATTGGACCTCTGAAAACTTCTTTCGTCCGGCAACTCTTCCAATGAGTTTTGTTTGTAAAATACAAGTTTAAGACATGGAGATGGAGAGGAACAAGAGTGAGTGCTCGATTGAATAATTTCTCTCTCTAAAACAATCTCTCAAAATGTGTTCACGCCCAATCAAGACGGTCTGATGTTGTATACCACTACCTTGTTGAGGTGATCAAATTAATGCCCTAAGCACTGAAATGAATGGGGCAATTCTCTAAGTATCTCACCATAGGTTGACTATTATCATTCATCCAATTTGTCTTTTATATGTATTTATAGAGATGAGACAAAATAAACAAAGACAAATTCATAGTTGCTATAGTCGTGTCTTTATACAGTAGTTACAGTCAATACTGTTGTTTTTGGAATCAAATTGATAACAGACGCAGGAGGGAATGGTTTTTTCATATGCCGAAAAAAGAAATAAGAAGATGTATTATTTTTTTTAAAAAAAAATCGATCTCAACTTGTTCTCGAAATTTTAACCATAAAACTTCTTTCAAAGACATAACAATCTCCCCCCAACCCCCAAGAAGAAAAAAACAAAGAATAATATGGTAGAAAAAATCACAAAGATTTATCCATTAAAATCAATAGAATAGTGTCGAGTTTTTCTCACACTTTTTTCTTTCAATTTTCCGGCTTGGAATCGTCGGTCTACACAGTCACTCAATTATATAGCGACGCATGTCTACTTTTTTTCATTTTAAACCAAAAAACGGGTTCAAATTCTCTTTTCTCATTTCTTTTATGCCCTTTGTTCTCATTTCTTCTCTGTCCTCTGTTCTATCCAATCAAAAAAAATCATTTATGATAATACTATCTATTTAATTAATCCACTAAAATCAGGTTTTATTTAATCAATTCATTTAAATAGCTATTATACCTTTATTTTAAAACCTAGTATTTTGTTGGTATAGAATTGTAAAAATTAAATAAAATCTATGTTTTACAAAAGAAAATATACATAAAACGCAATATTATTTTTTTCAAAATTTTAAAGAAACTGTAGATCATATAACATTTTTTTCTTATATTTTTTTAAAAATTTGTAGGATATGTGTGTTACAAATGTTATACTTCATTATTTATTCAGGAAGAAAATATCATCAAAACCAGGTCAAATTAAATAATTAATTTCACTAAAAAGAAAATACTATAGGATAGAAAAAAAACAACTAGAAAAATAATTCAAATATAAAAATTTTAAATATGTTTTAGATCATGCACTTGTGTATAGTATGATCAAAATATGAAATAAAAAAAATCAAATGTCATTATAAAAAGAAAACAGTCATTTAAATGGCATCATGTCTTCACTATCTAAGTGGTTTGAACGTTGATATGTTTGAAGCTGAATATTTATATAAAAAAAATAAAAATTAATATAATAAAATCCACTACCATGATATATATTACAAATAATTAATAATATATAAATACCTGAAGCAATTCAGTAAATTTAATCGGGTATTGTAGTCCGTCGGAAAAATCAAATGGCAGAATTTGATTTATCAGATTTTGCACATAGTTTTGATATTGAAATATAAAATTTATAATATAATAAAAAGTAAAGTATTACAAATATTTTTATCCAAATACAATGTAAAATAACCTGTGGCGGTTGATGATTTTGACGAAATATTTCAGATTCTTGTTTTCGATAAATCATTTCGTTTATAGACTGAAAAAAATATTTAGTATTTAATTCAATAATAAAATTAAAAATTAAATATCACAAAAATATAAAATTTATACTTGTAAAGAGATTGAAATATCATAAATTAATATATCTTTTGTCGCACTTGAGCTTTGGGTGGATGACTTTTTCTTCTTCCCGAAAGCTTTTTCTAACCCACTTTTATATCTTTTTTCTGAAACAACTTTTGTTTTAACTTTTATTCCAGCACCTTTACTTTGATTTTCTCAGCTGTAGATAAATTCTTTTTATTCTACTTCAATTTCTGTAAGCTAGAGTTATCGGAAAAAATATTCATACTTTGCAATTTTGCATTAACTATTTCAAACATTTCCTTGAATCCATCTCTTTCTATTTCGTATATTTCTTTTGTTTCAGATGCTCTTGTAACAAGTTGATTAGAAATATTATATAAATCCTTATACCAGACTTTTGGCAACACTTTTGAATCATCCTGAAATGTCAATACATTATAAAAATCTCCAACTTTCGCTTTTCTAGTACATCGTCTTAATATATATAAATCTGAAATTTAAATAATATTATGTACAGTAAAAACTTTCAAAGCATGAAAACACAGTATTCCGCAAAATTCAATTTTCTACAACTACATTGTATTGTACTATTCAAAGAGTCACAATTGACAACATGATATTTTGATTTTCCAAAAGATGTAATATGATAAATTGAAACACCTTCAATTACACTAGGTTGTGTTTGTTTGGGGTATTGGATTTTGAGTTGGGATTTGAATAGTAAAAATTTTTGAATAGTTGTATGATGTGATATAAATAGGTGTTGATGTGATGTTTTGAATGTAAAATTGATTTTTAGTATAATATAAAAAATGAAAAATAGGTGTTTGATTTGATATTTTTTGGGGAAAAAAATTGGATGAATAGTGTAAATCCAATCCAATCATCCAAACAAACACACAAAAATATAAAAACTACAATCATAAGCTTTGCACAATTCTTTTTGAAATAATTTAAATACTTCAGGAGTATAGATATCTGCTGTATATTTTAACAATTGAGTAGGAAAAATAATGCAAGAGTACTTGTATTTGCTCTAAAATCAGCTTTTAACTCCTCGTAATGACAATTATCAAGCAAATTTTGAAAATATTCAAAGAATTGACGTAAGTTATTTTTGTAATTGGCGTACCTTTTAACCACGCTATTCATACTTTCGCTTCTTCATGTTGTAGTGATGCCAGCACAAAAATATTGACGACCATAAACCAATGTCCATTTTTCTTTTTTTTTTATTGAATAATCTTTTCAACCAATCATTATTTTGAAGATTATATTTTTCAAGCATGTTATTCCATTCAATTAAAAAATCATCTTCTTTCTTCAAAATCATACACACACTTACTAAAATCATGTGCAAAATCTTTAAATTTATCAAAAATTCCACCTAAATGTTTAGCAGCATTTTGATATATATGTCAAATACATAACCTATGGTGTGTTGCAGTAGTTTCATCATAAAAGTGCGCAACAAAAAATAACAGTTTGTTTGTGGTGATTCACACTAACAAACAATGCAAGGGGACGATTTTGAGAATTCTTCCCACAAGTTTTATCAAAAGATATAACATCTCCAAATACAGCATAATCAGTTTTCATTCTTCCATTTGTCCAAAATATATTAGTTATTGAATCATCATCATCTACTTGAATTGAGTGAAAAAAAAAAATAAAAATTGGATCTTTTACATGCATCTCTTGTAAATATTCAAGTACTCTTCGCCTATCTCCAATTTTCATATCCTTAGTTTTTTTTAACGCAAATAATTTCTATAATCCTGTGAAGTAAATTCTAAATTATCACGACCACCTATTTGTTTGATCATATAATCGTGAGATACTTTAGGTGGAATACCTACACTATCTACTATTTCAATTTCAATTGTTTGAGTTTCAATTATTTTTTTGTATGATCTAATAAATAAGTTTCATCTGCGCTAGATAAATAATAATTATGATCTGAAATAAATTTCACAATCTCATATTTTTCATTTTTATTCAAATATATTTTTATTTTTGCCAAACACCCAAATCTAGTTTCGGCACGCGAATTTTTAACATAAACATCTCGCTTATCAACTAGTTTACCATTTTTTTTTTAATGAAATGTGTTATTTCTAACACCAAATCCAACCTGTTTAGCATATGCATAATAAAATTCTTGAGCCAAATTTTCATTATCAAATTTCATACCTATTCGAGGAATCTGTTCTTTTGAGATGAATTTATACAAATCATAATAGAACCTGAACCACTGATAATAATGAGATCATCACTTTCTTTGTTGATAACAGGAATTTTCTACAACAAATATTAAATTTAATTTAGAATAAATTGGAAAGCACTTCAGTCAAATAAGAAATACAATGAATATAAATATTAAAAAAATAAAATACGTGATTATTTTCTTCATTTGCATCAGATACATTTGTTTCTAACATCTTATACAATTAGAAGAGAATCCTATAAAAAAAATAATAATAACATAATTAGTCTAGTATCAATTTTAAAAAAATAAAAAAAGAATTCTAAACAGCAGGAGGATCATATAAATTACTATAAAAACAATAATTTTTTGTAATAGAAATTCAAATTGTAATTAATTTGAAATTTTTTATTTTTTCAAATTTGATTCAAAATATATTTAATCTGTCTGGTTTGATTGGAACAAAAAAAAAATCAACTAAACATAGAAATTTTAAGTGAGAATTATATGGTATCGAGAAAAAAAGTGGTAGATGTCAACGCATCAGAAAAAACTTCGATGACAGCAAACAAGAAAAACAGAGAGAGACAATAATGAAAATATTTGATGATAATGAGAGATAAAGTCTAACAGATCTCACAAATGGAAAAGAAAGAAAGATAAAATGACACTTGTTAACGGTTATTTTCTAAGAGTATAATAGTCATTTAAATGAATTGATTAAATAAAAATTAATTTTAATGAATTAATTAAATAGAAAATATTATTATAGGTGGCTAGAAAATTGAAAGATTTGAACCCAAAAAACCAATTAATTAATCTGAAATTGCACCCCTCGTCTCTCTTTCTTACTTTTCTTCTGCCTTCCCCTTTCTAATCCCTTCTTTCCCAAATTCAATCGCCAGCCCCATCACTCCCGCCGCCGCCATCACCACCCGGCCCAGCCACTCCCGCCGCAGAAGACACTGCCTATTTGGAGACCCGCCGCTGACGTGACAACCGACCGATGCAGCCCCGACGCCACGCTCCCATGCACCTCCGGCGCCATTGTTGTGAATATCCTTTTGTGACGAGTCGAGCTTCATGATTTTGAATACTTCCATCCAGATTATATTTGGTACGAAACACCCATTTCAAGCCAACAATATTTCTATCATGTGGGGCATCGACCAACTCCCAAGTTGAATTTTTTTTCAATAGCATTTAGCTCATCTGCGATAGCTTCTTTCCATTTTGATTTTTGTACAGCTTCTTCAAAAGACGTAGGATCAGCAGCTAACAAAGCAAACTCACATGATTCATAAATTTCTGTAACAGATCTGAATTTTCTTGGTGTTGATTCAGCGCTACTGCTGTTCTGGATAGTGGATGGTGACAATTATGCGTTGTTGTTGTGTCGGATAGAGGATAGTGAGGATTCTGTATTGTTGTTGTTTTTCGAACTGAGTTGTGCAGGTGTATTTGAGACACTACTGCTGCCATTCAAAAGTGCAAGATCTAAATGTCTAACACCTTGTACATCACTTTCTTTTTCATCGAAATATAAAGGAACCAATTTAATGACACCATCCTTGTCAACACTTCACTTCAATGCAGCCTCTTCATTGAATATCACAATCCTACTTATTATCACTTTGCCATTTATAGGATTATACAGACGATATGCTTTCGATTGAGAACAATAACCGATGAAAATGCATTTCTCAGATTTTTTATCAAGTTTTGAACGCAGATTAATCAAAGCATATGCTGGACAACCAAAAACTTTTAAATGGCTCACCCGGGGTTTTCTACCATTCCAAACTTCATATGGTGTTCTATTCAAAAAAGCTTTCGTAGGAGATATATTTAATAAATACACGGTTGTTTCCACTGCTTCTCCTCAAAAAGAATTCGGAAGTCCTTTAGCTTTTAAAAGACTCCTCGCCATTTCCACCGTTGTTTTATTTTTTCTTTCAACAACACCATTTTTCTCTGGTGTATAAGGCGCTGTAAGTTCCCTACATATGCCATGATTTTCGCAGAAAGAGATAAAATCATTAAACAAGAACTCATTGCCTCTGTTAGTGTGCAACACCTTTATACTTTTTCCGCATTGCTTTTCCACCATAACCTTAAACTTTTTAAAGTTATCGAAACTTTCAAATTTGAGTTTCAAGAAATAAACCCAAGTCATACGACTATAGTCATCAATAAACAAGAGAAAATATCGATTTCCACCAAGAGATTCTGTTTGCATTGGCCCACATAAATCAGCATGTACAAGCTCCAAGAACTTTGAAGATCTCCAAGATCGCCCACTAGGAAATGAACCTCTGGACTGTTTTCCATACACACATGTTTCACAAAAATCAATCTCTGAAATATTTGGCAATCCAACCACCATTTCTTTTTGACATAACAACTTCAAACTATTTACATGTAGATGGCCATAACGTAACTGCCAAATATTTGATTCTTCATTTCTCCTAACAACCAAAGCTTTGCCCACTGATCGAGAGACATCCAATGGAAACATTTGACTTCTTGTCATAGGGATAGTCGCTGGTGTCTAACAAGAATTTTGTTCACGAATAATGCATGATTTGCCATCAAACATAACCGAATAGCCACTTGAAATTAATTGTCCTACACTTAGCAAATTATGAGCTAATGTAGGCAAAAATTGCTCATGATGGAGAAGACAAAAATCACCTTGAATTGTTTTCACAATAATTGTACCTTTTCTTCAATTTTCATTTTCTTTCCATCACCAAGTCAAACTTCTCCTCTTTGTGTTTCATCAAGATCTTTGAATAAAGATTTATTTTCCGACATGTGATTTGAGCAACCACTGTCCACAAACCAAATATCTTTATTTTCATCACCACATATCAATGAATGTGTCATTAATAATTTGCTTGTTTCTTCAGTTTGTTCGGTCAAAATTGTCTGCTTCTGTTCATCCTTCTGCTTTGCCCAACAATAAGCCTCCTTATGCCCTAACTTGTTACAATATTTGCATTGAAAATGATATTTTAATTGGCGTGGTTCAGAAGACCTGCCCTTGCCTCCACCACAACCTCGTCCTCGAAAGCTACATCTGTCGTGCCCACGATTTACAGAAAATTCAGACTTTCCCTTTGAACTCTTCCCCTTAATTTGAAATGCTTTTTCTTCTGATTTTTAAGAGGATATGTTCAATCTTACTTCATGCGACATCAAAGAACTCATTAATTCATCAAGTGTATACGTTGACAAGTCCTTACTTTCCTCAATTGTAGCAACAACGTGATCAAATTTTGGAATCAAACTTCTGAGAACCTTACTGACAACAATCTGATCACTGACCAATCCAGATTCTTCGTAACACTTCATCTGGTTGAAAATACCAGAAACACGCGACATATATTCTTGGACATATTCTTTTTCTTTCATACTCAGTGTTTCAAAATCACGCCGAAGGGTTTGAAATTTAATCATAAGTACTTTGTCGTCACTCAAATATTCTTGCTTCAGAATATCCCATGCCATCTTGGATGTTCTCGCAGCTGCAATACAGGCAAAAATATCATCCTCTAATGCCAATTGGATGAGTAGCAATGCCTTTGCATCTTTTTTACGATTTTCCTGCAATTGTTGATCCGGTGCTGCAGGAGCGGGGTCTGCATCATCAAATCCAATTTCAACCAAATCCCACAATTCTTGAGACTTGAATAGAGTGTTCATTTTCAAACTCTAAAGATGGTACTTCTCTCCTTTGAAGATTGGAATTAATTTTTGAATTGAAGAATTTCCATTTGACATTTTGCAAACGAACAAAAAACTTCAAAAAAAAACTCTACTTCTGAAAAAAAAGATACGACACAAACCCTCACTTTTTTCTTCGCTTGGAGAAGATGGACCAAAAGACCTGGAATTTATTTGCTCTGATACCAAATTTGTTAGCCGAATAGGAAAATAAATGCACGAACAAGAACAAAGGAGAATATTTTATTTCTGCTCAAAAATATGATACAATAATTACTAAATATTAGAAATTCAAATTTTAAACCAACAATTGCAACTCCTAATAATATGCAAATATTATTTATTTAATAACAATAATAATTTGAAGCACTTAATTAACAGCCATCGTCTATTCGGAGACCTGCCGCCTACGCGACAGCGGAAGACACCGCCTATTCGCGAGCATGCTGCACAGAGGATATATGGCCCCTGAATACACGATGCAGGGGATATTCTTAGTAAACTCTGAGGTTTAGTTTTGGAGTTTCGTGCTCGAGACTGTGAGTGGTCGGAAAAACAATTGCTTCGATCCAACCGAAGGCCCTCTAAACCTCGTTGGATATGTAAGTTATGATGCTTCAAGATTTCTTATCATTATCCGGATGTCTCTATCAAACATCTATTGAACGATAATTTTTTAAGGCGTGGGAGCTTTCATGAAACGGTTCCACACTAGAACTTATGGATCAAACATTGAGGGAGTCGCAATTAACAATATGCATTCTTATCGGGCTTCTATGTGTTGAGAATGGAATAGTTGATCGACCTACCATTAAAACATATAATATTGATATTAAAATCTGAAACTATGAATCCGCCACAACCAAAGAATCCATCCTTCATTGCTGGCCGTACAAGTGAGAGCACAACCAAGAAAATCATCAATGAAATTATACTGTCTGAGACCGGAGGAAGTTAAAAGCTCGATGTTAAAATGCAATTGTTTTGGTTGAGCTCGTCGAAGAATGTTGGCTTTTCAATTGTCTATCATATGTTTTTTTTTGTCGACAATCTTAAACATTCTTGTATTCCTAAACATAATAACATCTTAATAATACGTGGTGATAGCTCAAATATGATCATAATAGCTTCAGATCAATTGTATTGTTTTAAAGATGTCACAATACCTAACTCAACAATTTTTCCTTAACTTACAGTTAATCAAAGTATGACCTCTGATTAATTCATCTGCAAAGATGTCACAATACCTAACTCAACAATTATTCCCTAACTTACAGTTAATAAAAGTATGACATCTGATTAATCTATCTGCTGATGATTCATTGAACAGATGATCGTCTGCATAGATCAAGCAAAGCAAGAAAGATACACAACATATTATAACTCAAACTCAACAATAATTTACTAATAAAGTCATAGCTACTTCTCGTGTTCAAGTCAAATTCTATGGAATGCCCTTCAAGCTTCACGGCATTTATTTTCTTGTGCTTCCACATTGTAACTCTACTCCGGCACCTTTCCACTCTCAAGTTCCGAGCCACTCTTGACATCTCAAGTGATGGTCTGCATTAAACTCGATAGCGTCAAGTTGAAGTTCGGTAACCGAGCTTTCATAGATTCTGAGGCTTTCAAAGTGGTGTGCGCCGGCTGAGAGGTTGGGCTGAGCACTTTCGAGTATCGCCTCGAGGTACTTCCCTTGTGCTAAAGCTTCTTTTGTATCTTGTACCAGAAACTGGATATGTTTAAAGCCGAGTAGGCAACAAACAAATTACTAGACATGCCGACAGCCAGATAGACCGACTTCAAGCTATTCTTGGTCTTTTTTGCGTTTCGAGCTGAGTCTTGACTGCTTCAGCAGCACAATGTCTCAATTCTCAGCTATTTTTTGAATTGGTTATCGAATTAGTTTCATTACTCGACTACGCTTTGGCTAATAACGCCAATGTGAATCCAAAGATAGACAGAGTAGATTAACATAGTAAAGAGAGATACCCTTACTCGTTGTTCAGCGGCGGATCTTCGAATAGGCGGTGTCTTCGGCGGTGGGAGTGGCTCGGTCGGGGGTGGCGTGAGCGATGGGTGGGCGGTCGATCGATTGAATTTAGGGATGAGGGTTTATGAAGGGGAAGGGGAAACAAAGAAATAAGAAAAATAGGGCCAATGTGTAATTTCTAATTAATTGATGGGGTTTTTATTTAAAACAAATTTTAAAATATAATTAAAAAAAAAGATAGACACGCGTCATTGTATAATTGAATCGACTGGGTAACTGATGATCCCACGCCCAATTTTCCCTACTCCAAAATTCAAATTCACTCAATCCCTCCTTTTAACTGATTTCATCTCTCGATCATCAAAATTCAATCTCACCTAAAAGTATTTATATGGTAAGAAGGTCAATTAAGAAAAAACTCCTTCCGATTCATTGACCTATGATTTGTTAGAAATAATTCTCAAATCAAATATGTTAGCGGAAGCAAATAACGTAATTTAAATAAACCTCCAGCCATTGCTAAAATTTAAATCAGTCCTTGAGATCTTCTTCAAGCAATCCGTAGGTTGGAACCATGGAAAATGGTGTTGCCAAACTATGGAACCCTTAGGAAGATGTTGCCAAACCCTGGAACCCTAGGAAGATGTTGCCAAACCCTTACTCCCAAATGGTGATGGTGTATTCTAAATTTCTGAGAGTAGATTTAGTAACCCGTATATGAGAGTATTTATAATTAAAAAGAAAAACCGTCCATCACGATTTTTTGCCACTTCTCACGTATATTTTGAATGTGATGAACTTAATGGGAGAAAAGTGGGCCACAATTTAGGGTTAGTTTAATTATATAAGATAATCTAAAAATAATCAAAATTCAAATATGATTAATTAATTAATTAAACTAACATTCTCCCACTTGGCCCACTCAAACCATCACAACATAACGAGAAATTATACATACGAATCATGGCGGTAGGTCTTCTATAAACGAATGTTACCTTCCATGCATCACGATATGTCAAGCATCTCAAACTAAATTCACAACTTAATGAATAAATTTTATATTTATTCCGGGTTAAACTTAAGCGATTTTTCTCAATAATAAACAAATATGTGCACAATAACGCGAGAAAACATCAAACTGAATAAGAGTTTCAAATAACAATGTCCGCAAATAAACTACATTGTAAAATCAAGTCACATACTTGCTACGTAATCCCTGAATTTCTTTAGTGGCATGCCTTTAGTCAAGGGATCAGCAAGCATCAACTTTGTACTAACGTGTTCAATGACCACTTTATTTTCCTTGACACGTTCTCTTAAGGCTAAATACTTGATGTCGATGTGTTTACTTCGAATTTCACTCTTATTATTTTTAGCCATAAATACCACAACAGAGTTATCACAGTACAACTTGATCGGTCTAGAAATAGAGTCAACGACTCTAAGCTCAGATATGAAACTCTTCAACCATACACCATGCGAACTAGCCTCGAAATATGAAACAAACTCAGCATCCATAGTGGAAGTAGCAGTGATAGACTGCTTTGCACTTCTCCAAAAGATAGCTCCACCAGCCAACATGAATACATAACCCGATGTGGATTTCCGAGTGTCATTGCAGCCAGCGTAGTCCGAATCGGAGTAGCCAATCACTTCCAAGACATCAGTTTGTCTATACATGAGCATGAAATCCTTCGTACCTTGAAGGTACCTCATTACTTTCTTTGCAGCTTTCCAGCGGTCAACACCTGGATTACTCTGATATCTCCCTAATATTCCAACAACATATGCTATGTTAGACCTAGTGCAAACTTGAGCATATATAACACTTCCGACTGCTGAAGCATAAGGGATATTCTTCATATGTTCCCTTTCAAAGTCATTTTTCGGACACTGATTCAAATCGACCCTGTCACCCTTCACGATGGGAGCTACACTCGGTGAACAATCTTTCATATTAAATCTTTCTAGAACTTTATTGATATAGGCTTCTTGAGACAAACCCAAAATGCCTCGATTTCTATCTTTATGGATCTTAATGCCAATGACATAAGATGCCTCTCCTATATCTTTCATATCAAAGTTCGTTGAGAGAAATTTTTTCACCTCATATAACATCCCTTTATCATTAGTTGCAAGCAAAATATCATCCACATACAACACAATGAAGCAAATACAACTCCCACTAAACTTTTGGTATATACAATGATTCGTGACGTTTTCTTAAAAGCCGAATGAAGAGATAACATCATGAAATTTCAAATACCATTGGCGGGAGGCTTGCTTCACTCCATATATAGATTTATTAAGCTTACAGACTAAATTTTCTCACATTCCTCCGTCAATAGTCTCTTCTCCTCTTGAATACACATGGTCATCAATTTATTAATGAACCATTTATCTTTATGTGTGTTGTAGGATATCTTAAATGGACCGTATTGATGAGGTAAAATGCACAAAATATAATGGACAAGAAAGGTTTCAGACATGATCACCTCTAAACTTACAGCTGCGCCGCAATGTCCCGCATGTGCATTATGTGCTCGCGTACACCCCTCACACCCGTGAATCTCATGGTGGAGAACTGAATGATCAATGTACTGGCAAGAGCCTTATAAGACTCGACGAATTGTTCGCCAATACCCTTTAAGAGCCCTCTGACATTATTATGTTGATTGAATGACGCACGGATACCAACAGAGATCTTGGTCTTTATGAGCGTCATGGAAAGGCGGTTAGATCTCTCACATCGCTCATAAAGATCCACATCATCTGGCTCGCTGGTTTCAGTAATACCCGGCGGCTCGTCTTTCTGAATAGCATAATCAATGACCATCCAGCCTAAATGAAAGAGGATCCTCTCCTTCCGGATTTTGTAATTTTCACCAGTCAATTCGGGAATATCACACTTAATGTCATATAAATTCATAGGATTAAACGCTGCAAAATTAAATATACATGTTCATCAATAAATGAGACAAATAAATTACATGTTCTACCAATGTAAACATGTTAAGACATGAATCTAAAGACATAAGACTTGCCTATGGGCTAAAGTTTTACTCAATTAGATTCAAACAAAACCTAACAATTAAACTATCAAATTATGTTCCTTTTCTTAACTCTTTTGGGTAGATTAATAAATACAATTCCATATTTTATCCTAATTACTCATATAAATATAACAAGACTCCTGTTGGTAGATATCATCACATTGTATATGATAATTACAATCGATGTCCATTAATGTAATTTCAACTAAATCATAAATAAATTTTTAATTAATCAAGGATGCCGTGGCTATTCCCCAATTAAATAAAATTTAAAATAAATTACAAACATCATAAACACATACTCTGAAGTAAACATGTCTATAAGCTATTGAGTGCTCCGTATGTGAATTTATAAAATAAATTAGCAATCTTATTACAAGTTATCGAGCAACATCAGCAATTGTATTTGGACAAATTATTGACTCGCCAATGAAAATTTGTTTTGACAATCAAAAGTTGACAATAAACTAGTATGTTGAACAATACTCCATCTTTGGACAAATAATAGTTCACACACAAGTAACCAAATTATCATCACCAATTCAATGTCATTAAACATGCATGTAACTACTTAATCGTTGACTTGTCTTTGTGTCAATCAAAAACCTTATAAGTAACATACACAACGTTCTAATATATAAAATAAACAGATTTACACAGCAGAGGTTATTTTGGCAACATTACTGTTTCAACCAATTCATAAAATATATTATATTCCCTCCGTCCCAATACAATAGTCCTGTTTACTATTTTTGTCCGTCCCAAAAAAATAGTCTTATTTCTATAAATAATCATATCACTATATAACTACCCTTACTATTTCATTATTATTACACAATTGCCACTACCTTTTACACTAATATACTCACAAAGGCAAAAATGTCTTTTACCTATACTTTTTACCCACTATCAGTATAATATCAATATTTCTTAAATCTCGTGTCTAACACAACCAAGACTATAGTTCCGGGACAGAGGGAGTATTATTTATTGATAATTAAATTCACCTTAAAATAAACTATGTATTCCAATACATATTAAAACTATAATAGCATCAATTAATTTTCGGACTCATTAAGATAATTTAGTAGTCCAACAAAGCACTAGATGCAGCGGAATTACATAGACAAAAATATGCCACCCAAAGATACTATAATTTAATACATTAAGTAATTATAGTCGAATTTGAACAAATGCATACTATAAAAATCCATGTTGTTGTATGATAAATTTAATCGAACCATCAAACGGATCATAATAAATATTCGATTATTCACAAAATCAGCCATAAAAATAAATAAATAAACATGACTTCATGCATGTATATAGATTTGAATTGTATATATATATATATATATGACATGTATACAGTTATACTTGACAATTAACTATTCTGATCAAATAATCAAACTCACTCTAATTCCAAAAATAGGGGATATATGATCATGATTCTGCATGCATACAAATAATTTCCAACAAATGTAGAAGATGTATATAGGGTTGCAGACTCATGGCAATAAAATAAAATTGCACAAATTTATATATGATTTTAAACTCAATCACATACACCATTAATCAGAATATAAAGGACATAATAACTATATAAACAATCAGATTTGTACAAATGCAATTATATATTCATGATTGCATACAGAGACAAATACTAAATACATAAAATTCCAAATAAACTACACCTGACTAATTGAAATCATACAATGAGATTATCTCAATTAAATAATTAATCAATCTAATTAGGATATTAAAAATGGCACTAGTGTTCAGGCTCATCCACAACATGATTTAATCCAAATGCATTAAAAATTAAGCATTGGACATGACGCTCACAAATGTCAATAACATATATAATAGCCACACATGATGACACGTATAGGCAAATTGAAACTCGAACAAAAACAATAAATAAATTGTGCACTTAGGCAATTGTCAATTAATGCACATATTCAATTAAGCAATTAAATCACTCAATCGTGGATTTAATTAGAATAATATTACTCAAATTGAGAATTGAATATAATATTCCAAATCAATTTCGTGTATCATCACATAGAGACGCGCAAACATGTATCCAATTTCAAGAATGGAGCCCGACTTCAAGAACAGAGGTGCAGGAATTCATGTGTGATAAAAATTCATATATGATTTCAATCAATTGATCGAATACAATATTTCAATAATTCAACACGGAAAAGCTTCCTCAAGGTAATTACTTGCGCATACAAGTTGACACAGATATGAAGTGCACAGAAGATATTTAAAAAGAATCTAAAACACAGGAAAAATTCAAAAACTTAATGTTTTGCATAAATTAATTTCAAAATAAAATTCAAAATTTTCCTCAAAGATAATGAAATTTTCTCAAATCGCAGGATCGGATCTTATCGAGAAAATATCGCAAAGCAATTGTTGAAAATAAAAAACCAAAATATTTCCAAATAAAAAATTAAAGTGAATCTTTGATCAAGAATTTGATGAAAAGAAAATTCAAAACAAGGCAGAGGCAAAAATTGCTCTGATACCAAATGCTAGAAATAATTGTCAAATCAAATATGTTAGCGGAAGCGAATAACGTAATTTAAATAAACCTCCAGCCATTGTTAAAATTTAAATCAGTCATTGAGATCTTCAAGCAATCCGTAGTTTGGAACCGTAGGAAAATAGTGTTGTCTGGAACCCTTAGGAAGATGTTGTCAAACCTGGAACCCTAGGAAGATGTTGTCAAACCCTTACACCCAAATGGCGATGATGTATTCTAAATTTCTGAGAGTAGAACCATATCTGAGAGTATTTACAATTAAAAAGAAAAACCATCCACTTATCATGTATATTGTGAATGTGATGGACTTAATAGGAGAAAAGTGAGCCACAATTTAGGGTTAGTTTAATTATATAAGATAATCTAAAAATAATCAAAATTCAAATATGATTAATTAATTAATTAAACTAACATGATTTACTCTCAATCAATCCAAATATAAATCCATATAATTATTCTTTATAAATCTCCAAAATTTCGTCCAAAAACAAATCCATATATTTATATATTTCTATTGATGCCGATTTTCAACAATAAAAAGTAAAATTCGAAAATAGAAATTATCTTCGAATTTGATAAAATAAATGCCCGAGATTAAGAATCTCTAGACAACGTACGATACATAAATAAAATAGGAAAAATAACTACTACAGACTGAAAATGTAAATGGTGATCCCCAAAAGAAATTCTAGTGAATTTGATGTCGATTGAAGATGGTTTCTCCAGTTGCGAACCCTCTCTTTAAATATTCCCTAAAGAAACATTTTGGAACCGTCATCTGTTCGGTTACAGCAACCGCCGTCAACCGCCCACTAATTCCTCCTCTATTGACACGTGTTTTAACCGTTTCACCTACCGCTCCCACCAGTTACAGAACTCAACTGGCTCGACACCTTACCTCCTTAAATGGACGGCTAGTCCCGAACGACTACTCAACCGCCCAGCATACTTTAGACAGACTGCAGGCCGACCGACTGAACCTACCGCATAACCCAACGATTGACCAACCGACCAATCCAGATACTAATTGGTCGCTAGACCAAACGACTCATTGGTCGCCCCATCAAGCGACCACCATCTGGTCCCTTCAATCGGCTGAATAACCATTCGTCTAGACGATTCATTGGTCGTCCAATAAAGCGACCACCATTTAGTCCCTTCACTCAGCTGAACAACCATTCGTTCAGACAATTCATTGGTTGCCCAATCAAGCGACCACCATCCAGTCCCTTCAAACGGCCGAACAACCATTCGTCCAAACGATTCATTGGTCGCCCAATCAAGCGACCAACTGACCGCCCTTTTAAGCGACCGAACTACTGTTTGACCAAGTGACCGGCCAATCGATCAGGCGATTAACAGGTCGCTTAATTAAGCGACCAATTAACAGACCTTTCTTCGCCCGACCAATTAACAGACCCTTCCTTTTGTCCGACCTCCGTGTCTATCATCTCTTCTTTCTTCATCCGACCTCCTTTTAACCGACCTCCGTATCGGCTGTCTCATCTTTATTCGCCCGACTTCCTCTTTTGACCCACCTCCGTATTGGCCGTCTCATCCTAATCACAGGTTTCTCCCGAAAAAACCCATTCCTTAATAACACTTGAGCCGTTTGGCTTATATTCAGACCTATTTAGGATCCTACTGCCATTAACACGCCCATTGAACTATACACCAGTCCACAGCCCTAGGCCCATTCTCGAAAACCCTGCACATTAGTTTTTTTCTGACTCAACAACTTGCCTTATCCTGCCCAACTCCTAAACGTCACTTCTCGTGATGTTTAGGATTTTGCAGGCCATCATCCGAGGCCATGTCAACCTCAGATCCGACCTCCATCATCCGAGGCCACGTCAGCCTCTGGTCCTATCTTCATTTATCACGGACCGGTGGTGGCCTACACGTTGGTCGATCTTGCACTACCATTTTTTCCTTTAACTCCACTTCGAATGAGCCATCCTTTCTGCCCCACTTCTCTGCACCTTCCCTTTGTTCGTCGTCTGATGCATACATCTCTGTATCGACACTGACCATTTGACGGAAGTTGTGATCCTTTTCTCTAAAAAGGGATTCTAACCTTCCTGCCTTGGATGCTAAACTGGCCAGATCTTTAACGTCGTGGGCCTTTAAAGCCTCCAGCAGTCGTGTATGCATATTCCTGACCACCAAATTGGGCATATCGCTTTCCTCAATGACTGTCGTGCAACGTCCCTTCATTAGTCGTATCCGCTCTATGAATTGGTAGGCGGTCTCCTCCGGCATTTGCCTGATTTCCAGGAGGTCTGTGAGTGAGACCGTCGGAAGAAGGTTAAAGAACCTTGCATGAAAAGCCGATTTCAAACCTTCCCAAGTTTGCAACTGCCCCGGCGGAAGAGTGCTATCAACATATGAAGGCCCCGCAAAATTTACTTGTAATCTGGATTGTGATATCCCTGGTGGTGACTGAGTGGGTTGAATAGTAACCCTTGATAAAGCTTGATCTAGTATATTTTGTATGAGGTTTTGTTGCTCATGCAACATGAGGTTCTGTTGCTCACGCAACATGTTTTGCATGGCCAGAGTTTGCTGATTGTTCAAGTGTTGAACATAAGACACCCAATCGGCGGGTGCTTAGGGAACTTCCCCCGCATTTGGCATGGAAGGTGGTGAAACGGTTTCTCCCACCGGTGTTGAAGATGCTTGAGGTTGTGAGCCTGCCATATGGATCTTTCCGATGATTAGGCCGGACCTCAGTTGTATAAAATTCTCTCTTGACGTAGGATCAGCAATCTTGCCTTTTCTCCCACTGTGGTCGCCAAATTGTTGATGCCGATTTTCAACAATAAAAAGTAAAATCCGAAAATAGAAATTATCTTTGAATTTGATAAAATAAATGCATGAGATTAAGAATCTCTAGACACCGTACGATACATAAATAAAATAGGAAAAATAACTACTACAGACTGAAAAAGTAAATGGTGATCCCAAAAGAAATTTCAGTGAATTTGATGTCGATTGAAGATGGTTTCTTCAGTTGCGAACCCCCTCTTTAAATATTCCCTAAAGAAACGTTTTGGAACCGTCGTCTGTTCTGTTACAACAACCGCCGTCAACCGCCCACTAATTCCTCCTCCATTGACACGTGTTTTAACCGTTTCACCAACCGCTCCCACCAGTTACAGAACTCAACTGGCTCGACCGACCGCCTCTGGGCACCTTACCTTCTTAAATGGACAGCTAGTCCCGAACGACTACTCAACCGCCCAGCATACTTTAGACAGACTGCAGGCCGACTGACTGAACCTACCGCATAACCTAACGATTGACCAACCGACCAATTCAGATACTAACTAGTCGCTAGACCAAACGACTCATTGGTCGCCCCATCAAGCGACCACCATCTGGTCTCTTCAATCGGCTGAACAACCATTCGTCCAGACGATTCATTGATCGCCCAATCAAGCGACCACCATTTAGTCCCTTCACTCAACTGAACAACCATTCCTTTTAACCGACCTCCGTATCGGCCGTCTCATCTTTCTTCGCCCAACTTCCTCTTTTGACCCACCTCCGTATTGGCCGTCTCATCCTAATCACAGGTTTCTCCCAAAAAAACCCATTTCTTAATAGCACTTGGACCGTTTGGCTTATATTTAGACCTATTTAGGATCCCACTGCCATTAACTGGCACATTGAACTATACACCAGTCCACAACCCTAGGCTCATTCTCGAAAACTTTGCACATTGGTTTTTTTCTAACTCAACAATTTCAAATTATATCAAAAATATTAATAAAAATATTTGCAAATTTTTTATCCAATAAGCATTGATCTAATGTCATCGAGACACGGTCAAATAACATAAATCAACCCAAACATATATGTTCTTATTTTAAATCTTTTATATTCAATATTTATTTTAAATTATTTATATACTACTAGAGCTTGTCTTGTATATATACTTTGGTTGTTAGATATGCTTTATCTATATATATATATATAAATTGATCTAAATTCAAAAAGAAATCCAGGTCTTTATATTTTTAATATATTATGTATTTTAAAAAATTTCAGTTATTTTTAATATATTATGTATTTTTAAAATTTTCAGTTTAATTTAAAATTTATCCTTCAAATTTCATATTTGAAACGATTGATTTTTTCCTGATTGAATTTTTAGGTATAAAATATTAAAATTCTGAATTGGTTTCAATTTTCAAAGCCACAAGCTGAACAACTTTGGAAATAGTTTCGAAAGTTATTTTGATACTGTGATAATACTTTTTAAATAATATTAAATCAAATAATGTAAAATTTTCTGAGTCCATTATGTGACCATTGTTTAGGACTCGAAAATTTAAAAGTTTTATTATATTTAATATTTTTAATATTTAAAAAAAAGTATGAAATTTCCGATTCTATTCCTTGGCCAATGTTATGGTCTCAAAAATTCTGAAACTATACAATATTTAAAAATTACAAAAATTTCAGACCATTTTGAGTCAATACTATAAGTTTCAAAATTTCCAAAACACAATTAAATTTGTATATCCAACCAATTTTTTTTTTCCGATACGATTCTCAATTTATATAATATTTATATTCTATTATTTCACAAAAGTCAACAATTCAATTTAAAATATTATATTTTATATTACTGATACAATTTTCCATGCGTGACACCAAAAAAAAATGTCGCAAACTAAAACACTAAAAATATAAAATATTTGTTATTTTTTAAATAAATTATAGAAATTCTGAGTCTATTATGTGGCTAAAAGCTAGTATAGAATGCATGCTCAATTACGAGAGAAACTTATTTTTCAGGGGTATGCCGAATTCTGAAAGTTGGCTTCTAAGGCTATTAGATCTTAAGAAAGCCTTTCAGCAAGCCTAAAATGTTGGGCCAATGGCATCCTATGGTCCCCCAAGAAAATCAAGATTGAGAAGATGACTTAGATCTAGAAGATTACCAAGAGGGCCACATTCATCCAGTATCTATTAATTCCATTGGAACATGGTTAAACCAATCTAAGGCACCGGCCTTGTTTATACTACACGAGATTTAAAGCTACCTTGGAAGGCCACACTCACAAGGATCGGGTAGTCCACTAGGCCGACAAAGCGGATTTTTGTTTTGGACAGACTTTCACTACATAATACAGTGGTGGAAATTATTTTCTACTAGGATAATAGAGTCTGAAAAGTTATTCCAGTGGACCAGTTGGTAATCGACACCCAGAACAACCTCTATGAGATGGAAAATTGGTGGTAAACCAGCAAAAAAATTAGTATAAACCCTTAACTAGGACATAAGAGCATAGCATACAGCATTAGCATCAGACAGAATAGGAAGCCATTCAACAAACAGACATTGACATCAAGCATATCCTAGCGGAAATCATAATAATTTTCCACAAAGAAGTTTGTAGAACCACTTGCGGATGACACAAAATAGCTGCCTAAGCACATTCTAGCGGGAGACATCGTTCATAGGGAACCTAGAGAAAAATCACTAGAAATTTTCTTTTGCAACAACTTACCTGAAAAAACATTCAAATGATTCGCCAGGGGACACGCTCATGGAAAAAGATGATGGGTCCGAGGCCAATTGTACAATTATTGTAACATATGAGGATATGGAGAAAGCAATGAACTATCATAAAGAGTTTGCAGAAATTAAGCAGAACGATGCAGTTTTTAAAATACCTATTGATAAAGCAACTCGGCACCTGAAGCCACTTTTCCTCACCATCACCCTAGATAGGGGAACAATAGACAATGCGCACAAGGCCGCTGGAGTGGTGGTAGTGGATGTCACTATTGAGAATAGAAAATAGAAAAGGCCAGATGACGTTCTTCATGAATGGAGAGAAGCCAGCATATTCCACCATCTTGGGTCATGACTGGTTCTACACATCACAGTGTGTGCCTTCCACACTCCATCAAAAAATTATATTTTGAAATTGGGATAGGATGGAATTGGTGGAGGCAAAATCAAATCTACTTATGGAGGTCCATGCTTTGGAGGCAATATACTATTCTCTAAATATGTACCATTTGTCACTTATAGTGAAGGATTTTCGAGAATTAAAAGGAATGCAACCTTATCCCCCCTAGGGATTTGAGGTCTGCATGACGGCCGACCCCATGGTCAGATTTTATGGAAGAATATGATGGTTGATGACACCGAGTTCATCATTAAGTGGAAAAACCGACTGCGAAAGGTTTCATATCAAGACGAAGAACGGATGCTCAAATCCGTTGAAAAAATGAATGAGAACTGACGATTTTCTGCTTCCAAAAGTAACTTTCAAGGATTTAAAAAAAAAAAAAAAAAAAAAAAAAAAAAAAAACAAGGGTTTTCGCCTTGTAGAAGCTGTGACTTAGGAGCAAATTTGGAAAACGGCTTCAGGAAAAAAATAAAATTGGTGAATTTAAATATAGAAAAGAAAAAGATGAGGAATGATGCAACTGAAAGTGGAGGTAGCAGGCAAAATCAAGTGTTTGTGTAAAAAAGCTACACCTTCGAAATCAAAAGCGGCAGAAAAAGTGTTAGCATCAGTCCCCAATGATAGAGAAGATATCTTGCTCTCTAAAAGGTTTTTTGGTCTTTCATTCTGCCACTAGAGGGTGATCCAATAAATTTTTTGGAGAAAAACAAAATTATTATAAAATATTGGATGTTCATGGGAATCCAATCCATCCAAATATTTTTTTTT
This sequence comes from Andrographis paniculata, assembly GCF_009805555.1. NCBI lineage: Eukaryota > Viridiplantae > Streptophyta > Magnoliopsida > Lamiales > Acanthaceae > Andrographis > Andrographis paniculata. Next base: position 4,428,223 of record NW_026137586.1, on the reverse strand, counting down.
TTTGGGTGAGAGAAGGTGATGGAAATCTGTTATACCAAGAAGTCCTCCAAATTTTGGAAAAAGTACAGAGGAAATCAAGTCCAGCATAAATTTGTTTAGAATAGTCCCAAAACGGCGGAGACCTAGGAATAAACAAGTAGCCGAGAATCTGGCCCAGTAGGAAAAGCACAACTTTCTAAAAAAAATCATGCCATACATAAAAATGATGGAGGTTGAGGAAGGTTTAATGGTTGAAAAACTCAAATGAGTGCCGGCCCAAATTCAAGGAAGCCCAAGGGATGACGAAGACAGCGGTCCACGACCAAGGAGGGAGGCCCAAGTTGATTAACTCCAACGAAAATTTAGTTTGGGAGAGCCCTTTTGCTGCAGAAAATCAGCAGCAGAAAGTAATAGTTGCGGAAGTCATAATGGCCATCAAGAAATAAGGTTGATTAAGAACAGTTTGGAGGTAACTCAATGTGAGCTAACATCAAACAATTAAGATTAAGGGGGTATATTTAATTAGGATTTCATTTGATTTTTTTCAATTTTAAAAAGTCTATCGATTTATGTGAATTTAAAAAGTCTACAGAGTCAATGCAGAGTTTGATGGATTTTATTAATTGATTTAGATGAATTCTTATAAATTTGATTGGATTTATTTATGAATTTATATGGATTTTATAGAATTATAAAATATTTTTTTTATTGATTTATATAATTATATAAACTTATGTAAACACAAATTTTACAAATATAATATATTTATTATATATTATTATATTTTATAAAATATAGGTAATATTAATAAATAATATATAATTATTAATGATATAGAAATATTGTAATATATATAATACTACTATTTTGTATATTATATTTTTAATTTTATAATATTTTATTATATTATCATTCAATATATCAATTAATTTTTATATTTTTTATTAGTTACTATTATTACTCTTATGTATATAGATTTTGTAGAAAATAAATATATAGATTATAAAATTAATAAATCACGCACATTCATTATTTTTATTTTTATATTATATGCACAGCTTCTTATACAAATATCCCTTCCAAATATTTCACTAACAATCACACCAAAAATAAGAAACTACATTTACAATTTTGCATAAGAAATAAAATTAAAAAGTAAAAAGTAAATAAATATAACTAACGATTCAACGAATAAAATATATATTTAGTTAACATTACCGACAATACAGTGTATTCGATAAATTAAAAAAAACAGTAATACATATTTATTATGATAGTAGTAATTTTTAAATATTATATTTATAATATAAAAATACATATTTTCAAAAAAAAAGTTAGATAATAATTTATTAATATATTTTATTTTTAAATTATTACTTCTTATTAAATATTTAAAATACTATTAATAAATATTATCATATTTTTTATCACTTAGATATTATCAAGAAGAAGAAGAAATAATAATAATAATAATAATAATAATAATAATAATAATCCATCAAAATCTCTCCTTATCATTATATATTTTCTCATGTATAAATTTTTTATAATTGTTCATTAAAATCCAATTAAATACATATACTTGTAATGTGGATTGTTGAATACCTCAACATTTTAAAAGATTTTTAAAAGTCTGCATTGAATACTTCAATATTTTAAAGGATGTTTAGAAATCTTGATTGAATACCTCTATATTTTAAAAAACTTTTAAAAGTCTCGATTGAATTGAAAAGTCCAACAAAATCCAACAGAATTGTGATTGAATACACCCCTAAAGTTATCTCCATTAATGAGTTATAATAGGGTTATGATGAGTAAACATAGGAACTCAAAGGAGTTGGTCATTATATAATGTGATATTTGTCTCTGGAAAATTACAAAAAATATTTTGTACATATATATAATTATCACTATTGTCTTTTAGTTATCGCCTTAGCAAAATATATTTTGAATGTATCACAATTTTGCTATTGTAGTACTATGGCTTGCGCGTGAGTTTCAATTGTTACAAAATCTATGCATTGTTGTCATTGAATAATATGTTGCACAATATTAGATAATATAAAATATGTACGGGATATTTTTAACAAAATTGTGACATGCAAGAGGTATTTTTCTAGAGTGTCCATAAAGTGTGAGTGAAAGTGGCAGTTGCGCGAGTGAGATAAAAATCCGTGTGGTCAATTTACTAAAATAATGAAATTACGACACGTACAAATATATTTTACTAGAATAACAATTAAAAAATAAGAATGATAATAGAATATAACACAAGATTTATTTTTATTTTTTGCATTTTTCCATATCTCTCCCTATATTGTGTGTTAGCTATTTATATTATGTTAACTTAATTAATATACTGTCTATTTTATATAGTTAATTGTAGAGTGTGTTTGTTTGGGAGTTTGGAGTTTGAGTTTATATTTGAATAGTAAAAATTTTGAATTGAAACAATAGTATAATGTGATATAAAAGTTATTGATGTAATATTTTAAATATAAAATTAAATTTTAGTATAATATAAAAAATAGATGTTTGATTAATATTTTTTGAAAAAAAAAAACACATATATATATATATATATATAGTAAAATTTGAAAATAACTCTAGAAAAAAACACACCAAAAATGTATTATCAGTACTGAATTGACTTTTATAATTAAGTGCAATGATGGCGATTAAAAAAATAATACTAATAATAAAAAAGAACAAAGCATATGCATTCATATTTCCTTACTACCATCTATTTATATCATAGTTGCAAACGATACATTACATAATAAATGTGTCTTGGATATGATTTTACTTTTCCATGTTTCAATATAATTTTTTGAATAAATAGATATTTTATTGGATTTTATATTTTAAAAAAATAATAATAATTTGAATGAATAATATCTTAAGTAAATAAGAAATTATTAGACGTAAATTTTAAAGATTAACATTACATATAATATATACGGGTAAATACTTCCTTATAGAATAATTAATCCAACAAAAACAATAATAATATTGAAGATGTAACAATATGAGAGTTTCCTGAAATCATTTCGAAACTATAAAAATTCATATATAATAAATATTAAATCAATAAATATATTTTTTTTGTCTTGAAAACTCCAAGACTATTTAAAATAGTTTTGAATTTTTCAAAACTATATTAAATATATATATTTTATATTGAATGATCTAGGAAATTTTGAATTTTTATTAATCTCTGACCTTTCAAAGCTATTTTAATTAATCTCATAAATTTCGAAATTATTTTAAATAATTTTGAAATTTCTGAAAATTCATTAGTTTCGAAAATTTTGAACTTTCATTAATTTTGCAATTTTCGAGCCTGTAAACTATTTAATAAAACAAAAAATAAAATAAAATAAAACTAACGGGCCTCCTACCCTTTTCCCATCCCAAAAGAAATATTTGTTATCTCCAAAATCAAAATAATTTTTTCCCCAAAAACCTTTTTTGTTTCTTTATTTCTTAGGGTGTGTTTCTTTATGTAGTTTTGACGAAATTTGGGTTCGATTTTGATTTTTATTTGAATTTTGATGTGAGTTTGAATTGACGTATTTCTTTTATATTTCGGTTTGGGTTGGGTTTAGAAAGTTTTGATGTGTATGGATTTGATGGTAATAAATATAATAATATAAATTTGTATTAATTTGTATAATTTGATTATAAATTTATATTATACCTAATATATTTCTAAATTTTTATTTATTTGTATTATAAAAAAATTTATTCTCTATAAAATGACATATATTTTATTAAATTATAATTATTACTCCATCCGTCCCGTTTGAAGGGTGTCGTTTGTTTTTTGCACGTAGATTTTTTAATATTAATATTATATTGAATTATAGTAAAAAAGACAAAAATACCCCTATTAGTATGGTGTAATATAAAAGTAATGGTATTTGTGTAATATATTATAAGTTGAAATGGTATTTATTACGTTAAGTAGGTAATACAATTAGTAAATTAGGAAATGGTAACTTTGTTTTAGAACAAACAAAAATAAAAAATAGTAACCTTTCAATGAGACGAGGGAGTATAATTTTTTTTATATTTATAATTTAAAAAAACAAAGAAAAACAAAAAAAAGACACCTGACACCTAGACCTGCTCCTACTCCCTCTCGCATAAATTGTCGCCCTCCACTTCCGGTTTCACGCCTTAGTCAGATTAAACAGTGTTTAAACAGTGCAAATTTTCAAACTTTAGCTAAAGAAACACACTATTCTTCTTTTTCTCCTCCTCCATCTTCTCCGGCAACGAAGGCGGCGGCGGCGATTCTCCTATTTCTTTGGCGGCTGCGGCAACGGTGGTGGCGATGACAGCAGAGCTGGGGGTGGCCACAACGTCTTCTCCTCCTCCTCCTACACCTTCGGCGGCCACGGCCGTCCCTGAGCCCGGGCGAAAGGGCTGCCCAGAGCCCAATCTAAATTGGGGCTATTATTTATTTATGTTATATATAAATTATTTATATATATACATTATTTGACATTAATATATTAATACAAGAGCATGGCTTAATGGTTAAGTTCTATTCCTAATTTTTGTTTTAACATTGTTAATATTAATACTATTATTGATATTTTATCTAAAAATTTTGAAAAAAAAATATTTTATTTAATAACTTATATTCTATTATAGGTAAAAAAAAAAAAAAAAAAATCGAAGTAGATCATTTATATATATTTAAGGGTCTTTTATTTTTGTTTCAATTATTTTTTTCACTAAAAAGATAATAAATATTAGACAAAATTATTATTATTATTAGGCAAAATTATCAATGACTGATTTCGAAACTCAATGTAAATCTCTATATACTTTAAAAATTGCATGAACCCCTTGTACTTTAAAAAATATTCCATGAAACTCATTTTTATATATATATATTTTTTTTGTGATGAGAAGATGACTTTTCATCTATAATTTTTGCATGGCGACGGTTTAATATAGCGTTTGTTAAAATATAAGAGAGCGTTACGCAATTTTTAAAAGTTATGCTAGAAAAAATGTTTTTTTTTTTTATTTATATTTTATTATAGGTAAAAAATATTATATATATATATATATTTAAGAGCCCCTAATTTTTATTTCGCCTCAGGCCCTTCAAAAGTCAGAAACGACCCTATCGGCGGCGACAGCAACGGCGGCCGCTCAACGACGGCCCAAGCGGCGGCAACGGAGTCTTCTCCTCCTCCTCCTTCTCCAGCGGCGACGGCAGCGGCGGTTCTGGCCAGGGCAGTCCCTGGGCCCGGGCGAAACGGGCGATCGCCCAGGGCTCAATTTAAATTGGGGCCCATTATTTATTTATGTTATATATAAATTATTTATATATACAAATTATTTGACATTAATATATTAATATAAGAGCATGACTTAGGGCGTGTTTGACAATTAGCTGATAGTTGTTAGTTGTTAGCTGATTCAATTAGTTGATAGCTGTTAGCTGATTCAATCAGCTGGTTTAACTAGCTGATTCGATAGCTGTTTGTATTAAAATGTTTGGTAAAACAACTGTTTGATATTAACTGTTTATACATAAAATAATAATTGAGGTCATTTTTATTTTATTTTTGTTTCTAATATATTCAATGATGTTTTTTTTTAGTTTAGAATGTTTAAAAAAAAAAATTGTTATTAGTTATTGAAAATTTTAAAAGTGTTATAAAAGTATTTATTTTTATTATAGTTAGATTTAAAAAATAATATATTTTTATTGAAATATATAAACAATTTTTTCTATTGAAAATGATGTAAAATATAAAATAATAAATTTTTCGTGTATATATTTATTATGTTAGTTATAGATTAGTTCATTATATTTATAATTTTCAATAAATTTAATTTATTTTTAGTATAAAATTTATATATTGTAATTTTAATATAAAAATAAATTATTAATATTTATATTTTCTATTTTATGTTATTTTAATAAATTTATATATTTTACAATTAAAATAATTTTTATATAAAAATTAATTATTTTAAATTTATAAAAGTAAAACTATAATATAATAAAATATTCTAATATAGTTAATAAATAAGGAAAATATATTTATTTGTGCAAAATGCATAATAAATTTTTAAGGACATATAAGGAATAAAAAAATTTTACAGAAAAAACTATTTCAAAACATTGGATAAGTTAGCTTTTCATAAATTAGCTTTTTGGATCCAAAAAGCTATTCCAAAAAAACTAATTTACCAAACACCTAAATTAGCTTTTTGAACGATCAATCAACTAAAAGCTATTCAATAAGCTAAAAACTCTTCAAAAAGCTATTTGTCAAATACCCTCTCAGTGGTTAAGAGTGCCTTCAAAATTTAAAAATATTTTTTTATACATTAAAAAGAATTAGACAAAGTTAATATTATTGATATTTTACATATAAAAATATTAAGAAAATTATTTTATTTAATTATTTATATTTTATTATAGATAAAAAATATATTATATATACTGGGCCCTAATATTTGTTTTAACATTGTTAATATTAATAATATTATTGATATTTTATCTAAAAATTCTGAAAAAATTATTTTATTTAATAACTTATATTCTATTATAGGTAAAAAAAATCGGAGTAGATCATTTATATATATTTAGGGGTCTTTTATTTTTGTTTTAATTATTTTTTCACTAAAAAGATAATAAATATTAGACAAAATTATTATTATTATTAGGCAAAATTATCAATAACTGATTTCGAAATTCAGTGTAAATTTCTATATACTTTGAAAATGACATGAACCCCTTGTACTTTAAAAAATATTCCATGAAACTCATTTTTATATTTTTTTTGGTGATGAGAAGATGATTTTTCATCTATATTTTTTGCATGACGACGGTTTAATATAGCGTTTGTTAAAATATAAGGGAGTATTTTGCAATTTTTAAAAATTATGCTAGAAAAAATATATTTTTTTTATTTATTTATATTTTATTATAGGTAAAACATATTATATATATATATATATATTTAAGTGCCCCTAATATTTTTTCGCCCGGGTCCTTCAAAAGTCAGAAACAGCCCTGGTTGTGGCAACGGTGTATTTTCCTCCTCCTTTGTCGGCGGTGATGCGGAGCCCGTGGCAGCAAAGCGTCTTCTCATCCTCCTCTTTTCTTCTCCGAAGGTGACGACAACAGCGGCGGCAATGGCGTCTTCTACTCCTCATCTTTCGGCGGAGACAGCAACTGGCGGCTGCGACAACAGTGAGGCCCGCGGCCATAATAGTGTCTTATTCTATTTATATACTTCTATTTAAATTTGATATCTCAGTTATAGTTTAAAATTTTAATTCGTATAAATTAAGAATAATAATATAACTATATTTTTTTTATTTTAATTAAAATATAATACTAAAAATTAATTATTTGTTGAGATATTGTGGATATTTAAATTTAGTATATTTATATTTAGACTTGGTCTTATCTATATTTTAAATTATTTAGATTTGACTGTATCGAATATGTTTTATATTGTCTATATATATCGGCAATTTATTTTGATAATCAATAACACAATTTCATTATTTTTCCCCAAAAATTCTAATATGGTATCAAAGACTATTTTTTTCATGCCGTAGATATAACCTGCCAACCTGCGTTTTTGGGATGTCCCCGGAAGTCTTCCAATTTTGAGATTTTTGTTTTTATTTAAATTTTTTCCGAATCTTGATTTTGTCTACATTTGAAGTCATGTTGGCGCATCTGTCTACGATTATGCAATCCGTTTGCTGCGTTTTTCCAGAGGCATGTTTCTGATTGCAATGAGAGTCTCGTTATTTCTGACTTTGTGGAGAGTACTCTCTTGTTTTCGGCTCCAGTAGAAAGTTGTTGAGATATTTTAGATATTAAGTTTTAGATTTAGTATATTTAGATTTAGATTTAGATTTGGTCTTATCCATATATTAGATTACTTAGATTTGAGCCTATCAAGTATGTTTTGTATTACCTATATATAGGCCCCTTATTTTGATGATCAACAATACAATCTCATTATTACCTAGATATAGCTTAACAACCTGCGTTTCTCCGGGTACATTCAACATGGATTGTACCCGGAGATCTTGTGATTTTGAGATCATGTTATCTGCCATATGTCTGTTGCTTGCGTGCGATCTAAAATCTATATGCTATTTGTCTGTTGCCTGTGTGCGATCTGAAACATGTCTGCGATCTGCTATCTGTCTGTTGCCTACGTGTGATCTGAAACTTGTCTGCGATCTGTCATCTATCCGTTGCTTGTCTGTTGCGTGCGTGCGATCTGAAACCTGTCTGTGATCTGCCATTTGTCTGCTGCTTGTCCGTTGCCTGCATGCGATCTGAAATTTGTCTACGATCTGCCATTTGCCTGTTGCTTGTCTGATACCTACGTGCAATCTGTTTGGTGTTTGCAATTTATCTCATTTTCGGCTCCGGTGGAGAGTAATCTCATTTTCGGCTCTGGTGGAGTCATGTTGTTTTCAGCTCCGGTGGAGAGTCATCTCATTTTTTGCTCCGGTGGAGTCATCTCGTTTTCGGCTCTGGTGGAGTCATGTCGTTTTCGGTTCCGGTGGAGTGTCATCTCGTTTTCGGGTCTGGTAGAGTTATCTCATTTTTTGCTCCGGTGGAGTCATGTCATTTTCGGCTCCGGTGGAGAGTCATCTCATTTTTTTGCTTCGGTGAAGTCATCTTGTTTTCAGCTCCGGTGGAGTCATGTCGTTTTCGGCTTCGGTAGACCGTCATCTCGTTTTCGGCTCCGGTGGAATTATCTCGTTTTCGGCTCCGGTGGAGTCATGTCGTTTTTTGCTCCGGTGGAGTCATGTCATTTTTTACTCCGTTAGAGTCATCTCATTTTCTGCTCCAGGGTGGAAAGACATCTCGTTTTTCGGCTCCGGCGGAGTTATCTCGTTTTCGGCTCCGGTGGAGTCATGTCGTTTTTTGCTCCAGTGGAGTCATGTCATTTTCGACTCCGGTAGAGAGTCATCTCGTTTTTTGCTCCGGGGTGGAAAGACATTTCGTTTTTCGGCTCCGGTGGATAGTCAACTATTATTTTTATTTGTGTTTTTTCTTTGCATTTATATTCAACTTTCTTATCAAACTCAAGTTGGTTTCTGTTATACCACTTAAGTTTGAGGGGATGTTGAGATTTTTTAGATATTAAGTTTTAGATTTAGTATATTTATATTTAGATTTGGTCTTATCCATATATTTTGAGTCTATTAAATCTATTTTCTATTGTCTATATATAGGCCCCTTATTTAGATAATCAATAACACAATCTCATTATTTTTCCCTAAAATTTCTAACAAGAGTCATGTCGTTTTCAGTCATGTCGTTTTCGGCTTCAATAGAGAGTCCGGCTCCGGTAGAGAGTCAAATTGTTTTCGACTCTAATAGAGAGTTATGTCGTTTTCGACTCTAATTCAGTTGAGAGCATTATTTCTGACTTTGATATGGTAGAGCGGCGCGGCAACGACAGAAAAGCAATTATTATTTTTCTTTGCGTCTTTGCTATTCAATTTTCTTATCGAACTCAAGTTGGTTTATGTTGTACCACTTGAGTTTGAAGGGGGATATTGAGATAATTTAAATATTCATTTTTTTTGATTTAGTAGAATTATATTTAGATTTGATTTTATCCATAGATTAGATTATTTAGATTTGACTTTTATTGTTTTGTATTGTCTATATATAGACTCCTTCTTTTGATAATCAATAATGTAATTTCATTATTTTTTTCTAAAATTTCTAACAATATTTATTATTATTAAAAATAAAATACTCCCTCCGTCTCACGCTGCATGTCCGGGTCAGGAATTTATAATAAGTAAATAATTAAAAATGTATTAATAAAAATAATTATTTTATATTATAAATAATTAAAAATTAAAATTAAAATAATTAATTAGTTTAATTAAAATTAATAAATTAAAATTTTAAAGATTTAAAATAAAACTAAGTTGTGTAATTTTCTTAAAAAATAAGTAACATGAAATCTAAGACAGAATGTGAACACTTATTGATAAGACTGATAGAACAATATTTTAACTGAAATGTGTTTTTGTTTATTTTAGTAACTACACTCAATGTGTTTCTAAAGAGCATTTTCAGTTTCAAGAGCTCATACAAGGAAATACAAACAGTAGAAAAGTGCTATTTTTAAAAGTAGAAATCTAAAAGTTTCTGCAAAAGCGAATCCAAAAGGGCTAATAGAATATACAATTTAGAGTATTAATTTATTTGCTAACCTAAACCCTAAGTTAACACAAGTAACTAATTAACCGTGGTTGTAGCTACCGCTTCCAATCGAGCCCGAAAATCCGGCAAGGCGAAACCCTAATTTTGCTCTCAGAAATCGTTTCAAGTTTCGGCGACCAAATCCGATCTCGAGGCCCCACTAGCTGATCGTAATGCTTCTGCAGCTCCGGCGAGCTGCACACTGGACTTTTACAACCATTCCCACCGTCGGCCGTCGCCGTCGCCGTCTCCTTATTCTCCCCGCCGCCGATTAGTCGCGCTATGTACTCAGGCTTCACCTTGATCGAAACGGCGCCGTTTGATCCTCTGACGTACTCGAAGGGGCACTCCTTCAATCCAGCGACGGCGCGGCGGCTGCACCCCAGCGTCGCCAGGGACGACGGCGACAGGACGCTGTGCGGGAAGCTGTCGAGAGGCAGCACGAAATACGTCTGGCCGTGGTGGAGCTCGTCGTCGATGGCGAGGGAAGGGATCGGCCGGCCGATGAAAAACGAGTCGGCGTGGCAGACCACGCGGTCCGGCCATTGGAACATGATCTCGCCGGCGAAGTGCTTGCCGGTCAGGCACCTCGTGCCGCCGCCGTAGGATATGATCTTCGCCGCCAAGGGCGACGCTGGTGGCGGACGGAAGCAAATTGCATTACCCATTGATTTGTATGTGGTGTAAGTGTGATAATTAATTCAATCGTCGTCGGCGATGAGATGAATTGATTATATATATATATATATTGGGGAAGATGAGGAATAATTAATTAATGAAGTGGGGATGGGGTGGGTGCAGAAATGTTCTCAAGGACATTGAGGATGTCCGCAATGGCGGCTGAAGCTGATTTTATTTAATGTAAGATTAAGATTGAATTAGTTCGCACAAGTGGAATTTGTCTTCTGAGATATATATATGGGCGGCTTGCTCAGCCCCTAATTAAGAGAGATCTCATCTTTTAAATTATTATTTATTATTATTATTAAATTTTAAAATTAAATTTTAATTTTTAATTTTTTTCTATTATCTTTCTTTCTAATCACGTTTCACCCTTGTCCTTTTAAATTTAATTATAGCTTACACTATTTTACCTTACACCTAATCTGCCTCACCTTATTTCTTATCTCTTTCACTTTCCTTCAGTCCTTCTCGCTTTTCAAATTTCTGGACAAACCATCTTTTATCTTTTATTCTCAAATTGACATTGTCTATACGGTCACGTTCAACCTCTTCTCCAATCGACGTCAATCAGTGATATTATTTTAAAAATATATTTTAATTATATGTTTATAGAGGACCTATAATTTATTTTCGTTCAGTGTCTCAAAAAAGTCCGAGACGGCCCTCTATATATATATATATATACACATATATATAGCCGACTTGGTCTGGCATGTGATTAGTTTGCCATCCGGGCTTATCCAATGATTGGTTTTTTTTCCGCCGAATGTCTTTTTTCAAAAAAAAAATAAAATTGCATATACTTTTTATAGAAAAAATAATAAATTAAATCAAAACAATACTTCTTAAAAAAATATCATACATTTTTCATTTAATAGAAATAATTATACACTAATATTAAAATACTCTCAATTTTTATTTAAATTAAAAATATACAAATATTTTATACATAAAAGCAAAGGTCAAAATTGTCAAAACAATAGTTTCACTAAATAATAAAATACTATTATATTTGATCTACTACAAAATATCAAACGAATATATTCATCTGGGAAAATATCATAAATTTTCCATTTAATAGAAATAAAAATACATAAAATTAAAAATACTAAACAAATATACTTTTAGTCGTGAGAGTGAGACTATCTCAATGATTTTTTTAAGAGTAATTTATTTTCTAATAAAAATAGTACTATTTGTTTATTTCAAAAAAAAATACCTTCTTTAAAAATTTTGAACCAGGTAAAGAAATCACGTGGACTTTCTCAGACAGATCCCCATGAAAAAATACATTCTTCCTTCAACTATAATAACTACCAACATCGAAGAGCTATAACAACAAAGAGACAATAGGCAGATGTCAAATGAGCAACAGGAGCAAATATCTCCTCATAATCAATATTGTACTCTTGCGAAAAACCTCTAGCTATGAGGCGAGCCTTGTAGCGCTCAACAGAACTATCGAAGTGAGTTTTGATCTTCTGCATCCACTTGCAGCTAATGAGTTTCTTTCCAGGTGGGAGATATACGATATCCTATGTGACAGTCTTCTCAAAAATTTGCAATTCCTTAGACATAACATTGCGCCACAAGATATCACAGTTCGCCTCACGAAAGTTCTTATGTCCATGGTGAGATAAAATGACAGAAAAGCAATGGTAATCAAGTAGATGAGAGGTAGGATAACTTACACAGGTAGGTTGTTGATTAGTGGTAGCAGGAACTAAAACCTCTAGAGGATCGGTCACAGGCTCAAGAGGCCCATATGGGTTAGTTGGTGGTGAGGGATCATCATCAGAGACACCATCAGAAACTGGTGAGAGTTGACTTGCAGAAGAAGGAGGAGAGGAATCTGGAACACAGAATTGGAACACTGACTAAAAGTGATTGGAAAATTTAAAGTCAGCGGAAAATAATTTATGCTCCCAAAAGGTAACATTCCGAGAAATACGTAGACAATTCGACATAGGATCCCAACGCCAATAATCTTTATGTTCTACCTCATACCCCATAAAGAAACACAGAGGGGTGTGTTGCTCTAATTTGTTTCGTTCATGAGGAGGAAGATGAACAAATTTCAAAACAACTAAAATGATGAAGATGAAAGTAATCAAGTACCTGTCAAAAGAGCCTCTCATAAGGTGTGGTATCCTGAAAGACAAATGAGGGTAAATGGTTAATATTATAGATAGTAGTAAGAGCAGTCTCACCCCCAAAATCGATCTGGAGAAGAGGTAGATAATAACATTGCTCAAATTGTGTCTAAATTATGACGATACTTGCGCTCTACCCTACCATATTGATGAGATGTGTAGGGACAGGAACGTTGAACAATAATACCCTGGGAGGACATAAAACTAAGAAGGACAAAATCATTATACTCGGGTGCATTTTTAGCACAAAGAGTCTGAATAGAACACAAGAATTGAGTTTGCACCATTTTAGTGAAAGCAAAGTACATGGAGGCAAGTTTAGACCGGATCTAAATAAATTGAATCCAATTAAATCAAGAGTAATTATCAATAAAAAACACAAAGTAACAAAATCCAGTAAAAGCAGCAACATGAGAGGGCCCCCAAATGTCAGAATGTACTACCGAAATGATTTATCAGTAATAGACAAGTTATTTGAAAAAAAAAAGAAGATAATGTTGGTTGTTTTCCAAGTTTACAATGCAAAAATCAAATTACTCGAAACAAACTGAACCTAAAGTAGTTGTATTTTCTAGAGACTTGAGTTTATGTAGGGAGTCATGACCAAATCTGAGGTGCCATTGATAGAAATATGAATGAGAGACTGGAGCAGAAATAGAAGGTATCTGGCGAAAGCGAAGGTGGCCAAGCTCAAACAAGCGGCCTCTCTTACGACTCGTCCTACGTATCTGACTCGTCTGCGTGTCCTGAACCTGCACACCAAAAGATGAGAAAATTACAGTAAGACTATGCTTAACCAACTGACTGACAGACGTAAGGTTTAGGGCTAATTTAAGAATGACATAAATATCATCAAGGTGAGGGGATGAGATATGTTCAGTGTGGATAATGTGCATGGATGTTCCATCAGCGGTAAGTATATGAGGGGATGAGGTGACAGTTTGTGAGGAGTATAAAAGACGATGATCAGGTGTCATGCGGTTATAACAGGCATAATCAATATACCATGTATTGTTACTTGATGTCGAGGCTAAAGAATGGTGGACCGATAGAACATGGGTGAGTATATGACGAATGTCCTCAAGAATGGAAGCCGATTTTGATACGCTAGTAGCAACAACAATGGCAGAGGAAGAGCCGGAAGAAGAGGACTGACCAGTCTTCAGATTCTCGAGACAATTCAGACGGATGTGGCCCTTCTGATGACAATAGTGACACTCACCCTTAGGGCAGTAAATAAAAACATGATCAGAGTTCGGGCAACTGCGACATTTATCAGATGTAGGTGGTTGGGCATACTTGTGAGTATCCTTGCGATGAGGTGTAGATGATGAAACTTCCAAGGCCAAATCAAGGGTAGGAGCCTTGAGCATCTTAAGACTAGTGTCCTCAAACAAAATCTTCTTTATCGTTGTCTTCAAAAAGGAAAGGGATGGCAATGAAGCAAAGAAGCACGCATAGACTCATATTTTGGACCAAACTTCATCAAGAGCTGAATCAATCGAAATTGTTCAATTTGTATATTTTTTTCATCAATGCGATCCCAAAATGGGCTGTATATTAGAAAAGAACTCATTTTTATCCTGGCTTGAGTCATGTGTCAGAGCATTTAACGACTAGATAAGATTATAATAATGCATACCCTGGATACTGCAAATAATCTCAAGCTTTCTTGGCAGTGTCCATGCAACAAAGTTGAATATGAATGGACTTGGAAGAGGTATTTCGAATCCAAGTAAAAATAATGTGATTCTTACTATCCCAAGCATCCAAGGCTTCCCGATAATTCGTGAGCTCCTTATTAGTGAGAGGCACCGCAAAGGTGACAACAGGAGCAACCGGTGCACTAAAGTCACTAGTAACATAGCGTCATAATCTTTTACTAATCAAGAAGTTTTTCATGGATTCAACCCACAAATCATAATTATCACCAAAAAGTAGAAAAAAAATTTCAAAAGCGTCCACATAATCTATATTAAAAGCCATACAATGAAGCGAGAAGATCAAAAATGGTATAGCGCAAAAAATCATGCAGAAATTTTGACTGAGTAAGCCAACCCAATAATAGTCGCGAAATAAATTAGAATCAGATGACAAAACTGACCATAACAGGACGTCGAAAATTAAAATAAGAGGCGACAGCTGGAAACCGCTGAACGCGCCCTCATGCATGACGAGAAGGTGGCAGCACAGATTTGTGTCGCCGGCACGTGAGACTGTGACGTACCGCCAACAACGACGAAATTTTGCAGGCAAGCCGGTCCCGACAAGGCGGAGGTGGTGGTAGCGGCGGTATCGTCCAGTGAACGCCGATTGACGGAGAAACAAGACGGCGGCGAGGTTGGAGCAAAATAAACCCTAATTTAGGTCTCTGATACCATATCGTAATATTTACGGAAATAGAAATTGTATTATTAACTATGACTATATACAAAATATGCGAATAGTTTTAAATTTGCCCAAGGTCGCAAACCACATTAATAAGAAGAATAAAGGAAACTTAATTATAATAGTGTTTTGTTTTATTATTTATCGGAATAATGAAAAAAAAAAAGTAATAGTATTTTTTTAGTTTATTTTATTTTGATTTGAATATGTGATTTTGGTTTAATTTTAATTTAAATATTATTTTAATATAATATATTTTTTATAGAAATACTAATATATTCTAATAAACTGTACCAAATGAACAGTAGATTTTTTATTAAAAAAAAAAGTAAAAAAAAAGGTTGTGTTTGTTATTTGGATTTGGCTTTTGTTTTTAAATTTTAATTAAAATAATTATTTGATATAATATAAATATATATTGACGTATATTTTTAATGTAAAATTAAATTTTGATTTAATATAATAAATTTGAAATAGATGCTTAATTTGGTGAAATATACTATTGGATTAAACTTAATTTAATTTTTGTTTATATGAATATTTATTTTATAATTATATTTTTTTTATTAATAACTAGGTTGGGTATTTGTTTAATTAAAAAATATTAAAATATATATAATTTAATATATATACACATATATGTAATATTGTATTTATTATCTATTCAAATATTTCAATTTCGTATTTGATTAATAATTGAATAGAATAAAATATTTGTACACGAATTCAATTCATAATAAGTTGAATATAAAATAAATTAAATTTATTGAAAATTATAAATATAATGAATAAAACATTAATTAACATAATAAATATATGCACAAAAAATTTATTATTTTATTACATTATTTTCAATAAAAAAAACTATTTATATTTTTTAATAAAGCTATATTATTTTTTTAATATAACTATAATAAAAATAGAACTATTTTATAACACTTTTACAATATTCAATAACTAATAATAAAAAGTTTCAAATATTCTAAACTAAAAAAAAAACACAATTGAATATATTAGAAAAAGATAAAATAGAAATGTAATCAATTGTCTACGTATAAACTGTTAATATCAAACAGTTGTTTTACCAAACATTTTAATACAAACAGCTAATTGAATCAGCTAGTCAAACTAGCTAATTGAATTAGATAACGGCTATCAGCTAATTAAATTAGCTAATAACTATAAGCTAATTGTCAAACACGCCCAAAGAGGTGTTCCAGAAATAACTTTTTGAAAAGTTTTTAGCTTATTAAATACATTTTAATTGTTTGACTCATCAAAAAGCTAATTTACGTGTTTGATAAATTAGTTTTTTAAAAAAGCTTTTTGGACTCAAAAAACTAATTTTTGAAAACCTATCACAAATAGCTTTTTGAAGAACTTCTAATTTATTAAACAACTTTTAGTTATTTGACCTGTCAAAAAGTTAATTTACGTGTTTGATAAATTAGCTTTTTAAAATAGCTTTTTGGACTCAAAATACTAATTTATGAAAAACTAATCTACCCAGCATTTTAGAAGAGCTTTTTCAGTTAATTTTTTTAATTTCTTATTTACCCTTAAAAATTAATTATTTATTTCATACATATATATACATAAATTTTCCTTGCAATATTTATTAATAATTTTTAATATATATAATTTAATTTTAATTTTACAATTTAAAATAATTATTATTATTAATCATTACATATAAATTATTTTATTTGTAAAATATATAAATCTATTAAAATTAAACAAATAGAAAAGACAAATATTATTAATTTATTTA
Organism: Andrographis paniculata; assembly: GCF_009805555.1. NCBI lineage: Eukaryota > Viridiplantae > Streptophyta > Magnoliopsida > Lamiales > Acanthaceae > Andrographis > Andrographis paniculata. Next base: position 4,411,008 of record NW_026137586.1, on the reverse strand, counting down.
TATATTTTTAATTATATAAATTTTATATTAAAAATTAATAAATACCCCTTCCATCCCATATAATTTGTTCATATTTTATATTTTCGTCAGTCCCACGTAACTTATCATTTCTTTTTTTTGGAAATATAATTATACACTTTAATTATATTTTAAACTTTATATTTTATATTTTTTAATCTAAATTAAAATATTTAGATATTTTAATCTTAATCTATAATTATTTATACTATACAATAATTATTTTTACTAATACACTTCTTAATTATTTAGTAATCATACTTTACCTAAATTCTCCTGTCTACATTAACACGCCCAAATTACCTAGGACGGAGGGAGTAATAATTAACATAATAAAAATATATATACAAAAGATTTATTATTTTATATCTTACACAATTTCAATAAAAAATTATTATTATTTTTAATAAAATATATTTTTTCAAATGTAAAAAATATAAATAAATATTTTATCATATTTTTATAATCTTCAATAATTAATAACAAAAATTCTTATAAATTTTAAACTAAAATGAACAAATTAAACATTTTTAAAAAATATATCAATGTCTTTAACTGTCATTTTATGTATAAACAACTAATGTCAAATCGTTGTTTTACCAAACAATTTAATACAAATAACTAATTGAATCAGCGGGTCAAATTAGCTAATTGAATCAGCTAACACAATTAACAACTAATTGAATTAACTAATAGCTAAAAACGATCAACTAATTATCAAATGCACAATCTAAACTAAAAAATTATAATTTTTAAAATATAATTAATTTTTAAATATAATATTAATGATAGAAAACTAAACTTATTTTCCTCCCTTTCCCTTCCTTGCATAAATAAATAAATTGAACAAAAAAATGATTAATATTGTTCCCCATCCATTTTCTTCAAACCAAACAAATTTTTGTTTTGAGTAATGATTTGATCGTATCTTTACTTATAAATAAATTTAAATTATATTTTAAACAATTTTAAAACTATAAAAACTTAGTATTTACATTTTAACACAATAATATATATATATATTGCTGGAACTATTTGAATTTTTTCTCAATATTTTACTATTAAATTTATTAACCATTTAAAAAAGTACATACAACATTTTTCTTTTAGTAGGAATAGCATATTAAATAAATTGAGTTATGATTTAACATATATTTAGTTATAAATAAATTTAAATTATATTTCAAAAATTATAAAAGCTATAGAAAATAATATATACATTTTAACACAATATACATAATATATACTCTATTCAATACAATATATTATTTTTTATAATATCAACATGATTTTTAATAGCCACAAGTAACATAAAAAATGCATTCATTCAAAAAAAATTTACAAAGTGAACACATTCTATATTTCAATACAATATATTTAACGTAAATTTTATTTCATAAAGAATAATTTTTTTTATTTGATATAAATAAATAAAATAATATATATTTATGCATAATTAATATAAATTAGTTTATAGTAAAAAAATTAAAAATATATATTTTTTATTTAAGAAAATGCTAGAAATAAGAAATTATAACCTTACAAAAATTTGAAAAATAATTGAGATAGAAAAAAGTTACATTATAGTGTTAGTTAATGAAATGAATGTTTTTTGTTTTGACACGAATTAGAAGATTTTAGTTTAAATAGCAATTTAATATGAGATATTTTGTAAAATAAGATAATATATTTATTAATAACTATACAAATTGAATTTTATTTATATTCTTTTGTCAATATTCTACTATTTAGTTTATTAATCATTTAAAAAAGTAATACAAACGCTATCTATTTTAATAAAAATAACATATTAAATTATTATTTCTATATAAGAGTATCAAATCTTTTGATAGATAATTCCAACAATGACATGATAAAATAGGAAGATTTGGATTATAATCTCGTAAACAAGTAACACCTATCTTTTGAATATTGGCACATGGTCTACCAAGAAATGCAATAGAGAACTATGTTAAAATCGGTGAGTCAACTATAATTAAGAGTCTTAAGAAATGTTTTCGTCTTCTTGTTGAATTTTTGCAAAAAATTATCTAAGATCACTTAATGCTAATGATACGGTGAGATTATAGTATATTCGCCGCAGCCGTGGATTTTCAAAAATGTTGAATAGTCTAAATTGTACGCGTTGGATGTAGAAAAATTCTTCCACAATATTTTCCGGTCAATACGTAGGTTGTTCATGAAAACCAACAATAATCTTGAAAGTTCTGACTGACTATGATCTTTGGATATAGTATGCCTACTTTAATTTGTCGGGAAAAATAATAATATCAATAGATTAATTCATCAAATTTATTTCCACACTTACCTAAGATATTGCTCTACCTGCAAATAAATGTTATTCAAAGAAAAAAGTACAACATAGAATATTATTTAGATGATGTTATATATCCAAAGTGGTTTATACTAATGCAAATTATTTATAAGCCACAATGTCAAAAGAAATAATATTTTGCAATGAAACAAAAGATATGTAGAAAAAATGTAAATTGTACATTCACATCACTACAATAATATATTGCGATTATCGCATGATCATATTGTTTTTGGGATAAAAATATTTTATGCACATAATGTCTGCATGTTTTGTCATGGATAATATGATTATCGATGATAAACGTGATCTCATTGCATCGATAATAGGCGTGTGTTAGGCATGAAAATAAGCAGAAGAATGAGGATATTGTACAACTCTAACTACGGCGATCGACTCGAGAACGCAAACAACCCGTGTGGATGAATAATTATCATATGAATTGACACACACACATATATATATATATGGTATTATGCACCAATTAGTATGCTTAATTATAGACTATTATATGCTATTTAATTAAATTAATAAGTTGCCTTAATCTATTATGGATATATTGGTTGGCATGGACAAAAAATAAATTATTATCAATAAGATTATATTGTGTTCTTCTTCTTTCCTTCTTTTGTTGGAGCTGGCACTCGCTCGAAGAGTGTTAATCGCTTATCATTGGTGCTCTTGTTGAGAGATGGCTGAAGGTTCTGAATTTCGCAGAGTGATGACCGAACAAATGAATCAATTGCGGCTGCAATTGGAAGCCCTAGCGGTTGAAATTCGATCGGTAAAAAATCAGCAATATTCTGGGGCTCACCAGGCACATGGTCATGGAAATCAGATCGTTGCAGCAGGGGGAATTGCTCCTGGGTTACGATCTATGAGATTGGACTTTTCGAGATTTGATGGAAATGAAGTGGATGCTTGGATCTTTGCAGTTGAATGCTATTTTACCCTGTATGGCACACCGGCTGAGCAACGACTACTTGTCGTCTCCTTCCATCTTGATGGGGCTGCGTCGGAATGGTGCCGTTGGATGCAAGGTAATAATTTAATAAATTCATGGGATGGGTTTTTGGCTAATGTTCGGACCAGGTTTGGACCATCACAATTTGATGACCCTCAAGGTGAGTTATGCAAAATCCTTCGGCGGGGCACTGTCTCTACATATCAGGCAGAATTTGAGAAATTGATGAATATGGTGACGGGATTATCAGATAGCTTATTGATTTCATGCTATGTAGCCGGATTGAAGCCATTGTTACGACGCTAACTTTTGATTGTCAAACCAACATCATTGGGAGAAGCCTTTGCCCTCGCCAAGCTTTATGAGGCTAGAAATGATAAGATTATGGAAAATTTCTGCACATATAATAGAGGAGCGCAACCATCTAGTGTGGGTCATAGTACATCTACTGTTTATGCTCAGCCTCGACCTCTACTATATTCCCCGCAAGCTCCAAAACCGTCTTTATTATTACCGGCATCTAATACCAAACCCCCTCTACTCACTACTCCACAAACCACACCTCAGATTCCCTTCCGAAGAATTACTCCAACGGAAAGGCAAGAGAGGATCGCAAAAGGTCTTTGCTTTAATTGTGATAAAAAAATGGGTTCAAGGGCATAAGTGCAAGAGTCGTTTTTATTTAATTATTACGGATGACAATGATGAAGCGAACCCAAATGAGGACGAGCCAATTGTGGAGGTAGACAAAGGTGATGAAATGGTTGAAACTAGAGATGTTTCCATTTTGAACTCCTTAATGAGTCACGGAAGTCCACGTTCGTTGCATATTTTCGGCACAATTAATGGGCAAGAAATAAGAGTACTTATTGATAGTGGCAACACTCACAACTATATGCAACCATCGATGGTCGAAAAATTACGACTCCCTGTCCGATCTATCAAAGCCTTCAAGGTGTACATTGGCAGTGGTGACTCATTAGTTTGCTCTAGCGTGTGTCCTCATGTCGAAATTCTTCTACAAGATGTCAAGTTTGTCATGGACATATACGTGTTACCCATAAAAGGTGCTGAATTAGTCTTTGGAATGCAATGGTTGCAGTGCTTAGGCAAGGTAACTCATGATTATGCTAAACACTCGATGGAATTTAAGCATAAAGGAAAACCAATTATGCTAAAAGGTTTGACACAACTTGATGCTCATAGGATTTCCTTTCAACAAATGCAAGCCTTGCTGCGAGAGGATGAGGTCTTTGGGCTTTTCGAATTATGTGCCCATGAAGCTGGTACTGAAACGGTAAGCAACGATGAAATTTCTTGGCTGAAAGGGTTGTCACCTCTCGTACCCATGTACTTAAGAGGTACCAGGCCTTGTTTGATACTCCAATGGACCTACCTTCAAGGCGTATTATTGATCACCGGATTAAATTGCTGCCACAAACCAAACCGGTTAATGTGCGACTGTACAGATATCCGCACTACCAAAAGGAAGAAATTGAGAAGTTGGTGCAAAAAATGCTCGATCAAGGAATTATCCGGATAAGCCAGAGTCCATTCTCATCACCCGTTTTGCTTGTAAAGAAGAAAGATGGCACGTATCAGTTTTTTGTTGATTATCGTGCTCTTAACAATGTGACCATGAAAGATCGTTTTCCAATACCAACGGTAGATGAGATGTTTGACGAATTGGGAGGAGCGCAGGTCTTCAAAAAATTGGATTTGAGGGATGGTTATCATCAAATCAGGGTACACGACCGAGATGTTTATAAAACTATTTTCCGAACTCACCAAGGCCACTACGAGTTCTTGGTTATGTCGTTCGGCCTCACAAATGCACCCTCTACCTTCCAAGCAACAATGAATATACTATTTTCCTCTTATTTATGGAAATTTGTCATTATTTTCTTTGATGATATCCTTATATACAGTGATTCCGCGGATGAGCATAGTCGTCATCTTGAGTCTGTGTTGAAGCGCTTGAAAGACAATAAGTTTTTTATTAAACCTTCAAAATGTCTATTCTGCCATAGTTCAATAGATTACCTGGGGCACATAATTTCTGCAAAAGGGGTTGCAGCTGATCCAAAGACGATTGAAGCCATCCTAACTTGGCCGCGACCTGCCAATCAAAAACAAGTGCGTGGAATGTTAGGTCTTGCAGGTTATTATTGTCATTTCATCAGAGGTTTCGCTACTCTTGTAGCCCCTTTAACAAAATTATTAAAAAAGAAAGGGTTCTCATGGTCAGATACTGCAGAAGGAGCATTCCAAGAGCTCAAGCGGGTTATGACTTCGCCGCTTGTTCTGCGCTTGCCTGATTTTAATGACACTTTTGTCATTGAAACTGATGCCTCTAACGTTGGAATCGGTGCAGTACTCATGCAAAGTGGACAACCTATTGGATTCTTTAGCAAAAAGATTGGTCCCCGGTTACAAACAGCCTCAACTTATCAGAAAGAGCTACATGCGATTGTTGAGACAATTTTTAAGTGGAGACAATACTGGTTGGTAGAAGATTTGTGATCCGAACTGACCACCAAAGCATCAGATAATTAATGCAGCAAGTGATCCAGACACCCATACAACAACATTATGTCAGAAAACTCATTGGGTTTGATTTTTTCATCGAATACAAGGTTGGAGCATGCAATAAGGTGGCTGATGCCTTATTGCGCGTGTTCGAGGATGAACCTGTAATTTACTCGGCCTTTATGAACTTGTGCCGACCAGTTCCTTCCTTGGTTGAGGATTTGCGACAAGAATGCTTGCAGTGTTCGAAATGTGTATAAATTGTAAAGGAAATGGAAGATGGCGTGATGTTGCCGGATTTTACGATAAAGGATGGACTTTTGTTGTTCGCAACAAATATTTCCTTACTGAAGATTCAGAATTGAAGCAGAAAATATTATATGAATTCCATAATGTTCCAAACGCAGGGCACTGTGGTGTGAAACGAATGATGGTTCGGTTGTCTGCTATCTTCTACTGGAAAAATATGTGGAGGGACATTGTGAATCATGTGGCTAAATGCTTGGTTTGTCAACAAACTAAGTACATCACTCAAGCCCCAGCGGGGCTGTTGTAAACCCTTCCGATACCGGATGAAGTTTGGAGTGAGATATCAATGGATTTTATTACGGGTCTTCCTCCATCGGCCGGTCATAGTGTTATTTTTGTTGTTGTCGATCGTCTAACCAAGTATGCTCATTTTGGGCCCTTGCCTTCCGGATTCAAAGCCAAGAAAGTAGCGGAACTTTTTATTGATATTGTGGTAAAGCTTCACGGATTCCCTAAGAATATCGTCTCAGATCGAGATAAAATATTCATGAGTCCATTTTGGAAGGAATTAATGGAGTCAAGTGGGACAAAGCTAAGTTATAGCTCCGTTTACCATCCTCAATCGGATGGCCAAAGTGAAGTTGTTAATCGCGGCTTAGAGCAGTATCTACGAGCAATGGTTTTTTATAAGCCTAAGGCTTGGTTACAATTTCTTCCATGGGCGGAATATTGCTACAATTCAAGTCATAACAGCACCATTGGCATGTCCCCATACCAAGCACTATATGGTAAATTACCTTATATCATTTTTCCGTATAATGATGTTTCATGTAAGGTGGCGTCACTTGATGAAATGTTGAAAGAAAGGGATACACTACTGAAAAAGCTAAAGGAAAATTTGGCTATGGCAAAACATCGTATGGAATTACAAGCCAATCGAAAGTGACAAGAGCTGGAATTTTTGGTTGGAACATTTGTTTTGTTGAAGTTGCAGCCCTATCGCCAAGTTTCTGTAGAGCGGAAACCTTCATCCAAACTTGCCAAAAGATTTTATAGCCCATTTGAAATCACCGAAAGAATTGGCAAGGTAGCTTACCGACTGAAGCTCCCTCCAGGAAGTCGCATTCATGATGTTTTTCATGTCTCCATGCCATTTAAAGGAGAGCCCACAAGCTGGGCTGGTGAGCTACTATAAGAATTTATTGGGGGAAAAACCAATTGACAAGCCACAGGTCGTGTGTGATATGCGTACTGTGATGCGAAATGGCGTGTTACAGCCTCAAATTTTAGTTGAGTGGGAAGGGGTGCCCCTAGAAGCTGCTACATGGGAATGAAATGATGACTTTCTCAAAGCTTATCCCAATTTTCACCTTGAGGACAAGGTGACTTTGCAACCTGGAGAGGATGTTAGGTATGAAAATAAGCAGAAGAATGAGGATATTGTACAACTCCAACCACGGTGATCGACTCGAGAACGCAAACAACCTGTGTGGATGAATAATTATCATATGAATTGACACAGATATATATATATATATGTGGTATTATGCACCAATTCGTATGCTTAATTATAGACTATTATATGCTATTTAATTAATTTAATAAGTTGCCTTAATCTATTATGGATATAATGGTTGGCATGGACAGAAAATAAATTATTATCAATAAAATTATATTGTGTTCTTCTTTTCTGCTTTTGTTGGAGCTGGCACTCGCTCAAAGGGTGTGAATCGTGTATCAGCGTGTCAGAGAGAAAAGATCTTTAATGAATATGTTCAATTTCATAAATTTATTAGTTCACACAGAAAAATTAGAGACAAAAAGGTATATAGTATTACGTAATGCATTATTAGACTATTTATGAGAGCAATACATTAATTAGGGGAATTGTAAAATAATATTCTAGATTATTTGTGTTTGTAGTTTACTCAGTAAATATTTGAATATAATTGTAGCTTTATTTAAATTATTTATTTATTTTATTTATTTACATCATAAAATATTATACACAAAATAAAATCCAGTTAAATAACTTTTGTGTTATTATTGTTTTAAAAATTAGTAATATTGTATAATTTGATTTTATAAAGAGTACTTATGAAATAAATACATAAATAAATAAAAGTTAAATAAAATTTATATAATTTTTTTTGAATAAATTAAAATAAAGAATATATATAGAATATTCTTTTTGAACAAAAATAAAATATATTGAAGTGAAGTAACAATTTAGAAAAAGAAGAAATTTAATTAATTAATTAAAAGAAAGGGAGAGTATCCACTAGTTGGTCTAAATTCTAATAAATCTTAATATTTTGCCATATGTTAATATGTGTGGCATAGGTATAGTCTAGCCTAATCCATTTGTGACATTGAAAAAGTAATTATGAATTTATTATATAGTCGATTTTCCACCTAATTCAATTTGGGATGGTTTTGACATTCACGTTTATATATATTTAAATTAATGTGCACTTGTTTGACATTGGTGTCCAAAATTTCATTAAAAGTTAAGAAGCAATTATTGTTTAATTTGTCATATCTAGTGTCATTATTTTAACTCTCTATATATGATTAGTCAATTTCATCATCAATGAGATGAAGATGATATTATAATTTTAATGTTCAAACACATGTGTTTTTATCATATTCATCCATTTGACATACAATTTGTCCATGCATATAAATAAATATATATATATATAACCGGGTCAGCTTTGATACCATGAAAGAGAGAGAAAATAATAATAATAATAATAATTATTACTATTATTGTATCAAATTGATTTTAAAATTTTTCTCTATATTGAATTTATATGAAAGTAAAAAAATAAATTTAATGTCACTATATAAAGTATGCATACGTTTTGTTTTTTTTTTTTTTTAATAAGCAAATTTATGTAAGTTTACTTACAGAGATTAAAAAATATTTAAATATTACAATGGGTATGTAAAAAATAAATTAGGGGCATTCTGATGAATTTATTAAAAATTTATAAAAAAAAAAGAATGATGAAATAAATAGAAAAAAATAGTGGTAATCGATTGAAAATTGAATTAAAATGATTTTGCTTATTTAATATTTTTGTTTTAAAATATTTCTTTTTAGATATAAAAAATATATCGATATTATAAAAATAATATTTATATTGAATATTAATTTTTTTATAAAACGATAAAATATATATTAAATATATTAAAAATGTAAATAATAGTTGGGTAAACATATTTTTACCTAATACCTAATAGAATTAAAAAATAAAAGAAAATGAAATGATATATTATGGATGAATGTGGCTGGCTGTCCCTTCCCTGCACGGCTGCACTTTTTTTTTTGTTTTTTAAAAAAGAAATTCTCAAAATCTTCTCATTAATTTTTTATTAATATTCTTCATCACCGTAGTTCATTGTTCCTCTCATAATTACATGTAACATCTTTTTTGGCAACCAAAACTTTGTGTAACCTTCGTTCATTTCCTATAATAATCGTACGTTTTGTTCTCCTAATTCTATTTTTTAATTACAATTTTTTAAAAAAAAATAATAAACAATACAAAATACTTTTTATATAATTAAAAAACTTCTAAAAAAATCCAAATATTCATCACAAAAAAAGTCAAAAAAATTAAATATTCAATGTAAAATAATATATGTTATATTTTTAACGCAATTTTTTATAGCGCACATCCATCTAATAGATGAATGGAGCTCATATTCTCTTCTTGTAATTTTCAATATTGTGTTAATGGCTATTAACTTCACAATTCTCCAATGCACTCTCAAACCTCCACATCATCATCAATTGGACCGAGTAATATAATCTTATGGGTTTTCTTAATATAATCCATAATATATTGGTCTTAGACCAAACAATATTAATCATTTCATCCACAAAGTTGGACCAATTTGAATAACTATGCCCAATGCTAACAAAGTCATGTTTGGTCGGCCTAAGTTGATCAATCCGATTGATTGAAATTCTTTGAAATCAACTTGCTATTGTCGATGAAATTTTTGTGTGACAACGTAATGCAGCCATATATTTCACTAAATATTGATTATTAGAAATATAAAATAATTTTCTGAAATATACATACATGAATCGACAAAAGAAAAAGTCGATTGAATGAATAAATTCGAAAGACGATGGTTTACCCCAATGAATTTCCATTGCATTGGAACATCTTTGGGACCAATCATTCTATGAGCCAAAAACACCCCATTAAACTTGGCGACGGCATTCCAGCTCCATAAAGCGACCAGTGCAAGTAGACCCGATCTTATCATTATCTCGGTTTGTAACTCGATTCACTAAAAAGAGACAATTTTTGCTAAGGATAAATGTGACAGAATACTCCGTTGCAAAATAGTGACAACTTTCGCTACACTTTCAAGGACTAGTCGCAGTTCACATACATTGTGAGGGAACAATTGCTACATAATGGACATGTTGCACAATTGCTACAAAAACATAGAAATGAATAAAAATTTCTCGAAAATTCAAATTTAAATTATTCCTAAAATTATGGACATACGATCACACCAAGTATTTCCTTAATTTATTTATTCTCTCGATGTCCAAGACAAATTCAAGAATTTCCTCACTTCTTTGAGGTGTAAGGATGGTTCCAAAGGCAGAGGTTGGCTCCGGCGGAAAGTTTGTTCGATCTTGACCTGTACGACTAGTGTTGGTGTTCCTTCCATTTTGATGCTCAACTATATACTAGTTCACGATGCTCAACAGTGCAGCCATAAAAATCTTGTGGTGATTTTTAGGCTCAAAAGTTCTAGAATTTTTTCTTCGGTAGAGATTGACACTTTGGAAAGGTAAATTATTTGATCATTGAAACTTTTTTTAATTGTCCTTTTGTAATTATTTTCCACGGTTCAATGGAATGTGTGTAACTATTTTCTTCTATTGATTTGTATATTTTTGGATTAAGTGTGCTTGACCCTTTGTATTATGTTGTTTCTATTAAGACATTACACCATGCATAGTAAATACAGCAAAATGGTGTATATATTTTTTTTCATGGTTCTCTTTCACTTTTCTTCAAAAGATACTAGATACTTATACATAACACTTTAATAATTATTTATAAAAAAAATGTCCACGTATTTTAAAATCCTTGGATAGTGTCTCTTTGGCCTTGGCAAAAGATAATGTGCAATTGATTTGGTTCCACCATTCAACTATTAGCACATTGAATTTAAGAAAATGCACTTGTGAAGTAATCATTATGAAATATTTATTTTTCTTCTATTTATAGGGAATAAGGTGAAATTTTATATTTGTTATTTAGTAAAACACAATTTATTTATGTTGCTGTTGTTAAAATTATTGATAATATGTGTTTTTATGTTTTAATGCATGTAATAAGACTAATAATACGATGGTCAACCGGTTGGGCGTAGATGCTGTCTAAAAATTTTATGAGCAACCTCTGTCAATATTTGAAGATTAACGAAAGTTTGAGGCGCTGGAGGGGCTTTCAATGTAATATCCGACCCATAGTTGAATTGGCCTATTGAGTGTTTATTTATATAAATATATTAAAATTGTCTTTGCCAATACATTGATTTCAACTATTACAAATTTGTGAGTTCTTTTCTAGTTTGAATTGAATTTTATATCATTGAATAAGTTTTTGAATAATCTATCAATGACACATACGGTGAGTCAATTGTAGGTTAAACAAAAAAACTTATAAGCAAAACGATGGTAAAAGGTTTGTTGATTTCAATCTTTATATGTTGTTTGATAAAGATCAACGGTGAATAAAGAGAAAAAAAATGTATCAATAAAGATAATAAGAGTGAATGAATAAGATCATGCACAATGCACAACACACACTCTTTATATGTAAAGTTTGATAAAGATCAACGGCGATAAAATCTTTTATTCAACGACTCTGATTCAATCTCAATGATAAAGATGTTGGATTAAAAATCTAATAGTTGGTTAAATGTAACTATTAGGATTATCAGTCATATTAAACCTATATTAAATGATCTCTAAATTTATTTGGTTTAAATATATTTAGTAAGTGCGGACCTTATATATGCAGAAACCTGTTAACTATTAATTGGGTGATGAAACCAATTAATAATAAGGGATATAAATTAGAGTTGTAATCTCGGGTCTAGACGTAACAACTGTTACTTTTCATATCTCATCATGAGAGTAATGACAGAAACCTTAGCGATTTTCTCACGAATGGTTGCGCTATAGGCTTGAAGAACACAAAATCCTCCATTAATTCGTAGATCCTAATATGACTATCTTAAGAAATCAGGTTATATTATTTGCTTCATTTTATTATCTAAATTATTTTAACACGACAGATCATAAACTTAAGGTTTAATTCATAGTAAGTTCCACCAAAAGATTGGGCCAAAGTGAATAGGCCATATAAATTGGGTTGAACAAGTAAAATTGATTTGAATTGTAGGTTTCATTAATTACTAGTCCAGTATTTATAACATTAATACATAAAAAAAGTTAGAAGTATAACATTACAATTTTATTCTTTTGAATATTGAATTTTACTTTTAACTTTAGGATGAACAATAATTTCAATATACAAATTTATAAATATAAATAATATTTCTACAAAAAATTTATAAAAATTATATAATAAAAAATTGAACGCAAAATTCAAATTTTAAATAATATTGTTATAATATATGTGATGAATTTTGGCCATATGCGTTGAGAGAATACCGGAATAAGACCAAAATGCAAACTAAAATCAGATTCGGTGTACTTCTTAAGCGTGGTCACGCCTAAGCAGGGTGTTCAAACTGTTCCATCAAAATTTTTCCCTTCAATCAATTTATTCTTTCTACCAAAATACGATGAATGATAACCACCAATAAACAACGGAAATAACAATATGAGACAACAAAACTTTTAACGTAGAAAACTCCTTCAAAGCGAAGGATAAAAACCACGAGGCCTATCACCCGACCTAAGGCAAAATCCACTATATCAATAGGTTCATACAATCAAAGATAACCACAACCAAAAGGGCTATCAAACTCCACACCCAATTACAAGAATCGAACCTCAATCACAAGAGATTTTCCAACTACTAATAATGCATTCCAATCCCCAACCAATAGGATTCAAAATCGAATCCAAACAAGTAAATAGTGAGAAATCAACGAAACCAAAAAAATATCCAAGGATGATGAGAACGTTGATCGGAACCGAGTCGAAGAAATTCTCTATTCTTTGTCGATTCTTTCGTGTGGATAACGATTGTTTCTCTCTCAAAATCTCTACACCCAAATGATTCATCTCCCAACTATAAGGGCTAGGGCAACAATTGGCAAAAGTGGGCTCTCAATTCTTTTTGGGCTAACTTGAATTGTTGTGCCTCCACACATAGAAGGAACCCAAACCCAACAATTTTCCCCCTTCCGACTATGTGGAGGAGGCAACCAACCCTGCAATCATCCTGTAGAATTCGAACTTGTCTTTTGGAAGACTTTTAGTGCACATATCCGCGTTATTTTCATCCGTGTGGATTTTATCAACTTCAATCAACTTAGAATCCAAAACCTCTCGAATCCAAGATACCTTGTATCAATATGTTTTGATCTCCCATGAAATGTCGGATTCTTGCTAAGATGGTTCGCACTTTGATTGTCGCAATACAAAATATACTTTTGTTGAGCGAAACCGATTTCACTCACAAAAATTTTTTCAACCATAATAACTCCTTGCAAGCTTTGGTAGTAGCAATAAACTCCGCCTCTGTGGAAGAGAGTGCAACACATTTCTGCAATCGGGACTGCCATAAAATAGCTCCCCCTGCATTAGTTATCAAGTATCCAGAAGTAGACTTCCTATTATCAATATCTCCCGCCATATCAGAATTTGTATAACCAACAAGTTCTGGCTTACCAGTACCAAAGCACAACCTCGTACTCGAAGTTCCCCGAAGATATTTCAGAATCCACTTCACTGCACTCCAATGCTCTTTGCCACGATTCGACATGAATTGGCTAACAACACCAACTGCGTGAGCTATGTTCAGTCGAGTACACACCATGGCGTACATCAAACTTCCAACTTCTGAGGCATAAGGAATTCACTGCATATCTTCCTTTTCTTTCTCAGTAGAAGGACACTACTTCATACTCAATTTAAACGAAACAGCAAGCGGGGTAGAAGTAGCTTTAGCATTGTCTATGTTGAACCACTGTAACACTTTTTCGATATATTTTTCTTGGGATAACCATACTTTTTTCTCTTCCCTATTCCGAGAAATATACATCCTAAGAATACTTCTAACTAGCCCCAAATCCTTTATCGCAAAATGCTTGCTCAACTCTTTCTTCAAATTATTTATTTTCGAGGCTGAAGAGCCTTCTATGAGCATATCATCTACATAAAGAAGTAAGATGATAACATCAGTACCTGAGAACCACTGCACGAAAACACAAGTGCGGCATCAGTCTTCTTGTACCCTTGTTGAATCATAAAAGATTCGAATTTCTTGTACCACTGCCTCGGAGCCTGTTTAAGCCCTTACAAGCTCTGTTTCAATCGACATACATGGTTCTCCTTTCCTTTCACCACAAAACCTCTAGGTTGCTCCATATAAATTTCTTCTTCGAGGTTACCGTGAAGAAACGCCGTCTTGACATCCATTTGCTCAACTTTTAAGTCAAGACAATCAGCCAAACCCAAGATAATACGAATAGAAGTCATCTTGACAACCGGTGAAAAAATTTCCTCAAAATCAACACTATGTTTTTTACTAAAGCCCTTCATAACAAGTCTGGCTTTATATCGAGGAGAGGATTGAGTGTTTTTCATGCTTCACCTTGTAGATCCACCTATTTTTTAAGGCTCTTCTATTACTTGGAAGCTCAACCAACTCATACGTGTCATTAGTATGTAGGGATTGCATTTCATCTTTCATAGCAACAATCCACTTATCTTTTTAAAGACTTTGGACGGCTTCTTCATAGTCCTCAGGCTCTCCATTCTCGGTCAAAAGCACATACTCCATAGATGAATACCTAGCGGAGGGTTGTCTATCCCGGGTAGACCTTCTCAATGAAGACTCTACCATATCCCTTGAATTCTCAGAATAACTCGGACCAACATCAACATCATCAACGGCATCGTCGTCGACAGACTAATTTTCATCACTACCCAATTTTGGTGCAAGAACTCGATCAAAATAAATCAAGTCTTTATTTTAAATATTTGGCTTATGGTTCGTCTCAATGTCCTCAATCGTTTGATCCTACATGAATACAACATCACGACTTCTGACAAGCTTTTCTCAATAGGATCGTAACACCTATAACCAAATTCATCATCACCATAGCCAATAAAAATGCATTGTCGAGTCTTAGCATCCAACTTGGATCGCTCATCCTTAGGCACATGAACAAAACACTTGCATCCAAAAACTCTGATGTGATCATAAGATACTCTTTTTCCGTACCAAACTCTGTCAGGAACATCTGTCTGCAAAGCCACTGTAGGAGTCAGATTAATAATACGAGCAACTGCATATAAAGCCTCACCCCAGAAATGTTGAGGCAATTTAACATCCGAAAGCACGCATCTGACTCTCTCCATCAACATTCTATTCATCCTTTCTGCCAAGTCATTTATTTGCGGAGTTTTAGGAGGTGTCTTCTGGTGTCGAAAACCATGCTTTCGACAATAAGCATCAAAGGGTCAATGATATTCACCTCCATTATCGGTCCTGATGCACTTCAATTTCTTACCTCTTTCTCTCTCAACAGAAACATGAAACTCAACAAAAGGATCAAGACCCTGATCCTTCGATTTCAACATTCGAACCCATAATTTTCTTGAGTGATCACAATGAAGATAACAAAATAAACTGCACATCCAAAAGACTTTACCTTAAAAGGACCGCACACATCCGAATGGATCAATTCAAGAATGTCTATATTCCTCGTAGGAGGGTGATGAACAAAGAAAGCCCGTCTTTTCTTTCCCATAAGGCAATGTGAACACTTATCAAGCTAAACACATCTAACACCAGGGAGTAGATTCTTTCTCGCCAAAGTATCGAGTCCTTTCTCACTAATGTGACTCAATCTCCTATGCCATAAGCTCGAAGAACTCCCATTCTGAATTGCATTAACATCATTCACAGAAATAATAATATGAAACCAAGATAAACTAGACCTTTTCTTACCCTAAGCAATTACCATAGAACCTTTGGTTCCATTTTCCATCACCGAAATGGCAGGAATATCCATCATCATCCAACCTACCCGTGGAGACTAGATACAGTCAAATATCGAGAGCATGCCTCACATCCTTCAGCACTAGTATGTATACACTAGTGGTATCCAAACACATTGTTCCTGTGTAAACTACTTTCACCAAGCTATCATTTCCTATCTTCAAGACTCCAAAGTTTCCTGGAGTATATGATGTGAAGAAATCCCTATTATGAGTCACATGAAATGCAGTTCCACTATCCACAACCCAACTAGTCTCATTTTGGGTAAGATGAATTCCCTCTTCCTCATACACAATGACGAGATCCTCCGGCATTGTCGTATTCACACGATCATTGCTTTTATCATCATCTTTTTGCTCATACTTGTTGTCCTTGCCTTTCTGCTCATTTTTCAACAATACCTTTTGATATGTCCCCGTTTGCCACAATGATGACACTCAAGGTCTTTGTATTTTGGCTTTGATTTACTTCTTCCTCAACTCTTTTCTCGATTCCCACAATCTCGGCCTATATTCCAACTTCTTCCCCTATTATTAATAACTAGGATCTCCGAATGAGAAGATGAAGTGCCAAGAGTCTTCCTCCTCACCCCTTCATTCAAAATCACACTTTTGATAAACTCCAAAGTGACTATTCCATCGGGTGCAGAATAAGACAAATAAACTCTGAAACCTTCCCATGAATCTGGAAGAGTATTAAGTAGCCACAAACCAAGTACCTCATCATAAAACTTCACTCCATGCCTGACAGCTGATCGAAACATCCTTGAAACTCATTTATGTGATCGGAAATGGACTTGCTCTCATGATAACTCAATCGCATAGCCTGCTTGAGTAGAAACAACTTATTGTTGTCAGTCTTCGAAGCATATAAGCTTTCCAGTTTGTCCCACAATATTTTGGCATTGGTCTCATTCACAATGTGATTCAAAATATTGTCCTCTACCCATTGCCTTATGCAACCACATACTTGTCGATGCTTCAATTCTCAATCTGCATCACTACTTTCAACATCAGGCTTTGCCGCAGAGAACACTGGCCCGTGTAACTTCTTCACATATAAAAAATCAATTATCTTCCCCTTCTAAACATGATAGTTTGTTCCATCTAAGCAAACTATTCCTCCCAAGTTCACATTCATCCTTCAATGGTAAATAACACTCCCAACCAACCTTGCTCTTATATCACTTTTTGTTGGTAGAATACCAGAAGAAGACCAAAATCCAAACCAAAATCAAATTTGGTGTACTCCTTAAGTGTGGTCACGCCTAAGCAGGGTGTTCAAACTGCTCCACCAAAACCTTTCCCTTCAATCAATTTATTCTTTCTACCAAAATACGATGAATGATAACCACCAATAAACAACGGAAATAACAATGTGAGACACCAAAACTTTTAACGTGGAAAACTCCTTCAAAGTGAAGAATAAAAACCATGAGGCCTATCACCAAACCCAAGGCAAAATCGACTATATCAATAGGTTCGTACAATCAAAGCTAACCACAACCAAAAGGGCTATCAAACTCCACACCCAATTACAAGAATCGAACCGCAATCACAAGAGATCTCTCAACTACTAACTACCCATTCCAATCCCCAACCAATAAAATTCAAAATCAAATCCAAACAAGTAAAAAGTGAGGAATCAACGATACCAAGAAAACATCCAAGGATGATGAGACCGTTGATCGAAATCGAATCGAAGAAATTCTTTATTGCTTGTCGATTCTTTCGTGTGGATTACGATTGTTCCTCTCTCAAAATCTCTACACCCAAATGACCAATCTCCTAACTATGAAGGCTAGGGCAACAATCGAGAAAAGTGGGCTCTCAATTCTTTTTGGGCTAACTTGAATTGTTGGGTCTCCACACATAGAAGAAACCCAAACCCAACAATATGATATACTGAGGCCATACACACAACCGATCCGTCTGAATTGAAACCCAGATCCGGCAACCGCTGCCAGAATATAACATTGTTGATCTTGGATTAGAAATAATATATACAAACAACACATGTTGTTATTATACACAATACATGCCGTGTATAATAAAAGTATGTGTTGTTAAAAATGTTATATGCGCGGTACAAGAGTATGTCATGTGATAAAATCAATTGTTATGTGTTATTAATTCATATATTTTATTTATATGATATTAATATAAAAGATGTGCGGCCAAATAACACAATACATTATTTCTAATTACATCGTGCGTTCATTACCAAGATGAATTTTACTGTAGCCGCCCTGTATAAAAAGTTAGTAATATCTCTAAATTAGATTATGAATTTATAAACAAAATTATTTATTAGGTTACATATCTCTTGATTCTGACGTGGCTTAGTATGATTGGCTTAAAGACGTGGCTCGCACCTTCCGTTTCCGTGCAGTTTCCTCCTAATGGTACCGTTACTACAATCCCACGCTTTACGAGGTTGTACGTCAAGACTTAGCAAACGTTCAACAGTGTTATGCGGCGAGCGTTTGCCATGATTCTTTTCGGCTTGAATCGACTAGCAATAAATGCATTTCATATAATAACATTTATGGTTTCAGATACGCATAATCTCCACAATGGCGTGGAGATTACTAAAACCTACTCACGGTGAAAATTCACACTGGAGGAGGACTCAATCCGGCTGCCTTTGAGGTTCAAACAAGCTTCTTCGTCTTGATTTGTGAGTAAATTGGTGACACAAAGAGAATTGTTGGGTTGCAAGATTGAAAATTCAGTGCCTCGATAATCTATCTTTAATTTATTTCATGATTCGTGTTTCTTGTCCAAATTTGTGATGCTTAATACTTTTTAAGTCCGCTTGGATGCTCTTGATCCTTGCTCGTGTGAAATGTTTGGAATGATTGCTGTTTGGATTGAATTTCTGTGGTTTTGCTTTCGTGCAGCTGTTAAGAATTGTGGATTGTGGTAAAGTTTAGGAAGTTTTATCATGAAGAGTAAAGAGCGACTGGCTAATTTGGCCCTAGCAGGTGTTTCTTCTTCTTCTTCTTTTAATATGCTTTTCCTTTTATTGATGTTCTCTCTGTTTATTCTATTTTATCTTTTGTATGGCTGATTATACATGATTTATGTGAACTGGATTTTCTAATGGTTTTGATTGCTGATCAAATAAGTTAGAAATTCCAATTCTAGAAGAAGATTATCATTTCATAGTTAATGTAATTGTTAACCAGATTAGAAAATTTTTAGTATATGAGTTTATGTGACATGATCCTGTCCACCGGAAGGTTCAGGATCAAACACTGTTAGGTCTAGATTTCTCTATGTAATTCTGTTATACCCTCTGGAAATAAGTTGACGTTGATGTAGCTACTTTGCATAGTCATATTATGAATTTTTATTTTCAGTAAATTACTCTACAAGGGGAAAGGCAAAACTACTAAAACTTATAAGTTTGTGTGGCTAGTTTGTTGCCTGTATTGTTTCTTCTTATTTATTCTAATGCATTTCTAATATTGTGATCGTGACTTTTCAATCAAAACCTGTTTGAGTATTCTAAGCGCAAGCAGTTGTGTGACTGTGTATGACTAGCAGCACTATGATTTATTTTGGGAGCATAACAATCTGATTGTAACCTTTATCAATAATTTCAGGCTTGACCTTGGCTCCACTCTTAGTTAATGTGAATCCAAATTTGAACGTGATCTTGACAGCTTCCCTTACGGTGTATGTGGGTTGCTACCGTTCAGTAAAGCCAACTCCACCATCAGTAATTTTAGCTTCAAAATGCAATTCTTTTTTTCCTGCCCCTTTTTGAGCTAGTGAGTTGTATTTGCATTTCTTTTGACATGGTACGATTTTGCAGGAGACAATTTCCAATGAACATGCAATGCGGTTTCCATTAGTTGGGAGTGCAATGCTGCTCTCGCTGTTTCTGCTTTTCAAGTTTGTATCAAAAGACTTGGTTAATGCTGTTTTGACATGTTATTTTTTTGTGCTTGGCACTGTTGCTCTTTCGTAAGTTTTCCATATTTCCTATATACATTCATATATAACATCGCTAGTTAAAAGTATTATTAGTTCATGAACCTATTGTTATGTGCCGATTTTGCAGGGCAACATTGTTACCTGCAGTAAAAAAATTTATGCCTGAATCCTGGAACAATAATCTCATCGTATGGCGCTTCCCATATGTCAAGTGTATGAACTCACCGGTGCCTTTTAATCTGTTTCCTTGTCATTCCAGGATTGGTTATGCCTTTTGATGCTTTCGTCATTTATTAGTATCAATTTTTAATTTTTTATTGCCTGTTAGCTAAATTTACATGTATTCAAGAAGCACATATATAACGTAGGATTTAGAGTTGAGGCTCTTTTCGTCAATATATAGTGTATAAATATCCTATTATCCTACAATTTTATGGTGAGGGAGTGGAAAGATGATTTACACAGTAATTGTTCCCTGTTCCCTTCCTCGAATAATTTATGTAGCTATATGCATTTCTGTATATTACAAAACATGAATCACATGGATTATTTGTTACTTACTGCCACCAAATTACTAAAGCTGTGGAGTGTAAAAATGAAAAATATAAAAATGAAAGTTATTCTACCTGAATGTCAGCGATCATCTAAAATGGAAGGGTAGCTTCATATGCCATGAATGTATGGTGATTTCTGAAAAAATTACTACTTGAAAGTATTACAAGTGCTATGGGTATATACATCTGTCAGGGATTTAGTGTGCTCCTAAGTGAATTGTGCAGTTGAGTCTGCGTTTATGAATTCTGGCTGCAAGCCTATGAACAAACTAGTTTGTTTTTAAGGCTAACTACATCAAAATTTTATTAGATTAAATTATATTCTGTTCTCTTTTACTTCCATATTTAGATTGTGAGGTATGAAATTTATGCTTACAAGAATTGACATGGTTTCATATTGAAATAGAGCATCTGTAATCTGCATCGATTAGAATTACCGTATTGCTCTTTATTTGGATATGAGGTCTGCTATTTGTAAAAGATGGTTGTTGCTGCATGTTTTCCTGATTATTTACTGTCTAAAAGTCGTATAGTTTTGCTGCACATTTTCAGTGCTTCAAAATTCGAATTGGGCACATAGCCAATGTATCAAGGGATAGCAATCTCGATTAATTTCTTTTATCAGTTGAAAATACATGGTCTCCTTCTAGCTATTTAGTTGATCTTCTTGATATAACATCACTTGTATCGTGCCAAATGATATTTATCTCCGCATTCATTGGACAGCTTTGGAGGTCGAATTCACAAAATCACAAATCGTTGCCGGAATTCCTGGCGCCTTCTTCTGTGCATGGTACGCTTCAAACAAGCATTGGCTAGCAAACAATATCTTGGGCCTCGCTTTCTGCATTCAGGTTCTATAGCAGTAAATTTTTGTTTACCGTTTCTAACTTGGTTCCCTTAAAATAAAGCATATGTCTCAGGGAGAAAAATATTTATTACCAATCTTCTGATATCTATGTTTCAGGGAATCGAAATGCTTTCGCTTGGATCATTTAAGACCGGAGCCATTCTCTTGGTACAACATATATTAACAACTTTAAGTGCTTTAAAAATTTTCATTATCAAATTTTCGATGTCTATGTACAGTCTTGTATGCTCGGATTTTCATTAGGACTAGTTATGGTTTACAGAAACATTTAGTCATTTTCAAATTGATGTGTATCTTCTCTAAATTGCAGGCCGGGCTCTTTGTATACGACATTTTCTGGGTCTTCTTCACACCGGTGATGGTTAGCGTCGCAAAATCTTTTGATGCTCCTATAAAGGTTTGTCCCATTTCTTCGCACCACAACGGCTCTAACTATGATTAAATTTTTTAAATTAGAACGCTTCACTTTCTGCAGCTCTTATTCCCAACTTCAAATTCTTCGCGCCCATTTTCAATGCTAGGACTCGGTGATATTGTCATTCCTGGTACGCCGTTCTTGGTGCATTTTTTTATTTTTCATTTTTTCAAGAAACCACGTCAATCTAGATATGCGTAGCTGCATTTCTTTCAGGAATTTTTGTAGCGTTGGCGCTAAGATTCGACGTCTCCAGGGGGCATGAGAGCCGATATTTCAGGAGCACATTTGTTGGATACACTGCCGGTTTGGCCCTCACCATCTTTGTAATGAACTGGTTTCAAGCAGCTCAGGTGAACATTATGTTGGGCAAATTCCCATTCTAACTGAACTCGGGACATCTCTCCATTAGCTCGACTCTGAAATCATTCATTTTGCAATTATCTTCCAGCCTGCATTGTTGTACATTGTCCCTGCTGTTATCGGATTTTTAGCTGCACATTGCATCTGGAATGGCGACGTCAAACATGTAAGCCCATCGTGCTTTCAAATACGCCGGCTGTAAATTTTTCAGCATTCGATTAATTTCTGCATCTTGTCGACTTGCAGTTGCTGGAATTCGAAGAGACCAAAGCAACAATCTCAGGAAAAACAGACTCCGGCAAGAAAGATGAATGAGAATCGACAGATCGATCTGAGGTAAGAGAAAACTAGAATTCCATTAATTCTTACTTACAGAAATATGGAACATCGATTGAGTAGAATCATGCAGAAACAGATTGTCTTGTACAAGGTTTTGTTCATCACCACCATCATACATTATGTTTGTCTGAACGTTTTCTCATCTTGTGTCGGTATATATTTACTCTTTAGTCCAGTGGCTACCAATATATCTATTTTATTAGATTAGGCTGTTTATGAATTAATTTATCTATATATATGATTTAGTAAATGCTCCCTCAGCCTTAAAAAATTTGTCTATGAGAATTTTGAAAATTTATAATTATTGAATAAAATTTAATTAAAATTAAAAAAATTATAAATTATGAAATTTAAAATATATAATTATATTTTTAAAAAAATAAAAGAACAAAGTGCAGAAGAAAATAAAAAATATTAATATTTCATGTGGAACATTCTATGCATAATATCTATATATTAATAAAATAATTTTTATATTTTATTTAACATTACAATTATATCACTCTAATATACTCATATACGTTATATGCATCGGTTAGATCAGTATATGTACACATATAAAACAAAAAGTTTATAGCAATGATAATATAATGTATAATACATTGTTTACAACAAATGACATAATTATATAAAGCAACAATATATAAACTACGCTTTGCATATTTTTTTATATAACACAATATTATAGTATATTATATAAAAACATATATTGTCTGTCTTATATATATATTCCAATCGAATCAAATAGGTATTTTGATTTGACCCAATCAATACTTTAACCTTAGCCTACATCATATATCAAAAAATAAAGGTGTATTTTTTTTTGTAAAATACAAACATTTTTTTTTAAAAAAAAATAATAATATTTCATTCGTCTCAATACGATAGTCTTGTTTACTATTTTTTGTTCGTCTCAAAACAATAGTCTTATTTCTATAAATAACCATATAACTATAAAACACCTTACTCTTTTATTATTATTACACAATTGTCACTGCTTTTTACACTAATTTACAAGGCAAAAATATATTTTACTTATACTTTTTACCTACTATCAATATAATATCAATATTCCTTAAATCTCGTGTCCAACACATCCAAGACTATAGTTCCGGAACGAAGGGAGTATATTATACGTATTTGTTATTTTTATATTACCTATATAATTCTTTATATCTCCGGAATTAAAAAAAAAAAAGAAGAAAAAAGAAAAATCATTTAAAAAAATAAATGGATTTAGTCCGTATATTCATACATAGCATCCTTAAAAAATAATTAATTTGTCCCACATAATTTATCGACTATTTCTATTTCGGTTCGTCTTATATAATTTGTTTTTTTTCCTATTTACAAATATAATTATACACTTTAATCTCATTTTAAAATTCATAATTTATATATATTTTTAATTAAACTATAGTCATCTTAATTTTAATCTATAATTATTTTTATTAATCATAATTATTTTTATTAATATATTTTTTAATTACTTTTTGATTACATAATACATAAAACTCTCTGTCCAACTAAGATGAACAAATTAGGTGGAACGGGAAAAATATATTTATGCATATGCACACTATCCATCATAAAATAAATAAATACACACGATGGAGAATTTTTTTTTTTTCATTATAATTATACTCTTGGTTAGAAGATATATATTTGCATTTTGCGTAGCTATTAAAAATAGCAATTGGTAGTATTTTTATATGTAAATGTGTTTTTTTTGTTGAACACGTCATACCCACATATCATATATGTATACAAATATATTATGGATGCATTTATGTAGGTAAATCGTCGTAGCTACGTGTACAAGTTTTGAATAATTCTAAGCCTATAAATACTAGTGAAAGAATGAATGAACAGACACACCAATTTCTCTCCAAATCTCTCTTCATTTATTACTCTATTCACTTTACATTACGTCATATATTCGTACTAAACATATATACATATGTAATCATTAACACACAGACACATTATACATATATATACACACTTACATATATACCGTATATATATATAATATTATATACAAAATATAAAATAATGGTTAGCGGTAGAAGTAATTAATATTTTTATTGGCTAATTCTATACTAATATTACAACATTTTTATCCTATGTTTTAATTTAATGTAATATTATTGGCGATTATAAAGTATAAAATTGAGTGTATTTATAATGTATATGTCGTAACTATTAATATAAGAATAACGAATATGAATATTAATTATCTCTACAGTTAATTACTATTTTGTATGATATTAAATTATTATAATATAATTAGTGTATATATATGTATATGTGGTAGGTGTAGTAATATTATATGATGGTATTTAATATATGTATATATGTATGTATATATATATATATAAGATAGTAATGATGATTGATGTTGATGAATTGCAGAAAAAGAGAAAGAGATAATGCAAAATGAAATTTAGTGTATTCTTTTGACAAAGGACAACAGCTATTTATATATATAGCAAATTGCTACGCCATGTTTAATGGAAGAGAACAAACCATTTATATAGCCAATGAAATTACATTACGCGTTGTATCCACACAACATGTATGTATTGTCCACATATGAGCATTGTATAACACTATAGTTTAATTAAATTTATTAAAATAAAAAAATTTGTATTTTTTATTTAGATGGATAAAAATAATAAAATAGTAATCTTGTTGTTTGATCATGTATCTGTTAAGCATATTATTTGAATATTTTAGCTATGTTTACCTTAATTTTTTCAATATGCAATTTTTACCTTTACATATATATATATATATATATATAAATATATACTCACTCCGTCATTTAAATTTATGCTATTTTTTTTTTGGGTTGTCAGTGAAAATATTTTTATTTTCTTTTGAAGTAAAAAATCATTCCACTTTTGTACTGATTTTTACTATAAAAATGAAAAATTAACAATTATTACTCACTTTTATAAAAATTCGTGTCCGGTCAAATGAGCACACATTTGAATGACGGATGAAGTATTACTTTATCCCTCTCAAATAAAATATTTGCTCTTTTCTATTTCGATCCGTCCCATATAATTTGTCATTTTATTTTTTAAAACTATAATTATACATTTTAATCACATCTTGAAATTAATAATTTATAATTTTTTTAATTATAATTAGACTATTTAGTTATATTAATTTTAATATATAATTATTTTTATTAATTATTTTTTTATTACTTACTAATTATATTTTATTTAAATTTTTGCATCATGATTTAACCAGAATAGAAAAATATTATATTTTATAAAATGTTATATTCAATTAACCATTTAAATTAATATATATATATATATATATATATATATAAAAGCACACACCCAACATTAGTTTTGTCCATTTATATATTTTCAAAAAATATTAATTCCATTCAGAGGATGTTGGATAAATATTTTGGGAAGTTTTTAGATTATTAAACAGCTAATTCATCAGTCAAAAAATCAATTTTTAAGTATTTGTAAAAAAACAAATTTAAGTATTTGGTAAATTAATTTTTTGAAATAATTTATTGACCTCATAACTTAATTTTTGAAACGATCTATAATGTGTTTCAAGATAGTTGTTTCTCTTTCAAAAATTATATTTTATATTTGCTCTTAAATATAAGTCATTTCTTTGTTACAAGTATTAATATATGTTTCATTGTAGTATTTATTAATTATTTTAATATATTATTTAATAACTTATAAATTTATTTTTATAAATTCAAAATAATTAAAATAATTATTAACTTATGTATATTACAATATCTACTATATATTTTTTTCATATAATTTTTTTTATAAATAATGAATATATTATAATAAATTTATTTAAAATTATAAATTTTATAAAATATAATTAATTAAAAATTAACTTAATAAAAATATAAATACATTTCTTTTTATATTTTACATTATTTCTAAGGAAAAAAGTTCATATTTTTTTAATAAAAATACATTAATTTGTTACAAAATATTTAGAAAAATAAAAAAAATAAATACTTTAATAAAACTTTCATAATTAATTCTAAAAATTCCTACGCACCAAAAAAAAAAAAAAACTAAATATTTGAAAAATAAAATACAATATATCTTTAATTATCATTTTACATATAAACAACCAGTATCAAACATCTATTTTACCAAACACTTTAGCACAAATAGCTAACTGAATCCGCTAGTCAAATCCGCTAATCGAATCAGCTACCAACTAATTACCAAACACCCCATTGATATTTACTTTTTCTTTTAAAGTAATAACTTAAAAAATATATATTTTCTAATTAGAATATCACATTTAATAAATATTTATATTATACTCCATTCGTCTCAATTCAAATAACATTTTTTTATCATTTTCGTCTATCATAGTAATACAAAAATAACCTTTAAATTTTAAGTAAATTACAAACATATCATTACACATACAATTATTTTATACATAAATTCAAATAGCAAAAATGTTAAAAACTCTTACAAATTTCCAATAACTAATAAAATACTATTATTTTTGAATCTACTATAAAATATCAACAGACACTATTGAATTGGAACGAGGGCAGCATTTAAAATGTTTTTTTGGAATTCTATTTTGATTTTGCTATTTCATTTAAATAGTAATTGAATGTGATGTTTTATAAGATAAATAAATTTTTTTAAAGATATTACAATGGTTAAACAATTTTTAAAAAAAATAGAATTTTGAAAGAGCATACCCTATATTTATTGGTATATTTTATTATTTTCTAAAATAAATCAAAATATATAAATTTTCTAACACACTATAAAATTGTGCTGATCAATATAATAAAGTTTGTTGTCCCACAAAATTTCATCTATAATATCTGGCCAAAATTCTAAATAATTTCTTTCAACCTTGTGGATGAAATAGACAAGTGTCTTCGGCCCAAGATCAATTTATAGTGGATTATATGTGTAATTTCATGAAACAAAAACAATGGTTCAACCAAATCGATGATCCATTGAGCTCATTAAGATTTTACAAGGATTAGTAGATTACATATTATTATTTGCATCCTTATCAAGAGTTTAGATAATGGCACTAATTAAATGGAGGGCATTATGAACAAACGTTATGGAGAGTTGAATACAAATATTATGTAGGGCAAAACAAAGCTATCAATTCATCCACAAAATTTGTTCTTTCTTTTTCTTTAATCCTCTTGCATTTTCTTTTTCTAATTTTGTTTGTAGAACAATATAATTCAATGTGCAATTCATTGCAATTAATTTCTACCATTTTCTTTTTATTGTTTTTAGTAAGTCTTGCCTAAATATATTGCATACCACCGAAGATTTGTAGCACTTGCCCGAGAACCCATCGATCCTTTCCGGTAAGAAATTTTAGGTCGAAAATTTTTTTTTCAGGTCAACATAATTAGCACGCCTAATTGGACACAACGGAATATGCAATTCCAATCGAGGAAAAAAACTCATATAGAGAATCAATAAAAGAATGGCAACAAGTTGTCGGACGCCGTCTACGCGTTGTCCATCAGAGATGAACCATATCAATGTGTCACTTTGCATGTATAGGGTAATGCTTAAGCTCAGGGAATGATGACTACATTCATTCTTGAGAAGACATTATCAATGGTGGTCGGTTTTTAAGATTTCTTGTATGACATGTTGCACCAATTGACCGATAATTTTTAGCCGGCCATAAGTAATAAAATGGCCCCCATTAGAAAAGAAGATAACCGAAAAATTTGGAAACCAATTTGAATCAAACTGTTCAAGTAATGCAACCCCGAATAATGTTGGATTCAGTGCCCAATGTGAATAAAGTTGCTACATTTTTCAGCCCACGAAAACCCTGAAAACTATATTTCTGAAATACGCGGCGGTGTAGTTTCCGGAAGGAAACAAAGCTTCGATGAGATCAGCTAGAACTAGACGAGGCTGAGAGATTGCTCCATCGTACCAATCTCCATCAACAAACATAAATTTAGTCATACTTAAAGCGAAATTGAAAATAATTTTATCTTATCAATCATGCAAAAGCGTGACGCCTTATATATGTTTGTCTATTGCAATATAGTACTTACCAAGAATCGTTGAATTTTGAATCCTTTTGTCGTATCTCCATAGGCTTTGGTTGGCTATGAAACCAAAGCAAGATTGATCCTCGACGCTCAAGTTTTGAAGAAACGAGGAGACATTGAATGCCGAAGGGTCGGGCACATATGTCTCATCAATCACAACGTCTAAAGTCTATGTTGTAATTGTTTTAAAAAGCTTAAAAAGAGTTATCGAAAAAAAAATGATGAAAGAAAGAATATTGTGCACTTGTAATGAACACTCACACATAAAATGGCATGAAATGCTTCCAAGTCATCCGGCATCGAGATGTAATATGTGATTTTTCTAATGGAGTCATCGATGTTTTCCCCACCCGAATCCTCAACATACTACAAAAGCGCATAGTTGCAACAAAACACAATATATATGCTTGATTACGACAAGTTGTGCGAAA
This sequence comes from Andrographis paniculata, assembly GCF_009805555.1. NCBI lineage: Eukaryota > Viridiplantae > Streptophyta > Magnoliopsida > Lamiales > Acanthaceae > Andrographis > Andrographis paniculata. The sequence goes on along the minus strand of NW_026137586.1, from coordinate 4,381,661 downwards.
AATGTGATTTTTATGAGGAGCTAATGGGCAAGAGTTGCTCTCGCTCGATACCTTTAGCTTGTATGTCTCTTTCGTGAACGACCACACTCCCTATTAAAAAAAATACAAATCTGTTTTTTTAGTAAATGGAATTGTAAAGAGTCAGAAAAAAATTAAACATTGAAATAAAAGAACAAATTAAAAGTTCTTACATCTTTGACCGCCATCCAAGCAAGGATCAGTTTGAACAACACTTTCTTGCTAGCTGCATATTTGCTTAAGCACATATATATAATTCCACTTGATCTGCAATCCGCTCGATGTTGTTTAGACAAAATAGAAGAGTTTTTTTTAAAAAAAAAAAAAAAATTATTGATCTTACAAGTAAAAGCTCTACAAATCAACTATTCTACTATTTCCTAAAAAGTTTTTGGAAGTTCAATGCTACTAAAATCTTCGAATCAAATTTGTTTAATACTCATTGTATCATAGACTTGATTTGCTTGTGCATCCATATTTGCAAAAATCCCAAGGTACTTGATGCATTCAGCTTTCTGCGATATTCAACACATTGAAAAAAAATATTGGTAATTGATTGAAAATCGAATTAAAACGATTTTGTTTGTTTAGTATTTTTGTTTTAAAATATTTTTTTATGAAAAATATAAAAAATAATATTGATATTATAAAAATAATATTTATATTGAATATTAAGTTTTTATGAAACAATCAAATATATATTAAATATATTAAAAATCCTATGGGATAAATAATAGTTGGGTAAACATATTTCTACCTAGTAGAAGAAGAAAATAAAAGAAAATGAAATGATAAATTATGGGTGAATGTGGCTGTCCCTTCCTTGCACGTCTGCACTTTTTTCTTTTTTTTAAAAAAAAGAATTCTCAAAATTATCTACTTAATTTTTTATCAATATTCTTCATCACTGTAATTAACAAAGAAAGTTGCTGACGTTTATGATACAACTACTGCTAAATGAGGCAATATCAATGAATCAGTAAAAAAGAGTGGTTGAAATAAAGGTTGTTAGGGAAGAAAAACAAGGTGTTGATGAGCAAACAAAACAACAAGAAGCCAATTCAGAGGCTATATAATCTAGTAATGCTCATGTAGATAAGTTTGTTCTTTCTTTGGAAAAAATATGATCAGATTAATCATCAAGGAGTTGGGATTTCTAAAGCACGTATAGAAGAGGATCGAGATGATGATGATCTATTAATTCAACTCTCGGCTAGGAGACAAAAGAAGAGTAAAATAGTGGATACTAAGAGAGTTGGAACTTTGAAAAAAAAAAACTATTGCAAATAGGAAAAATACTAAGAAAAGGAAATTGAAACCTACTTTTACTACACTTAGAAGTTACGAATGTGTTTGCCAAGTTCAATTTCACTAAAAAGGAAAAATAATATGATGAAGAGGTGTTGCAATCAGATATTTTCTACCCGACGTAAGGTATGACAAACCTCTTTACAAAGAAATTGGTTTTAGTGCCATTTTTAAAGAATGAAATCGATATTTTTGGTCTGTGGAGTTAAGTAGGTTTATTCTCAAATTGGTTAGATAATTTTATGCTAATCTTTCAAAAGAGTTTTTGGACCCGAAGTCATCTTGGTTCTATAAAATCTATATTTTAGGTGAGTTCTACTCGTTGACTTCATGCATTGCGAACGAGGTGTTTTCATTGCTACCGAATTCCTTATCACATTTTTCATCTTATTATCTTGAAGGTCAAGAAAATTTTGATGCTTCTCATGTTAGTTGCAACACCCCCAATTAACTTATACTGGAAATACTACCGTCACACTGCATCATGAGATCGTCATCTCTTACTTCGGACTCCACAATACAGTGTTAATGCTAAAATTAACTATAAAAATATCTTATTATTTCACACAAACTGATTTATGAATATTTACAAAAATAGACTCCTAAATATGAGGGTTTTTTTCAGTTAAAAATTTACATGTAATACATAAGATGGAAGTTCACTCACTCAACCCATCTTTTTATATTTTGAGACGCCGACCCATCTTTCTATATTTTGAGACGCCGCTATCCCTAAGGTGCAATGCATACTTGAACCAAATTTTTCTTAAAAACATACTAGAATTAAATCTATTATAAAAACTAACATAAATTATATCTTGTCATAATTTAAAATGAAGTCTAATCTCCGTCATTCACCAAATAAGTGGCATGTTATGCCAACCGTGAAATGATGCAACAATGATGTCAAACTCGATAAACCAAGCACCTACGTATCTATACATCTGTCTAAGTGAGCAGCCAAAATAACCCCGACCTTATAATTATAGGCTCACTATATCTGTCTAAGTGAGCAGCCGAAATAACTTCGGCTCCATAATAATAGGCTCACTTGACCATCATCAATAAATAGCCAAAAAAAACCTCGACTCAAGGAAGGACCTGATAAACTCATAATAATAAAATGGTCATCTGGTCACTTTCATATACCCACCATACAAGCCTTATAATGAATACAAGGATAGCCGATGTTGTCGCTATTAACCACAAGATTCTCCATAGTCTGTGATAGCGAATATAGGAATCTCATGTCTAGTCCTATCCCATCTAATGTAGTAGAATTCGTGCAACCTGGAATCACCAATGGGAACCCGAAAGCTCTACTTCTTCTCATGAGCCCTAACGGGATCACGTTTGGAGCTTGGCATATGATCCTAAACTACCTGTAGACCTCACCAGTGATTAGCCCAATGAGTGAAACAACACGAAACATGAATGATTAGACCAAATACGTCTCAACTACAATGGGTCTAATCCCTAAATGACTGTGCATCTAAGTCATCCAGTTGTCCAACTACTATCGTCCATTGTCGTCAAAGTATTACGGTACATCAGGGGCGAATATCATAACGCGAGATGATGCTCACCTATAAAGTGTACAATATGTGTGCCAAGTAAAATAAGTGAATTTGCCGAAAGAGGTTGGTGAGATAGCTCACCTATCCTCATTTTCATAAATTCACAAGTACAATGACATACGTATCTAAAATATAATAAAATGTGAAGTCTCACGCATGCATACGTACACATATATAGATATATATATATGCACTAACAAAATTATCCACATAATATCACAAATACATTATAATCAAAATCGTATGCACATGCATATCTAATTTTTTAAAATTATATTTAATTGTCTATTGATTACCTCTTTATCAACACTCCTTGACTTTTTTTAATTTCACACAAATCTCCCTCAATGTACACCTGCCCTATTATTTACTCGAATTAGATAAGCTATATATTTATTCATAGAAGCTAAATGCTTATTCAAAAGTTAATTTCTCTAATTAGCTAGTCGGGTTTTAAACTTTTCATTTAGTATGATATCCTAGTTATAAAACCCTTATACTTCATAACCCTTTATATTGTCTGATTATTCAATACACTGTAATTTCAATTTTGTTTTGATCGATACAAAATTCTCATAATATAACGTTAGGTCTACGAATAGAATTTTTAACTAAAAAATTCGTCGATTAAATAGCTAAATAGCCAATTATGAATTTTTGAAAAATTTCTAATATAATAAACCAATATCGAGATTCATATTAAAAATTATAATTAAATTCTACTTATAGCAAGAATACAATACCAATATCAAAATTGAAATCGAACAGCTAATTTTTTTTCTTTCTTTTTTTATTTTCCTTATTCTTCGTTACGTTCTTTCTCCCTGGGTTGCTTCAGATCAAGGTTTGTTTTTTTTTTTTGCTTTTTTACTTTCATTTATTATTATTATTATTATTATCATCGTCATCTTTATCCTATTATATTATATTCTTTTCATACCATTTGAAAATGGTCATTTGGATTTTCATAGTAGATTAAGAGATAATAGTGTTTTATTTATTAGTGAAATTGTTAAGGTGTTTTGATATTTTTGTCATTTGACTTTATATATAAAATTATTGTATATGTAATAGTACGTTTATAATTTAAATAAAAATTAAGGATATTTTGGTATTAGTATATTACTACTTTTACTAAAAAAAGGAAAATGATACATCCTAAAAATTTGAAATTTAGCTAAAAAAATATTTCGTAGCAAAACGTAATGAACCCATAGAAAAAATATTTTTGCGACAAAACTCATTTCGTCGCCTATATCGCGTTAGTAAAAGTCTTTGGCAACAAATATGACTTTCGTAACAAAAAATAAAATTTTTTAAATGAAAGTTAAGAAAAGAGATATAGCTACGGAAATATAATTTCGTAGCTAAAGGGCTTCTGCTATAAATTAAAATTCGTAATAAAAGATTTTTAGCAACAAAATATGTATGATATTTTAGTCGAATGATTTTAGCTAAAACCTTTTAGCTATAAAAATTGAATTTTCTAGCAAAAAAATTTAGTGACGAAATTAATTTTGTAGTACATAATTTATTTTTAACGATAAAATTAATTTTTGTTGCTAAATGACTCATTTTAACTGCAAAAATATTTTACCTAATTAGATACTTTTTGTCGTGACAATTTTTAGTAGCGCGGACAAAATGGTAAAAGAAGTATTTTGAATTAGAACGAGATAATAATAATAATAATAATTATTATTATTATTATTATTATTATTATTATTATATTTTATATTTATCTTTATCGTTATTAATATTTATTCTTCTAATAGTCTTTTAAATCATAAAGTATATACAAAATAAGAATAAAATTTATTTTATAATATTGATTTTTTTGCTCTCATTAATAATATATTATTTAATATAATAATATTATTTTATGTACTCTGAAATCGGGACATTACATTACTGCTAAAAAGACAAAACATTTTGGTAATAATCCATGGAGTCCATCTACACTGATGATGAAATACATTTGCTTGTTCAAACTTTGTTGGATGAGCATCTATCCGATGTGAATGCCTCCACACTTAACATGGATATGGGTAAACTACTTTGATAATGCAACTACGGCTTAATTCTTTTGAAAAAAATATTGGACTATATACCTAGAAGTACTTTTGAAAGTACATGACTACCCTATCCCGAATTGATAACTTTGGAGTGTTGGTCATTCCCTGTGAAGATGTTGTAGGCATCAAATCACACCAACTATAATCATTTCAATGAAGGACCCTATTAATTAGTGATACACTTATGAGAGATGATGCAATACATCAAAAAACTTGTAGACATTTCTACTAAGATTGCTATAGGATTTTAAGGATGATGTCTTTCGATGTTCCTAATCCTCTTACTGGTGAAGCGGAGAATCTAAGGCAAGGATTGACCTTTTTGGCTCATGTCACCCAAAAACTGAGAGTAATAACGAAGATTTTTCTAAGGGGAGTTGAGTCTATTTCTAGTTGATATGAAATCAACACACCCCTGGAACACCATTTCGGAGATTCCGCTGCTATTGCTGAAGTTGCTGGTTTTTTCGTATTTTTTTTTATTGTTATTATCTTTAATTTCATTTTTTGAACCTCTGATCTTTCGATTTTCTCAACTAAGGTCATTTGCAGTTTTTGTCTCATTAAATTCTGATGAATCATTTTGTAACAATAAGAAAAAAAAAATGAACCGCTGGTCATGATAAAATATGCCTAAATGCAGCCAAACTTGTTCAAAAACTTAGTTTTTTTTCTAGATATATCTCATGCACATGTATTTGGTCATTATACGAAGTTTGATTCCGAACCAAAGCTATTAGACCAGATGAAAAGTTTACGAGGAAACTGTAAACAAGTTGCAACATCCACCTAATATTACCTAGAGTAATTAATAGACAATTAATTTGCTGAGTTGGAACAGTTAGTTAGTTGACACCAATTGATTTGGATCATTTTACTCCACTATTAACTCATAATTGTAATATGTGAATACTAGAATTACAATAAGATCTTGAAGTTGGAGAGAGTCTGGAATTACACAAATTTCATCAATTGGGTGATAGACTTAGATGTGAGATTTAATGTTTATAAAAGATTTAGTATTAAAGGGATTTTCTAGTTGTTCTTTAGAGTTAACTTGGAATTCGATTGAACAAGATTAGTAATCAAATCCACAACTTCCGCATTGCAAATCAAATCATATGATCAGGACGGAGATTCAGTTGCTGCAGCATTGAGGAGTTTCCTTGCGAGAGACAAGTCCGAACAATCATGAAGACACAGGTTTCTTCTATGCGAGGTTTTAAGTCTTAGGTCAATTGATCGTGAAGGGATTTGAGTTGGATTTGGAAAGGAAAATTATATCCTATTTGTGGTTTCAATTGGGGTAGTGAAATCGACATCGACGTGGATTGGTATCCTCCAGATCCGAATTAGATTAACAAATCATCTTGTCATTTATATTATGTTTGTTATAATATGTTAAACAGAAGTGACAAGAAGTACACATTGCATCTGAAAGCACTTAACCTGATTTCAAACACATCCAAATCAGTCCAGCCTTCTTGATGAAATAGAGCAATGTCTTCGGCCCAAGATCAATCGATGATAGAATAGATTAAAGACAACTCAAAAGAAGGCAAGTTTGTAAAACAATAGTCCAACCCAATCGATGATCCATGGAGCTCATTGAGATTTTAGAAGGTTTAGTCGACTATAAAATATGAATTAATTGACTATTAATCTCATCCTTATGAAAGTTTAATTGATCATCAATCAATTAATGAATTAATGGCACTAAATGGAGGGCAGTATGTGCAAGCATTGTGGCGAACTTTCATTCGAGTCTAGTAGTCTGGAATTAAGTCGTCGAGGCAAGTCATATTAGATAAATCATGCATGAAGACAAGATCTAAAAACATCAGGAATTTAAATTCATAACATCACAGTGACGAATTCACTCCACTTAATAATTTTTGTTGATTTTTTTAATAAGATTCCCTAAATAATGTTACATATCATATGAAATTTGTATCCAATTGCTTAAAACCCACCAATCTTATTTGAAAAGAAATTTTAGGTTGAAAATCGAATTTGCAAACCACAATTTATTAACTATATTTAAGAGAGAAAAAAATATATTGTATCCGTTCTAACTCAAAGTATCATTTTTATCTTTTTCGTTCGTCTCACTTCAAAAGATATATATTTTTTTTTTTAGTAAAAATACATACACTAATATCAAATGTTAGCGGATTTGACTAGCGGATTAGCTGTTAGCGGATTTAATTAGTTGTTTGTGCTAAAATGTTTGGTAATATAGTTATTTGATATTAGTTGTTTATACATATAAAATGACAATTAAAGGCATATTGTATTTTATTTTTAAAATATTTAGTTTTTTTTTTTTTTTTGGCACGAAGGAATTTTTACAATTTTATTATTAATTATTAAAAATTATGAAAGTTTTATTAAAATATTTATTTTTATTATTTTCTAAATGTTTGGTAAGAAATTAATGTATTTTTATTAAAAAAAAATGAATTATTTTATTAGAAATAATGTAAAATATATAAAAAAATGTATATATATATTAAGCTAATATATATTTTTATAAGATTTATAATTTTAAATAAATTTATTATAATATATTCATTATTTATAAAAAAAAATTATGTGACAAAAAAAATATATAATTATTTTGTATTTATAAAAGTAAATTTATAAGTCATTAAAAAATATATTAAAAGAATAATAAATAGTACAATGAAAAATATATTACTACTTGTAAAAGAAATAACTTATACTTAAGAGAAAATATGGAATATAATTTTTTAAAGAGAAACAACTACTTTGAAACATTAAATTATAGCACGTTTCAAAATTTGTTTTTGAAGTCAATAAATTATTTTAAATAATTAATTTATCAAATACTTAAATTAATTTTTTGATTAATTAAATCGCTAAAAGCTATTCAATAAGTAAAAGCTCTCTAAAATATTGTTTATCAAAAACCCTCTGATCAAATAACTTATTTTTACTAATCAAGAAGAAATCCCATGAAACCACGTGGGATTCACGTGCGAGAGTCATTAGTGGTTGTCCTAGGAACATGCAAGAATTAAATTAGGAAATCATTTGAGGACCACCTTGAAAATATTGGGCTTATTTGCACGTGACAACAATCCATCAAAAAAGTTGGAAGGCCGAATTCTTTAACCTGTGTTTGTCTGGATTTCCTTATAGATTTTTTTATTAATAATATTCGAATATATTAAATTAAATTTATAGATATTATAAAAATATGGAGAACTATATCAATATTAGTAATATTTTACGTTGAAGTATTATTTTTTTAAAATATATATATAAATATGGTGGCTGGTACGATGTTGAGCATATATTATTAAGTTCAGCGCCATATTAAATTAATTTTCACCATTAGATTGCTTTATTTTATATTATAGTATTGTGGTTCATAATGATCGGCGGTATTTTAGATATTGTATTAAAATTATTATTATGACTTTTTAATTAAAGAAATCAATAACATTAATTTTGTATCTTATATTTGGAAATAGGAGTCCTCCTAAATTATGGAAAAATTTGATACATTAAATTCCGAAAAGGCAAGAATATGATGTATTATCTAAAATTACATATAAATGATATGGTATGAGAAATATAAAAAAAAAAAAAAAAAAAAAAAAAAAACGATGTAATACGACAAGATGATAAATCTTTTCAAGTTATTCTACCGTTAATTATTTTTAAAATATTAAGATTAATTACAAATATCTAGCCTCGATTTAAGGATTTATTTTTTTTAAAAAAAAAAATTACAATTACTTACAAAATATTTGTTATATAACACACCTAAAATAATATTTATTACCATATTTTGTTACAATTTTCTATAATATGTTTTCATTAATTGATATTATTTCTATATAACACAATTAATTTATAAATTATTGGTACATGCAACAATTAAAAAATAAAACATAAATGAAAACATAAAAAAGTTAAACAAGAATTAAATTAATTCAATTCTTTCTCATTCCCCACCTATTCACACTCCCTAAATTCTCTCTACCGCCTCTCACTTGAAAATCCTTTGTCACGCCATTGGTAAGGAGTCGCCGGAGTTCATTCGCCCTCACACTGTCGTTGTTGATTTAAACACCACCTCCGTGAGTAATTTATTTTCGACCCGATTTGCCTCGCATTTCTTTCGTTTCTAACATTTGTTTCTAATCTCTGCAACAAACATCAATGGTGGAGAATATGGTAGATCATGAGGTGTTAGAATAACCCCAATGCCACAAAAAGAAATTACATCCAATTTTCATGTGTGCCGATGAGGATTGTTGACATCAACCACGAGAAACTTTTTCGCTCCAATAGTATTTCTTTGTGATACTTTATTAGACAAACATGTTTTAAAGACCTTTTATATGTAAAATTCATGACGATTGGTGTGGAACCGAACCTAAACAACCAAGGGAGATGTCATGCGAGGTCGAGATAGGGGGAGAGGAAAGATTCGGTGATAGATATAACTCTTTGGATTATTGTTTCTAATGTCTAGATGTATAATATGGTTAATGTCTTTTAAACATAGATGATTATTTTCGATTAGATCTTGGTCAAAAATATTTGAGACACCTTAATTTTGAAAATATGATAAATTTATTGTTATTCTACTATGCAATATATGTTGCGTATTTTTAAATAGATATGTTAATTGTGCGGGAACGATGATTGTAACATATTTTTCTGAAAATATAATAGCTCCGTTGTTGTATTAATCAACAGTATATGCTACATATAAATAACAGATATGCTAATTGTCATACGCGAAGATATGTTTGTTTGATTTTTTTTTTTTTTTTTTTTGCAAAATATAGTAGAACTGTTGATGTAATAACCAACAATATATGTTATACACTTTAAATGAATATGCTAATTGTTCTATGCAAAGATGATGATTCGAACAATTTTATTTTATTTTATTTTTTTATAATTAGCTTTCTATGAGTGTAAATTCATATTCATCATCGGCGGCTTACGAAGTTGCAATCATTCAATCACGATAGTTTATGAGTGTAGATCTGTATGCATCATTGGAGCTCGAAAATTTTTTTATTGTCCAATTATAATAGTCTACACAAGTAAATGAAGTAGATTGTTTTACAAGATGATGCAATCAACAATACAATATGCTTTGTGTAATATTGCAATATGATATATTTATTACATGATAATGATGTTATTCTTCGGGATTATGTTGCAATTTATTTATTTTATTTCTAACTAATATTTTAGAAAAATAAAATTATTCGATTTATTGAGTTTTTTTTTTTTGTTGAAATAAAAATGATATGTACAAATTAGTTTCATAATTAATTTTCTATATATTAGGTGGATAAATAAAATATATTATAATTTTACCTAAATTATAGGGAAATTTTATGGTATTATATCCAAAATATTTAATATTTTCTATAATGTATATATAAATTTTCTGTTAATTTATTTAATTAAGTTTGACTAAATTTTAAATTTATACAACTACTAAAAACATATTTGTATATGATTTCTGTAGGTTCAATTTAATATACAAAATTTATGAAAATTTAAAACATGATATAAAAAATATTGAAAGAATATAATGTCAATCATTTTTTTCAAAAAATTTTTTAAAGATACATATGAGAATTGAAAGTTTTATAATATTGAGAAAATAAAAAATTAGTATGTATATATTTTGAAAAAATAGTCATGACTAAGGAATAATATATTTTTTCGTAAAAAATACAAATGATAAAATGATGATTATCTATTATATAAATGCTTTCTTATTTCTTATGCATTCAAAAATGATGTTTATAAAATAAATATATAATGTGGTAAAAATGAAAATATAAAAATTTACACCCGATACGAAAACTTACTATGATTCAAAGTTCAATGAATGTAATTTTTATCCCTAATATTTTGAAATATCGGTTTTTTTTTTTTTTCAAATTGACCATATTGTTGCACAATTTTATTTTACTTTTTGGACGATTTTATACTTGGAACGAGTAATTATTGAAATAAAAATTAATTATTTTTCATATGAAATAATTTCTCCCACCAAATAAAAATAATTTAAGTAATTATATATTTTTCATATTTGTAATACTTAAATCAATTCCGTAAATAATGAAATCAATACCATAATTAACATTACTGACAAATTGACAATTTTACTCATTAAATTAATTTAAATTGTTGATCAATTTTAAAATCTAACGATGATTTATTCAACATGGTGCTGAACCTATAATTCAGTACCATACCAGAACCGATAAAATATATAATATATATTATATGAATATATGTATATATTATTTTTTTATAATATTAATCAAAAAATATATCAAATTTTTTTTATTAGTTGAATATCTATATTCTTCTATGTTGCACTATAATTTAACAAAACGGCTTAAAAGTATTAGTGGCTTTTTAGAGGTAGAGATTGTCCGGTCATTATTTGTCACAAGTACATGCATGTATGTGCCAGATTCACAATACTTATTTCCTACGGAATTAATTTTATTTATTTTTGTCATTTTGGTTTGTTGAAAATTAATATATATATATGTGTATATTTTGTAATTGTACTTTTAAATTAAAATAAAATTATAACTTATATATTACTTATTACAAAAATATTATCTTAATTATTTAATTAATTTATTAGTTCGTAAAAATATGTAATATAGTTTTGATATTTTTGTTTTGTATGTAATATGTATATATATATTGTAGCTATTAAAAATTAAATGTCTAAATTAAATTAAATATCATATATTTTGGAAGAAAATAAAATTTCAATGATATAAATATATGGTATTTAATTATGCACATATGTTAATTTTTGTACAATAAATATCGACCATTAATGCAAAAATCTGCTTAAAATGGAAGATATTGTACAAATATTAAGTGCATAAATAGAGCCATAATAAATTTTGCAGCAAAATAAATTAATTTTGTCAATAAATGAAGTATATAAATTAATATCTTTCGAAAAATAACAATATATAAAGATCTTGGCGAGAAAGGAAGGTGCACAATCAAATCCATCAAGAATAGAAAAGAGCATCCAATGGAAAATGAAAGATTATAAAATATTCCTATTGGCCAATCAAAATGCGCCACGTATCACCATTGAAAAAGGAAACCGAAGCCACTCATCCCCTATAAATAGGAGCCATGGTCAGTTCATTTGAGACACCGAAGTTGCATCGAGGATTCAAGTAAAGGGGTAAGTCTCTAGACTATCTCTGTATTGTTCTTCATGTTTTTCGTGTCCTTCGAAGCGTTATTCGTCGAAAGTCACTAATTTGGACAAATGATCCAATATTGGTTGACAAATCGATGAAGTTAACGTTCTTCGTCGTATGTCCAAGCCGGATGAAGGATCAAAGCTCTCAAAGCCGTCGAGGAATTCGTCAAAGCCAAGGGAAGGTCTTCAAAGTTTCTCTCAAAGCTTCGAGGTGTTCATCGCGTTCTTCATAAAAGGCGCAAACTCGGCCCTCTTCGATCAAAAAGTCAAAGGGACACGCCGCAAAAAGCGTTATGGAGCACAAAATCCACCTTCTCAAAAATCAAAACTGCGGATCGTCTAAAGATAACAAATCCAAAGCCGATGATTAAATCGCCTACGCGGAGACCAAAGTTCTCCAAAAGCGGCAAAGCCAAAGCAAATGTCAAAGTCGTGGACCGTCTAAAGAAGACAAAAAATCCAAAGACGATGATCAAATCGCCAATACAGAGACCAAAGTCCTCCAAAAGCGGCAAAGCCAAAACAAATGTCAAAGTCGTAGATCGTCCAAAGAAGACAACAAATCCAAAGACGATGATCAAATCGCCAACACGGAGACCAAAGTCCTCCAAAAGTGGAAAGGCCAAATCAAAGATCAAATCCTCGGATCGTCTAAAAAAGGACATGAAATCCAAAGCTGATGATCAAATCGCCCGCACGGAGACCAAAACCCTTCAAAAGCCGGCAAATTCAAACTAAAGACCAAACCTCTTTTGATCAAAGAAGCCATCGAAAACCAAGTTGGAAAATAAATCAACCCGGAAGGAGAATCAAAGGACCCATTTAGAGAATAGGACCCGCTTTAAATTCAAATCAAATATAATTTGTACAAATTTTGTGTTTATATAACATAACACAATTTTTTGTCCACAGATTTTTGGCACGCCCAGTGGGACCTCTCTACCTTTCATCTCTCTTTCCGACAAACTTTCAACAACCAATGGCTTCCTACAAGATCAAGACTTCCAACGTTGCGTCAAAATTTGCTGCTCAAGCCGCCGTCGCCGCCAAAGAAGTTGGCGCATCCATCGCGTCCAAAACCTCAAGCGCTTCGACAAATACTGGAATGACAACACGAAGCATGACCAAAAGAGCATTGTCGTTATCTGAAGACACTTCTCCAAAAATCATAAAGCAAAATCCACTATATGAAGAAGACGACAACTTTAAGAGTATTTCCGTATTGTTCACCCCTCAACAAACTGCAAGTCATTCGACCGTATCAAGCTCCGCTCCGGTGATGACTACCAACGCTTCAAATATTGAGGAACTAAAGATTGTGGATCGAAGTCTGTTCTGCAAAGAAGAACAAAGCTTCAAAGGCACTTTCATGTCACCTACTCATCAGTCAATTTCAAGTCATTCAACTGCATCAAACTCTGCTCTGGTGATGACTATCAATGCTTCAAATATAGAAGAACAACTTGCAACATTGGCCAAAATCGTTGAAGGGATGTCTCAGCACATGCAACAACAAGACGCCCTCATCAAAAAACTTATCACAAAGCTGGACAAGCCTGAAGAAGCCGGCCATGTAACTGAAAAGCAACAATCTTTCCCAGCGGTCCAAAATAAAGCGGCAACATTTGTGAAGCAACGTCATGGCAAAGAAAAGGTGGCGGAATGAAATACATTTCAAGGATCATCCAACTTCTTCATCCATATATCCCAACTTGACAAATACATCAAATGGGCAATCAAAAGAGAATTCGAAGGGAGTTCAAGGCCGACGCACACTTACACCAAGCCTTAGACTGCAAGGATTGATGCCCTCAAAATGCCTACGAGCTATCAACCACCAAAGTTTCAACAATTTGACGGAAAAGGCAACCCAAAGAAACATATAACGCATTTTGTCGAGACATGCAACAATGCTGGAACATATGGAGACCTCCTAGTCAAACAATTTGTGCGGTCACTAAACGGCAACGCCTTCGACTGGTACATTGACTTAGAGGCTGGTTCCATCGACAATTGGGAACAATTAAAGTACGAGTTCTTGAATCGGTTCTACAGCACAAAGAGAACCGTCAGCATGACCGAACTCACCAACAGCCGACAATGGAAAGATGAACCAGTAATTGATTACATCAACCGCTGGAGAAGTCTAAGCCTCAACTGCAAAGACCGTCTGTCCGAGGCTTCCGGCATAGAAATGTGCATTCAAGGGATGCAATGGAGCTTGAAATACATCCTACAAGGGATCTGATCCCATACTTTTGAAGAACTCGCCACTCGCGCTCATGATATGGAATTGAGCATGATGTCTAGTGAAATGTATGGACCGCCTACTGAAGATTTCTCAGAAGACGAAAAATACAACACTCCAAACAGTGTTGGCAGTCATACCTTCACCCCTCCTAAAAACGAGGATAAACTTTCTTCAATCTCCTGGAAACGAGGATAAACTTTCTACAGCCCTCCTAGAAACGAGGATAAACTTTCTTCAATCTCCTGGAAACGGGGATAAACTTCTACAGCCCTGCTAGAAACGAGGATAAACTTTCTTCAATCTCCTGGAAACGAGGATAAACTTTCTACACACTCCTGGAAATGAGGATAAACTTTCTGCAATCTCCTGGAAATGAGGATAAACATTCTGCAATCTCCTAGAAACGAGGATAAACTTTCTTCAATCTCCTGAGAATGAGGATAAACTTTCTAACAAGACTCCTTAACACGAGAATAAACTGTTTAACAAAAACAAACAAATTCAATTTGTTTTGAACTACGTTATGACTTGATTCCTTCACCGGATACGTAGGCAACTTGGAATATAACTCCGAGTACAGTCAATTATGCCAAAAAAAAAGTCCAAAAAAATCGGGCTTAAAAAAAAAACCAATTCGACAAAAAAAAATCTCGTCCAAAAAAAAAGGAAAAAAAAACCCTTTGAAAAAAAATATTGGCTAAAAAGAAAATCAAAAAATAATAGCCATAAAAAAAAAATCAGTCAAAAAATAAATTGACTTATGTTTCGAGACTCGTTCACGCCTTAAACGCTTTGCGTTGGCTTAAATAAGTCTCAAGGGGGCATTTTGTAGGCATTAAAAATTAAATGTCTAAATTAAATTAAATATCATATATTTTGGAAGAAAATAAAATTTCAATGATATAAATATATGGTATTCAATTATGCACATATGTTAATTTTTGTACAATAAATATCGACCATTAATGCAAAAATCTGCTTAAAATGGAAGATATCGTACAAATATTACATGCATAAATAGAGCCATAATAAATTTGGCAGCAAAATAAATTAATCTTGTCAATAAAGGAAGTATATAAACTAATATCTTCTGAAAAAGGACAATGATATAAAGATCTTTGCGAGAAAGGAAGGTGCACAATCAAATCCGTCAAGAATAGAAAAGAGCATCCAATGGAAAATGAAATATTATAAAATCTTCCTATTGGCCAATCAAAATGCGACATGTGTCACCATTGAAAAAGGAGGCCGAAGCCACCCATCCCCTATAAATAGGAGGCATGGTCAGTTCATTTGAGACACCGAAGTTGCATCGAGGATTCAAGTAAAGGGGTAAGTCTCTAGACTATCTCTGTATTGTTCTTCATGTTTTTCGTATCCTTCGAAGCGTTATTCGTCGAAAGTCACTAATTTGGACAAATGATCCAATATTGGTTGACAAATCGATGAAATTAACGTTCTTCGTCGTATGTCCAAGCCGGATGAAGGATCAAAGCTCTCAAAGCCGTCGAGGAATTCGTCAAAGCCAAGGGAAGGTCTTCAAAGTTTCTCTCAAAGCTTCGAGGTGTTCATCGCGTTCTTCATAAAAGGCGCAAACTCGGCCCTCTTCGATCCAAAAGTCAAAGGGACACGCCGCCAAAAGCGTTATGGAGCACAAAATCCACCTTCTCAAAAATCAAAGTTGCGGATCGTCTAAAGATAACAAATCCAAAGCCGATGATCAAATCGCCTACGTGGAGACCAAAGTTCTTCGAAAGCGGCAAAGCCAAAGCAAAGGTCAAAGTCGTGGACCGTCTAAAGAAGACAACAAATCCAAAGACGATGATCAAATCGCCAATACGGAGACCAAAGTCCTCAAAAAGCGGCAAAGTCAAAACAAATGTCAAAGTCGTAGATCGTCCAAAGAAGACAACAAATCCAAAGACGATGATCAAATCGCCAACACGGAGACCAAAGTCCTCCAAAAGTGGAAAGGCCAAATCAAAGATCAAATCCTCGGATCGTTTAAAAAAAGACATCAAATCCAAAGCTGACGATCAAATCGTCCGCACGGAGACCAAAACCCTCCAAAAGCCGGCAAATTCAAACTGAAGACCAAACCTCTTCGGATCAAAGAAGCCATCGAAAACCAAGTTGGAAAATAAATCGACCCGGAAGGAGAATCAAATGACCCATTTAGAGAATAAGATCCGCTTTAAATTCAAATCAAATATAATTTGTACAAATTTTGTGTTTATATAAAATAACACAATTTTTTGTCTGCATATATATGTATGGGTTCAAACCCCCGACGCCTACACGTCACTTACCACACATGGTTCGTTTAATATGATTTACATATTGGTCTAATTTGCAGGGTATTAGGTTCGATTGGGGTTCTCCACTATGCATTTTTAGGTAGCAGCTGCGAGTTTCTACACCATTAAAAAAAAATCTTTTTATTTATATTTGAATTGCTTTTTTATTATAATACAAAATAGATAATTATGAGTAAAATATACAAAAATAATAAAAATATATGTGTTTGTTTGAGGGTTTGGATTTTGAGTTGGGATTTGAATAGTAAAATTTTTGAATTTGAATAGTTGTATGATGTGATATAAATAAGTTTTGATGTGATATTTTGAATATAAAATTAATTTATAGTATAATATAAAAAATAAAAAATAGGTGTTTGATTTGATATTTTTAGAAGGAAAAAATAGGATGAACAGTGGAAATTCAAACAAATCCCACAAACAAACATCCTAAAAATTGAAATGTAGAAAGTATACAAAATACTATTATTTTAATATCTAAATACAAAAAAAA
This sequence comes from Andrographis paniculata, assembly GCF_009805555.1. NCBI lineage: Eukaryota > Viridiplantae > Streptophyta > Magnoliopsida > Lamiales > Acanthaceae > Andrographis > Andrographis paniculata. Next base: position 4,364,363 of record NW_026137586.1, on the reverse strand, counting down.
TAAAAAGGAAAAATAAAAAGGAAAAATACATGCGGGACGGAGAGCATATTAATCTCTCTCTTTGCCGTGTTGGGTTAGTGCGTTTGATTAACGAGTATTTAAGAAAATATAAGTATGCAAGTTAATTATATTATATGTAACTTATTATTTTATTATTTTTTATATGAATAATATTATTAGTAGGTTTAAAATAAAAATTAATATATTTTTTTATCAGATATAATTATATCATTTTTTTTACAAATTTATAAAGATTATGGTATAATTATATCCAAAGGATGGAGAACATAATTAAAAACCATGTAGAACATGTGTTTAAATATTTTAAATAGCATATTTCAATAAAATATATTTTTGGAGTAATACCGTATTATTTTTGCAGCCCGCTACAGTGTTATTAGAGTAACACTGTACACTATTTTTGTTATTTTTTTGGAATATATTGTGTAATTTTAGTTTTTTAGAAAATAATATGTAATTTTATTTTTTTGAAAAATTATGTATAATTTTATTTTTCGGAAAGTGATATAATTTTATTTTTTAAAAATAATATATAATTTTATTTTTTTTAAAAGTAATATATAATTTTACCTTTCGAAAAGTGATATATAATTATATAGTTTTCTAAAAATACTGTGTAATTATATATATTTGGGTTATATTGTAAAAATAAATTAAAGTTGGGGTATAATTTATAAATATAAAAAAAAGTTATATAAAATAATATAAAAGAGAAATATATAGGGAATATACTTTTTTTGTGAAAAATTGAAGTTTATGGTTGAAGTAAAATTATTGTAGATCAACTGCATTTTTAATAAAATGAAGGAATGGGTTAGAGATGGTCTAAAAAATAATATATATTGCATATATCATTTATATTAAAATAAATTATATAACACTCCCTTGTATTTTAATAAAAATGCACAAAACACTTTGTGTTTTATTTATTGCGTGAAATCCCCTTGTGTTAATGTAAAGTTTGCACGAAACATCCTCCTTGTTCAAAATTGATGTTTCATTCTAAATAAAGACCCAAATTACACAACTTTTATACAAATAAAAATCGTAAAATATTTTAAATAATTTTTTTGAATAAAATAAATAAATAAATAATTGATCAATCATTTATTTTATAGTTTTTGCAAAAATCAGATAACAATTTGTCTTCAAAACTATAAAATGAATGATTAATCAATTATTTATTTATGTATTTTATTAAAAAAAAAATTATTTAAGATATTTTACTTTTCTATTTATATAAAACTTGTGTAATTTAGATCTTTATTTATAACCAAACATCAGTTTTTGACAATAAGGATGTTCCGTACAAACTTTACATTAACACAAGAAAGTTTCACACAATAAATAAAATACACGATATTTTGTGCATTTTTACTAAAATAAAGAGGGTCTTATATAATTTATTCTTAAATATATTGTATATGAAAAACTTTTTACACATAAGATTTGCTTGCATATAGAGAGGCTTTTTAAAGAACAACAACGTATTTGGTAATTAGCTGATAGTTGATAGCTGTTAGCTTATTTAATTAGCTGGTTTAACTAGTTGATTCTATTAGCTGTTTATATTAAAATTTTTGGTAAAATAATTGTTTGATATTAGCTGTTTATACGTAAAATAACAATTGAGGACATTTCTATTTTATTTTTTCCTAATATATTCAATTGTGCTCTTTTGAGTTTAGAATATTTGAAATTTTTTGTTATTAGTTATTGAAAATTGTAAATGTGTTATAAAATAGTATTTATATTTATTATAATTAGATTTAAAACATAATATATTTTTATTTAAAAATATAAATAGTTTTTTCTCAATAAATTTTTCGTGTATATATCTATTATGTTAATTATCGATTAGTTCATTATATTTATAATTTTCAATAAATTTAATTTATTTAATTTATTTTTAGTATAAAATTTATATATTATAATTTTAATATAAAAATAAATTATTAATATTTATATTTTCTATTTTGTGTTGATTTTAATAATTTATATATTTTAGAATTAAAATAATTTTTATATAAAAATTAATTATTTTAAATTTATAAAAGTAAAACTATAATACAATAAAATATTCTAATATAATTAATAAATAATCAAAATATATTTATTTGCGTAAAATGCATAATAAATTTCTAAAGGCAAATCAGGAGTACAAAATTTTAAACTTAAAAAGTTATTTAAAACGCTAGGTAAGTTAGCTTTTCAGAAATTAGTTTTTTGGATTCAAAAAATTATTTCAAAAAACTAATCTACCAAACATCTAAATTAGTTGTTTGACTAATCAAATAACTAAAAAATTGTTCAATAAGCTAAAAACTATTTAAAAAGCTCTTTGTCAAATACTCTCTTATATTTAGTTTATGATTGTTACATGTGTTCTTTTGTGTTTTTGTTTCGTTTTGTATCTTTGTTTTCAAATTTTTTAGTTGGATTTGTTTGTAGCTCTTTACAAAAATTTATTACTTCATTCATCAAAATGTTTTATCAAAATAATTATAACAAATCAAATATCAATTCTTATTTGTTATATTGAGTTAAACATCAATTCTTATATTTATATTATACTAAAAATTTATTTTACATCGAAAGTATAATATTAATGTCTATTTATATCACATTAAATAAATATTTTAATTTAAAATTTTATTATTGAAAATTTAAACTTAAAATTCAAACCTCCAAATAAACAACCATTAGAGTTTTAAAATTTTGGTTTGTTTGTTTGTAGTTTGAAATTAATTTAAAAATAAAGTGTTGATTTGAGTTTATATTTAAATGGTATTTTGATGTAATATTTATTAAAAAAAATGAAGATAGAGAAATAGATGTCTCAATTTCTCTTATTTGTTTAAGTTTGATAAAAATAAAAATTGAGAAATACATATTTTTTATTTCATTTCTCTTATGCTACTGAAAAAAATGAGAGAAATTAATATTAAAAATGATAAAGTGTGTTTATTAATTATTTTTATAATACTATTTATTTTTGTGAGTTCTTATAAAAACTATACAATTCCAATTTTACAAAACATTGCATGTGATTCATTTTTAAATATTTATTTTTTCAATTTTTTTGAAATTACACTATTCCAATCTTATATCACAGTTAATTTACTTTAAAATATGTGAATTCTCACCCACTAAAATATATTTTTACCCACTCATCATTTTCTGTTAATCGATTCATCGAGATCATTGTATTTTTTTATATTTTTCATATGATTTTTCTATTTTACCAAACAAATGAAATAATTCTTATTATTTATTGATTTTTTTTAATTTTATTTTTTACTCTTACTTCTCTGCAATTTCATTATCGTGGTTAGGATTGGCTTAGTTGTGTATCTTATCCTTTTATTTTCCAACATATTTTCACTATATATCTAAAATAAATTGTTTGTTTTTCTTCTAAAATATCACAAAATACTTTTATTTTAATTTAATATATTACATAAAATATCATTTTATTTAAAAAAATCAAATCAAATACCATGATTTCCATATTGAAATTTTCATTTGATTTGATTCAAATATGATTTAATATAATATTTTAAGAAATAAAAAAAGAAATTATTAAAAATAATGTAAGCTACATAATATAAATAATTTGAATTTGAAATTTAGACTAAATACAAACAATTTAAAATTTTTATTATTCCAATAATATCAAAACAACCAAATAAATCAAAATACAGTCAAGTAAATCTATTGATGCTATGTTTTTAATTTTATTTTTTTAAAAATTAATATTTCTTTTATCCCATTTAATTTGTCCGTTATCTCTATTTTCATCCGTCCCGAATAATTTGTTCTTTCTTTTTTTTTGGAAATACAATTATACACTTTAACCATATTTTAAATTTCATAATTTATATTTTTTATTTTAATTAAACTATTTAGTCATGTTAATATTAATCTAAAATTATTTTTATTAAATTATAATAATTTTTACTAATCTTAATTACTCATTAATTACACAATACCTAAAATTTCATTTCTAATCTAAACGAGACAAATTAGGCGGGATGAAAAGAGTATATTTGTTGGATCTGTTAAAATTATATTACTATTTAATTTTTAGTTATCCATAAATTTATGTATATTTCATATATATATATATATGTAAAAAAATTATTATTTTATAATTTTATAATCCATACTTCAATAAATAAAAATTAATTTATTATTACTTTTTTACTTATAACATCAAATTTTTATTAATTTTTTAATTATTTTTTCATAATATCTTAATTAATATTTTATTTATTTCACTTTAATATTAAAATATTATTATTCTTTTAATTTTTGTGTTCAAAATATTTGTTAAGTATATATAAAAATAGAGTCTTAAGTTTTTTTGTTTTAAAGAAATAATAAAATAAAATTGGAAGGGGTCATGGGCATGAGCCATGAATTTGACCTTTCTGCCTTTCTTTCCTTTTCAAAAAGTGCATTAATCTATTGGTGTCTGTCATTATCATCTATCATATTTCTCTTTCACTTTAATTAATTAATATATTAATATTTATCTCCAAATTCATTAAAATTTATTTATTTCAATGTCTTGTTTGTGTGTGTGTGATGATGAGTGGAATGTCTGTTGGACAATAAATTGATAGTTCAAGTTTGAATATATTTTTCAATATATAATTATATCATGGATGTGAGATGTGTTGAAATTGATACTATAGGGTGTGTTTGTTTGGGGGTTTAGATTTTGAGTTGGGATTTGAATAGTAAAAATTTTGAATTTGAATAGTTGTATTATGTGATATAAATAGGTGTTGATCTGATGTTTTGAATGTAAAATTGATTTTTAGTATAATATAAAAAATAAAAAATAGGTGTTTGATTTGATATTTTTTGGGGAAAAAAATTGGATGAATAGTGTAAATCTAATCCAATCCCCCGAACAAACACACCCTAATATTTTTACTCATTCACATTTATCATTGAGTTTGCATCATATGATAAATGATTTTTTTTTTTTGTTTTAAATAGGACTTACCAAAATAGTTATGCATATCTTTTTATACTACTATATGTTGTATTATTAATGATATCATTGGGATGTTATTTCTCTATTAAATAATTATATAATGTCATTTTTTTAATTAAATATAATTATACTAATATGATCTTATCTAAAAATTTTATTACATTATTCTTGAAATATATATATAAATATATATAATTATAGGATCAAGGTGCTAACTTGATCAAATCAGCATCAAATTAGAGTGTATTCAGTTGAGATTTTAATAGATTTTTTTTAATTTTAAAAAATTTATGAATTTACGTGTACTTATAAAATTCACATACTTTATGATGAGTTTGATCGATTTTAATAATTGATTTAGATAGATTTTTACAGATTAGATTGAATTTTTTATAGATTTATATATATAATGTAGGATTGAAGAACCATTTTTTATTGATATATATAATTATATAAATTTAAATCAAACACAAGTTTTATAAATATAATATATTTATAATTAAAGTTATTATATATTATTATATTTTTATAAAATAAAAAAAATTAATAATATATAATTATTAATAATGTAAAAATATTATAACATATATAACATTATATTATATATTAATATTTTTTATTTTATAATTTTTAGAATTATATATCATTCAATATATCAAATTATTCTTATATTATTTATTATTTATTATTATTATTTGTATAAGTTTTTTTACATAAAAAATAAATATTTATATAAATAAACTAAAAAATATAATTTACGATTTTTGAAAATAATATTAAAACAAAGAAGTAAATAAATATAAATTAATGATTCAACGAAAAAATATACTCCTATATAAATATCTATTCCACAGTCACGGATTAGTCAATCTAGTGTATTTGATAATTGAAAAGAGAGAACGACATTGGAATGACAATATATTGTATTTGATAATTGAAAAGAAAAAAACAACATTAATATTTTCATAATATTATATTTCTAACATAAATATATATATTTTTTTAAAAAATGATAATAATTCGTTATTATATTCTTTTATTATTATTATTTTTATTAAAAATTATAATAATATTAATAAATTTATCATATTATATATAATATATACAATAATAATAACAACAACGATAACGATAACGACGACGACGACAACAACAACAACAACAATAATAATAATAATAATAATAATAATAATAATAATAATCCATCCAAATCTTTAGTTATTATGATAGATTTTATACTATACAAAATTTTTATTACTTTTCGTTCAAATTCATTAAAATTCATAGACTTTAAAAGTTTATGAGTTGTTGAATAGCTCAAAATTTTAAAAAATTTTAAAAGTATGAATTAAATATCTTTAAATTTTAAATTTTTTTTAAAACTCCGAGATTTTAAGAAACTTTTTAAAAATTTGGAATACACCTAAATTTTAAAGTCGAACAAAGAATACACCCTCTTTGATCAAACCAGCATCAATACTGTAACCTCAAGCAATTAGTATTCAACACAGCACAAAGACAAATAAACACCGTAATGCGTTCTATATGTAAGCCAATTTATATATTGTACTATACCAAGTGTATATATATATATATATTATTATACTGGAAATTAATACTCCCCCTATACGTTAAAATTATCACACTTATGTCTGGCACAAAAAATAAAAAAATAAATATTTTATTAAAAAATAATAAAAATAAAAAAGTACTTGGAGGTATTTTAGAAATTTTAGTTAGAAATTAAAATAAATAAAAATAAGTGTTAAATTGAAAATAATAATTAAATATTGATTTATTGACTTTGTCAAAAATTAATAATGGTGTAAGTTTAGCGGATGAACTAAAAAAAAGTAAAAATAAATTTGATAAACAAAGAAAGTAATATATATTATTTTGTATGTTGTATTATCATGTACTATTATAATATGTGTTGTATATTATATTGTCATATGCCGTCATTTATATAATGTATGCTGGATATATGTGCTAATTAGGTCAAATCAACACTTATTTGATTCAATCAATATGAAAACCGAAACGATAACCATAATATATATTAATGAGTGCTGTCACCTATTTAGAAACATTAGCAAGTTAACATCATATTATGAGTTTGTTTATTTTCTATTTTTTGTGACACTATTTTTTATAAATATTGGAAAAAATATAACACACATAAATACAATTATATATAATATATATAGTTTATTCAATCACAAAAATTAATTATTCAATACAAAATATTATATTTTACATTATCAATATAATTCTTCGTATCTAATTAAATAGAAATATTATTAACCTAATATTATCTAAAGTTTCAATTACAAAAATGTGTTTGTTTTCAATTTCTTTTATTGTTTGAATACATACAATTCATAATAAAAATATATAATTTACTCTTATAAATATTTAATATTGGTTGGTTCCGTAATATATAAATAAATGATGCCTATCATTTCAAGTTTGAGGTGAGATGCTAATTTAATATGATAGTTTTGTTGAGAGAAAATGTTGTTTTCCATCGGACCACTTAAAAAGTTTACATTTGTTTTTTACGCGAAGTTTAAAATACAATAATATTTTAATTATAGTGACTAGTTAAAAGCAGTGTAAAAATAATTTGCCTTATTTTTTTGTATAAAATAATGATGTGATGATAAAGTAAGAGTATTTGTAGAATAATGAGGTAATTTTGAAATGCTTACTTTATAATTGAACAATTCAAAATATATATATGTTGTGAGTGAATGGAGGTAATATATATATATATATTTTTTTCGAACTATACCTAATAAAATTTGAAATCAAATTTGTTCACTTTCACAAATTACAATGCATCATTTTCAATAATAATATACTCTCTTTTCGTCAAACTAAAAAGTATATATTTAGTTTTGGCATGAAGATTAAGAAATAATACTTCATCTGTCATCCAAATTTATTCACACTTTCTTTTTCTGATTGTCGTCCAAATTTATTCTCGTTTTTCTTTTTAGTAAAAAAATATTACATTTTCTATTTATTTTTTCAGATAAGATGATGTGCTGAATATTCATATTCTGTCATTAGGGATGGAAATAGGCAGGGCGGCCTATCAGGGGCCTACGACCTGGCCTGGCTTGATGTATTTACTAAAAAAGCCAAGTCAAAAAAAATTGTAAAACCTTTTTATTTAAATAGAATAGACTTGGGCTTAAAAAAAAACTTTTTAAATTAATAGATCAACCTACTTAATATTATTATTTTTTTTATAAAATATTTTTTATAATTATATATTAAAAATAACTTTCTATCTAATAATAATATTTATTAAATAATTTTAATTATAAATTTATTATAAAAAATAGAATTTTTTAACTTTTGTATATATTAAATAATTGTTTATACTTTATTTATTTTTTATTTCTAACTAAATCTGCAGATAAATAAATAAATAAATAAATAAAAATGTTATGTAGTTTTTAAATAGACTTGTAGGCTAGACCAGACTTTTAAAAATGTCAGACTCAGGCTTTAAAAAAAAAAATTCAAACTTACAAGTCAGGCTTAGGCCGATATTTTTAATACAGGCCTGACCTATTTAGCCAAAGCCTTGTCTGACCTGACATATTTTCATCCCTATCTACCCTGCTGAATTTAATTTCAACTATTAATAATTAAACAAATTAAATTATTTCAAATTAATTAAAATTATTGAACAGTTAGGATGTAATTCAGCGTGTGCTGAAAAAACTAATCAAATCAGCACATGATCTAAAACTTTTTTTTTTTTACCATAAAAAGAAAAAAATTGTTTTTTAAAATTCGTGCCTGATCAAATGAGTATAAAATTACATGACAGAAGGAATAATATTTTAATTGTCATGGATAGTTAAAAAATAGTGTAAAGATAATTTTACTTTTATTTTTCTTTTGTGTAAAACTAATGATATAATAGTAAAATATGTGTATTTTATGGTAAAAAGAAGAGGTATTTTTGAAATTGTTATTTAATAATTGAACAGCTAAAAATAGAGATATGTATATTTTGTGAGTGAATTGAGGTATTATTATTTTATCTCATAAAATATTTAAAAACAACAAAATTAATATTTTTAATAACACTTTCAAAATTCTTATGTCTCAATTTCTCGTATTTGGTGGAAATAGAGAATTCATGATTGAGATATAAACTATTTTTTATTCTTTAGTTTCATTTCTCTATTGTATCAAGAGATATACAGAGAAATGAATTTGAGAAAGTGCAGTGTATGTTTATTTTTAAATTTTTTTACATTTAACTTTTACGATTTAATTTGTATTTATTTTCGATTTTTTTACTGTTATTTAATTTTTATAATTTTATATTATTCAAATCTCATAAAATATCATATCTAAATTATTAATAAAATAAATTATCAAACTAAAAATATAACTAAAAAATACAATAATATTTTTCTTATTTAATTTATTATTTTTAGTAATCGATTTATTTTTTCAACTAGCAATATGATGTATTCTCTTTATGTATTATAATTTATTATTTATTTTTTTTTATATTATATTTTACGAAACAAAAAGAATTAATTCTCATTATCAACTGAATTCAGGAACACATATTTTTGAAATATATACTTATATATATGGGAAAATAACAAAAAATACTTTATACATAAGTTTCATTATCATTTTTGAATAATTTTTTTTTGTTTTATCAATAAATGACGATAAGCCCTTCCGAAGCCTTAAAATTGTCCCTCGGCGCTAGAAAAAGGCACATGCGACTCACATGAACGGACGTGGTCTCGCCGGAGCTTGCGTTGAAGTCGTCGGAGCCGATGTGGCAGGTGACATGGCACCTCCTCGGGCTTCTGATGTAGAAATTTGCAATGTAGGATAATATGCCAATACAAGATCTTATTGTCAAGGGTATCGAAGATATTAAGATGATTTTGAATCGGTGGAAGTGAACTAATGAATAAATTCTTACAGTTTTTTTTTTCAAACACACACCAAAGAAAACTTTTGGTTCAAATAAGAAACTACGTTCATTTCATGATTCAAAATAGAATGAATCAGACTGTAAAATACAGTTAAAGAATTAAAAAGAAAAATCTTTTTTTTTTTGTTTTTTTGGGAAAGAGTAGGGGATGGAGAAGATAAAAGAATTAAAAATGGTGAAATGGAAGATTATTAAGTCCCTGAAGGATTTTGGAGAATTGGACATAGAAAATGTTATTATTTCCAATTCAGAGCTACTCTATAAATAGAAATAGAGGTTTCAAGAGAAAAATCAACTATGAAAGCAAGTGGTCGAAAAAGAGGGATTTTAGAGCAATGTTAATTCTTAGTCCTGAAGATGGAGTATATATGATAGCTTGTATTTTATGTATTTTAATTGTTTCTATTTTGGTAATATACTTGAGTTTATCTGGTTTAAATTCTATTGAATTTATGCATATTCAAATATTTTTCAAATTTATGAATTAATTAACAAAATTAATCGAAAATAAAAGTAATTGAGGAAAATTCTTGAGCCCAATTGTTATTTTAAATTTCAAGAATCAAGATTAAAAAATAATTATGATACTTTTAACAAAAAAATATATTTCCTCCGTCCCAACTCAAAGTACCATTTTTACAATTTTTGTCTGTCCCACTCCAAAGTATTTATTTTCTTATTATATTAAAAGTAATTATACATCAATATCAAAATACACTTAACTTTTTACATAAATTTTACATAAATTACAAACATACAATTACACATACAATTACTTTTTACCTAAAGTCAAAGGGCAAAAATATCAAAACCTCTTACACACTTTCACTAAGTAATAAAATATTATTCTTTTTTAATCTACTACAAAATTCTAAACGACCCATTTGAACCAGAAGGGAGTATATTATTTTATGATACCATAATGATTCAACAATTATTTTATATATTCTCTCTATAATAGTTATTTATGAAAACAAAACATAATTATTAATTATATTAATTGTATAGTTCGATTTATTAGCTTTAAGCACTATCTTTTAAAATAATTATAGAAAAAAATAGGGAATTTTAATTTTTTTTTTCTTCAACATGTTGAAAATCGCGGGGATGGACGAGTAAGAGGTCCAACGCCTCCGAGTAACTTGCACAGCGGAACTGTGAAACGTTCGACATAACCACAAGCTTACAACATAGTTGTCTTGCGGTTATAGCAGCAGTATGTGTTCGTGCACAAATCAATGGTTGAATAAGTGCATAAAGAAAAACAACACATCAAGTTTGTTTACCCAATTCGGTTTTCCAACCTACGTCTGGGGGGGATTCCAATCCAAGAACCTTAACTAAACCAAACACTTGGTTTACACCATATAAGACACCAAATCGAACTACCCAACCTATCTTCTACTCAAGCTCCATTTAGTTTATACAAACTCTCATGGACTGGTTGTTACTCTACCGCAACAACTCTAGTAGGTCAGCGACCAAGCTAAGAATAAGGTTGTTTACCAGATGAATATCTTCTTCGGCTTCGACTCCAAAAAATCCTTCTTCTTGTCTTCAATCCTCTATGGATGAGCTTTCTCAACACACAAACTGGTGGAGAGAATACTTACTCAAAGTGTTGTGTATCTCTCTACTGATACAAACACAAACAACACACAAAATACAAACACTGCACACAAGAGACAAAGTTGACTATGTGTCAACTTTTGGGGCAGTGTATCAGAGCAATAAATGCAAGCAGTACAAGAGGACAATACATACATCATCTCCTGCATTTCCTTTGTCCAATGCACATACATTTATCCTATTCCATCGAGTGTAGGACACGTAAGATACATCCAAAACTAGTACCTCGGTCAACTCTGTGCAGTGGTAGATTTCCGGAAATGGTGTCAACCGAAAGCTGCAACAACATCCTGTATATTTGCTCATATGCCAAAAGTAGAAATAAAAAGGGTTTGGCATTTTTGAATATGCCAACAATCTCCCCCATTTTGGCATATGCAGTAAGGCATAATAGGCAACAAACACACACATCATTCTCACATCCACACCACAATCACAATCCGATTTAGAGTTATTACAGGCCATCAATTCGAACAAGCCACAGGAAGCTTTAACATCCAAATGTTGTAACAACAGAAAAACATCGGTAGTTTATCAGAAGTAGAAAGAAAACATAGTCATCAAAAGTAGGCAAGTAATACCAACTCCTCCTCAACAGCACACACTCCCCTTGGCTTGCTGCATTCCCCCCTTGCATTGTAGTAGAGGCCAAAAAGAGGTGGTCAAGGGTCGGCTTCCTCCGCACCATCACCATCTTCATCATCATCTTCATCAGCGTCCTCATCATCTACTCCTCCAAGTTTGCGAGGCAGCAACCTCACGGCCTGTGCCACTTTTCATTTCTGAGCAATGAGAGCAGCAGACAGAGCAGATTGATCCCTCATGACTTCAGTCAATAGCTACAATTCTCTATTCGGGCATCGGCATCCAAAGGGGCACCAATGAGAAAGTCGTTGTGAAGCTTTTTGAGGTTAGACTGGCCAATAAATGATCGAATGAGAAACACCTCCTCGTCCAGTTTTAGATGAATTCCCTTGGAACTCAAGAACAAACAAATTAAACCGGGATAGGGTAATCGTGTCCTTTCCACTTTTGAATCCGAACAAAAGTCAATCATTTTCCTGATTACCAAATAGCCAAAATTAATTAGCTCAAAATGTTTATCAATAGAGAAGATGAGAGTAACCATATAAGTGTTGATACTTGTATTGTTGACGGTTGGTAAAATATTGCATCCACAAAGTCGAAAAAGACATTGATACTTCATCGTCAGCATTTTTCCAGTCACTCCAACACATCCAAATGTCAAAGCATTTCCAGCAGATATGGTTCTAGCAACCTCTTTTGTTGATTCATCACTCAGCTCAAATGACAGCTTATTTTCATCATTCGCTGGCAATTTGTAACAACTCATTGATCACTGCAGGATTGAGTTCCAAAATTTTTCCACGTATGTAACACCCCCAGTTGGCTCATACTGGAAATGCTACCGCCACACTGCATCATGAGGTCGTCACCTCCTACTTCGGGCCCCACAACACAGTGTTAAGGCTAAAATTAATTATATAAGCATTTTATTATTCCCAAAAAAAATAGTTTATAAATATTTACAAAAACATACTCCCAAAACGGGAGGTTTTTCTAGTTAGAATTTACATATAATACATCAGATGCAGTTCACTCATTCAGCCCGTCTTTCTATCTCCCGAGACGTCCCCTGTCCCGGAGGTGCCATGCGTACCTGAATCAAATATTTTTCTTAAAAGCAGTCTAGAATTAAATCCATTTTAAGAACTAACATAAAATATGCCATGTCATGCTCGAAAATAGAGTTTAATTTCCGTCATTTGCAAAATAAATGCCATGCCCATACTGAAATAATGTAACAATAATGTCAAAATCGACAACTCATGCACATATACCCATATACATATGTCAAAGTGAGCAGCCGGAATAACCTCGGCTCCATAATAACAGCTCACTAGACTATCATCAATAAATAGCCGGAAAATCCTCGGCTCAAGGAAGGACCTGGTAAACCCATAATAATATAACGGTCACCCGGTCACTCCCATATACCCACCATACGACTCCCGCAATCAATACATGGATAGTCGAACGTTGTCGCCATTAACCACAAGACACCCCATAGTCTGTGATAGCGAAGATAGGACCCTCCTGTCTAGCCCTACCCCGTGTAACGTAGTAGAATCCGTGCAACCTGGAATCACCCGAAGGAAACCCGGAAACTCTACTCCTCCTCGCACGCCCTAACGGGATCGCGTTTGGAGTTTGGCATCTGATCCTAAACTACCGGTAGACCTCACTAGTAGCTACTCCAATGAGTGGAACAACACCGAACCCGAATGATTAGACCAAATACGTCTCAACTGCAATGGGTCTAATCCCTGAATGACCGTGCGACTAAGTCACCCAGTTGCCCGACTACTATCGTCCACTATCGCCAAAGTGTTACGGTACATCGGGGTCGAATATCCTAACCCCAGATGATGCCCTCGCCTAGCACTACCGCACACGGCGACTAAACGATAGATCCATAAAACATATCCGATAAATCGTGCAATGTGTGCAGCATGTCAATAAGTGAATTTAATGAAAAGGGCTGGTGAGACGGCCCACCTATCCTCCTTTTTATAAATTCACCAACACGATCAAATACGTATATCAAATATCGTAACACGAAGTTTCACACATGCATATACACACACATATATACATATATAGATGCACTGACCAAATGATTCCACATAATATCATATCAATATCAGAATCAGAATCACATGCAACATAAATACCTAATTTCTTAAAATTAGATTTAATTCCCTACTGCTTACCTCCTACCGATACTTTCTGGATTTTATAACTTCACCCAAATCTCCTCCAACGTACACCTGTCCCATTATTTACTCAAATCAGATGAGCTTTATGCTTATTCTCAGGAGCTACCTGCTTATTCAAAAGCTAATTTCTATAATTAACTCGTCGGGCTCCAAACTTTTATATTTAGTAGAATATGATATTCTAGCTATAAAATCCTTCTACCTCATAATATTTATATTGCCCGATTATTAAATAAAAATACGCAAAGGTATGAACAAGCAGGCAGGTGCGATATACTGCCGTTTTTTATTCGACTTGGATTGGTACGAAATTCTCAAAATATAATGTCGGCGCTACGAATAGGCTATTAGCTAAAGAAATTCATCGATTAAATAGCTAAATAGCCAATTTTTGAATTTTTGAAGAATTTCTAATTTAATACTCCAATATCAAAATTCGTATTAAAATTTATAATCGGACTCTACGAATAGCAAGGAATACCATACCCAAGTCGGAATTGGAATCGGACGGCTAAATCTTTTTCTTTCTTTTTTTTTTCTTTCTTTCTCCTTCTTCTTCCTCCCTTCCTTCTCCTCCTTTGGTTCGTTGCTGCTGCTGCGTTGGATTCTTTCTTTCTTTTCATATTATATATATATATATTATATTATTATTATTATTAAACATAATATATTATTATTATTAAACATTATATATTATTATTATATTATTATTGTTATTAACGATGATGATAAGGTTCTTATCATCATCTACTATATTATTATTATATATATATATTATATTATATATTATATATTATATTTATATTTATATTTATTTTTAATTTTATCGATATTTATCCATTTAACAGTCTATTTAATTATAACTAATATACAAAATTGGAATATAATTTATCCCAAAATATTAGTTTCTTGATTCCATTACTATTGTCAAATATTTATTTGCTATAATAATATTATTTTATACATTCCGAAATCGGGGCATTACAATCCACTCCCCCTTAAAAAGATTTCGTCCCCGAAGTCTAAACTCAAACACATAACAAGGCAACTTAATTAAACAATTGTGGGTATGCTTTGAACATTTCTTGTTCTACTTTCCACGTGGCCTCTTCCGCTCCATGTCTGGACCACATTACTTTCACCATACGAATATCTCGATTCCTCATGGTTCGGACCTTTGTGTCCATGATCCACAGAGGCTTTTCTTCATACGAAAGATCTTCATTCAGCTCTATCTCATCTTGAGATAAAATATGAGAAGGATCTGCAACATACCTACGAAGCTGAGATATATGAAACACATTATGGATACGCTCCATAGAATTTGGAAGTGCCAACCGATAGGCCCAATCACCAACTCGATCGACAATTTCATAAGGTCCAACATAACGCGGACTCAATTTTCCTTTAATCCCAAACCTTCTAATACCTTTCATTGGGGATACTTTCAATAAGACAAAATCTCCACTTTGAAATTGACCCTCACGTCGGGCTCTATCGGCATAACTCTTTTGACGATCTTGAGCTGCCTTCATCTTTTCTCTGATAATTCGAATCTTATTTTTCGATTCCTCAATCATTTCCGGACCCAGTATCAGTCGATCACTCATATCGTCCCAACTCAAAGGAGTTCTGCATTTTCGACCATAAAGAGCTTTAAAAGGAGCCATTCCGATACTTGCTTGATGGCTATTATTATATGAAAATTCCACTAAATCCAAGTGGTCTTCCCAACTCCCTTGAAATTCCATAGCACAAGCTCTTAGCATATCTTCCAGAATACGGATAGTTCTTTCTGACTGACCATCAATCATAGGATGGAATGCAGTACTCATATGCAACTGAGTACCAAAGGCTTCCTGCAATTTTTGCCAAAATCGAGATTGAAAACGTGGATCACGATCTGATATGATCACCTCAGGAATACCGTGTCGTTTAACCACATAATGAACATATAATTTGGCCAATTTCTGCATACTCCAAGTCATACGTACTGGAATGAACACTGCTGACTTGGTCAATCTGTCTATAATTACCCAAATTGCATCTGTTCCCGACTTTGACCTTGGAAGTCCTGTTACAAAATCCATTGCGATAGAATCCCATTTCCAGAGTGGAACTTCTAAAGGTTGTAGCAACCCCATTGGTCTATGATGTTCTGCTTTTACCTTTTGACAATTTAAACATCGTGCAACAAATTTGGCTACATCCTTCTTCATGCCCTTCCACCAAAAATGTTGACGTAGGTCATGATACATTTTATTTCCCCCCGGATGCACTGAGTATGGTGTATTATGAGCCTCACTCATAATCTGCTCTTTCAAATCATTTCGATCCTTTGGGATACACCACCTCCCGTGAAATCGAAGACTCCCATCTGGAGCAATATTAAAATTTTGAGTCTGACCGTACTGAACTTTCACTGCAAGCTCAACCATTTTATTATCTTCCATTTGAGCCGCTCTAATGCGATCATAAATTTCAGGCTCAACTTGTATCATTTGCAAATATCCCCGAGTCATACCCCGTCCAAGTACCTCAATTTCCATCCGCGCTAAATCTTGGCACAGTTCATCAACAACCGACATGAAGCCCAAGTTATGCCTTGGTTTTCGACTTAAGGCATTGGCTACAACATTTGCTTTGCCTTCATGATACACAATTTCAAGATCATAATCCTTCACCAATTCTAACCATCTTCTTTGTCTTAAATTCAATTCTTTTTGGGTGAAGATATATTTCAAACTTTGATGGTCAGTAAATATTCTGCAATGGGCTCCATAAAGATAGTGTCTCCAAATCTTCAAAGCAAACACCACTGCTGCCATTTCCAAGTCGTGTGTCGGATAATTCTCTTCGTGAGGTTTTAGTTGTCGTGATGCATAAGCAATAACTCTTTGATTCTGCATTAAGACACATCCCAATCCCTGCTTCGAAGCATCACTATACACTTCAAACTCCTCACCTTCCACTGGTAAAGCCAAAATTGGCGCTGAAGTTAATCGATGTTTCAATTCTAAAAAGGATGACTCACACTCGTGATCCCAGTTAATCTTTGCATCCTTTTTCAGCAAATTAGTTAATGGTTTTGCAATCTTCGAAAAATCAAGAACGAATCGCCGATAATATCCTGCCAAACCCAAAAAGCTTCTTACTTCTGATTGATTGGTAGGTCTTGGCCAATCCAAGATTGCCGCCACTTTAGAAGGATCTACTGAGATACCCTTTCCAGAAACAACATGCCCCAAGAAAGCAACCTCCTTCAACCAAAACTCGCATTTGGATAACTTGGCATATAACTTTCTTGCACGCAATATGTTTAATATTACATGCAAATGTTTTGCATGCGTCTTTTTATCTGGGGAATAGACCAAGATATCGTCAATAAATACCACCACAAACTGATCGAGGTATGGTTGAAAAATTCTATTCATCAACTCCATAAACGCAGCCGGGGCGTTAGTCACCCCAAAGGACATAACCGTGAATTCATAATGCCCGTATCTAGTCCGAAAAGCTGTCTTCAGAATGTCATGCTCTGCAATCCTTAGCTGATGATATCCAGATCTCAAGTCAATCTTTGAGAATATAGTTGCACCTCTCAGTTGATCAAATAGATCATCAATCCTCGGAAGAGGATATTTGTTCTTCACCGTGACTTTGTTCAGTCCACGGTAGTCAATACATAACCTCAAACTTCCATCCTTCTTTTTCACAAATAAAACTGGAGCTCCCCAAGGCGATGTACTAGGCCGAATGTAACCCTTATCTAGCAATTCCTGTAGTTGCAATTTAAGTTCAGCTAGTTCTAAAGGTGCCATCCGGTATGGAGCCCTTGATACTGGCTCAGCACCCGGCACAATATCAATAGCAAAATCCACCTCACGAGCTGGTGGCATACCCGGAATGTCATCAGGAAATACATCAGGAAAATTTCGGACTACAGGAATATCTTGCAATCGCTGCTCCCCTTGCGTCAAATCTCTTACCTCACACAGATATACTGGAAACCCCTTACGAATAAATGATTGAAATGATAGGGATGAAATTACCTTCATAGAAGGTTGTCTGGCAGATCCTGCATAATTCACCTGTTCGCCCATCGCTCCAACCAGCGAAATTGATCTTTTTCGACAATCAAATTGAGCTTGATATGCCACTAACCAATCCATCCCCAATATTACATCGAACTCGGATAGCTTGATGCCCAACAAGTTAGTAACAAAATCAACCCCTTCAATACTAACCGGAATCTGCATATAAAGCTCTCGACATTCCAACACTTCCCCTGATGGAAGTAAAACATCCACTACCACTTCTACTGATGAATTCAGACCCAATCGTCTAACTAGACGCTTAGATATGAACGAGAACGTTGCACCCGAATCGAATAACACAAGAGCAGGAAAACCGCAAACCAGAAATCTACCCGTTAAAACCTCACCTGGATGATAATCAGCTTCTGCTTGGGTAAGAACATTTATTCGTCCACGCTGGTCAGGTCCTCTGCCTGGCTGCCTAGATGACGAACGTGACTGACTTCGTCCCCCTCGCCAAGATGATCCTAATCCTCTCCCTTGTGACTGCGAAGACGGCGGCTGCCATGGCCTAAACCTCGGTTTTGGAAACTCCCTTGCAGTTACCACACTTGGACATAACCTGGCAATGTGACCACTACCACCACATTTAAAACATGTCAATGGAACTTTATCACAACGAGTACCTGGGTGGCTTGTTCCACAACGCCGACAAACAGCCCCCGATTGCTGAGACCTCTCCTGACTCGGTTCATTAATCGAAATCCCCTTATACGATGGCCCAGACCTGAACATTTGCCACCATTTCTTTTTACCCTTGGGCTCATCCTCCACTTTAGCTTTTCCCTTATCTCGAACCTGATGTTGATAACCTATTTCCTTCTCACTCTCCTTTTGTCTGACTTCCTGCTTCTGATAAAATCGGGCAGCACGCTCGTAAGCCTCATACAATGAACTGATATCCAACACCGCTAAAGCTTCTTGAATTCTGTGTTGCAACCCGTCTACAAAATGGTCAATTCTGTCTCGCTCACAGGAAAAGTAGTCAGGAACATACATCTCCAACTCATTAAACTTCACAAAATAATCCTCAACTGACATCGAGCCCTGCTTTAAGTCCAGCAATTCTTGCTTCTTCGCTTTTCGAATATGCGACGGTATAAACCTAGCCTTTAACTTTGCTTTAAATTCATCCCAAGTCATATCCACTTGGTCTACACCTGCAGCTTCTTCACCTAACCACCACCGATTTGCTCGGCCTTCCAAGAAATAGGCTCCAATATTAACTCGTTGATCTGGCGGAACCTGAACAACACGAAATATCTTTTCCATCTTTTCAACCCAAAACTCAAGGACTCCTGGCTCCACTGAACCAGAATATGTTGGTGGGTTATGCAGCATCACAGCATCAATGAAACTCCTCTGTTGAGGCATCATCGCGGCCATAAACTGCCGAAAGAAATCCTGACTAGGTGCCTCTGTTGGTACATGCGCTGGCACAGGATACTGTGACTCATCAGACGAAGGATCAAACTCTGG
The DNA here is from genome assembly GCF_009805555.1 of Andrographis paniculata. Classification (NCBI taxonomy): domain Eukaryota; kingdom Viridiplantae; phylum Streptophyta; class Magnoliopsida; order Lamiales; family Acanthaceae; genus Andrographis; species Andrographis paniculata. The sequence continues at coordinate 4,344,341 of NW_026137586.1, read as the reverse complement.
GCCTTGAATAGCCCTACGTACACCACCACCTCGAGAATTCGACATACTGCCCCCAATTTTTCCTGATTCAATATCAATTCAGCACACAGCTAAACCAAGCATAACAATAAAAGATAGATCACATTAACATGAATGCACCCGCAAAACCCAAACCTCACCAAACCAATTCAATATCATTATTATTTTCAAAACCTTTTTAATTCAAAGAGCCAAAATCTATCAAACCTAGGCTCTGATACCAACTTGTAACACCCCCAGTTGGCTCATACTGGAAATGCTACCGCCACACTGCATCATGAGGTCGTCACCTCCTACTTCGGGCCCCACAACACAGTGTTAAGGCTAAAATTAATTATATAAGCATTTTATTATTCCCAAAAAAAATAGTTTATAAATATTTACAAAAACATACTCCCAAAACGGGAGGTTTTTCTAGTTAGAATTTACATATAATACATCAGATGCAGTTCACTCATTCAGCCCGTCTTTCTATCTCCCGAGACGTCCCCTGTCCCGGAGGTGCCATGCGTACCTGAATCAAATATTTTTCTTAAAAGCAGTCTAGAATTAAATCCATTTTAAGAACTAACATAAAATATGCCATGTCATGCTCGAAAAGAGAGTTTAGTTTCCGTCATTTGCAAAATAAATGCCATGCCCATACTGAAATAATGTAACAATAATGTCAAAATCGACAACTCATGCACATATACCCATATACATATGTCAAAGTGAGCAGCCGGAATAACCTCGGCTCCATAATAACAGCTCACTAGACTATCATCAATAAATAGCCGGAAAATCCTCGGCTCAAGGAAGGACCTGGTAAACCCATAATAATATAACGGTCACCCGGTCACTCCCATATACCCACCATACGACTCCCGCAATCAATACATGGATAGTCGAACGTTGTCGCCATTAACCACAAGACACCCCATAGTCTGTGATAGCGAAGATAGGACCCTCCTGTCTAGCCCTACCCCGTGTAACGTAGTAGAATCCGTGCAACCTGGAATCACCCGAAGGAAACCCGGAAACTCTACTCCTCCTCGCACGCCCTAACGGGATCGCGTTTGGAGTTTGGCATCTGATCCTAAACTACCGGTAGACCTCACTAGTAGCTACTCCAATGAGTGGAACAACACCGAACCCGAATGATTAGACCAAATACGTCTCAACTGCAATGGGTCTAATCCCTGAATGACCGTGCGACTAAGTCACCCAGTTGCCCGACTACTATCGTCCACTATCGCCAAAGTGTTACGGTACATCGGGGTCGAATATCCTAACCCCAGATGATGCCCTCGCCTAGCACTACCGCACACGGCGACTAAACGATAGATCCATAAAACATATCCGATAAATCGTGCAATGTGTGCAGCATGTCAATAAGTGAATTTAATGAAAAGGGCTGGTGAGACGGCCCACCTATCCTCCTTTTTATAAATTCACCAACACGATCAAATACGTATATCAAATATCGTAACACGAAGTTTCACACATGCATATACACACACATATATACATATATAGATGCACTGACCAAATGATTCCACATAATATCATATCAATATCAGAATCAGAATCACATGCAACATAAATACCTAATTTCTTAAAATTAGATTTAATTCCCTACTGCTTACCTCCTACCGATACTTTCTGGATTTTATAACTTCACCCAAATCTCCTCCAACGTACACCTGTCCCATTATTTACTCAAATCAGATGAGCTTTATGCTTATTCTCAGGAGCTACCTGCTTATTCAAAAGCTAATTTCTATAATTAACTCGTCGGGCTCCAAACTTTTATATTTAGTAGAATATGATATTCTAGCTATAAAATCCTTCTACCTCATAATATTTATATTGCCCGATTATTAAATAAAAATACGCAAAGGTATGAACAAGCAGGCAGGTGCGATATACTGCCGTTTTTTATTCGACTTGGATTGGTACGAAATTCTCAAAATATAATGTCGGCGCTACGAATAGGCTATTAGCTAAAGAAATTCATCGATTAAATAGCTAAATAGCCAATTTTTGAATTTTTGAAGAATTTCTAATTTAATACTCCAATATCAAAATTCGTATTAAAATTTATAATCGGACTCTACGAATAGCAAGGAATACCATACCCAAGTCGGAATTGGAATCGGACGGCTAAATCTTTTTCTTTCTTTTTTTTTTCTTTCTTTCTCCTTCTTCTTCCTCCCTTCCTTCTCCTCCTTTGGTTCGTTGCTGCTGCTGCGTTGGATTCTTTCTTTCTTTTCATATTATATATATATTATATTATTATTATTATTAAACATAATATATTATTATTATTATTAAACATTATATATTATTATTATATTATTATTGTTATTAACGATGATGATAAGGTTCTTATCATCATCTACTATATTATTATTATATATATATTATATTATATATTATATATTATATTTATATTTATATTTATTTTTAATTTTATCGATATTTATCCATTTAACAGTCTATTTAATTATAACTAATATACAAAATTGGAATATAATTTATCCCAAAATATTAGTTTCTTGATTCCATTACTATTGTCAAATATTTATTTGCTATAATAATATTATTTTATACATTCCGAAATCGGGGCATTACAACGTATATATATCTTATGATACCAGAGAGAGTTTGGATCGAGTACTTTCCCACTCAAATTGACATAAAACTCCTTGACAAGACGAGGACTGTAACGCTCCAATCCAGTTGCCCAAAATAACAAATGTCTTTCCTCAAGGAACGCATGGAATCCGACATCGGTATACGCTCTCCAAATCAACTGAGCTTCTGAAATCACAGTCCTTCCAGCAAGAACATCTTGAGCATAGCCATACCCAGAAGCATAATAATATGCCTCATTCAACGCTTTATCTTCACGAACAGCAGGAGGTCAGGAACTCCTTTTGACTTTCGAGCCTTTGCCTTAGTCCTTTTGAAAGTCTTTTTAGCAGGGGCAGGGACATTGCTAGACGAACTGCCAAACTTTCTTTTTCGGAATTTGTTCAAAGCAGAGGATAAACGAAGAGAGTCCAATTCATTTTCTTCTTCTTCTTCATCGATTTCAGGGGGGTTCCACAGGAACAACTTCTCCTTCCTCAACCATATTTTCAGGAATGACTTGGTCCGCCTCTGTAGCTTCAAAATTCATATCCACGGGTTGGGGCATTTCTGTTCCAACTCCTTCAGTGTCTTCAGCAGGTACCTCTTCATGCACAGCCTCACTTTCAAGTTCATCAACAGCAGGAACCTCTTCTGCAGTTACAGCAACCTCTGCATCACCACCAGCAACAGTTACAACTCCTTGAACATCAACAGGGTTCTCATCAACATTTTCTTTTTGTGCGCCAGCCATTTCAACAGCGACTTCATCATCCTCTTGATTGATTAATCTCTTTTCCACACGAGAGTCATCAAAAGTTACATTCCTCGATTCCATAACTTTATTCATCCTCTTGTTGTAGACACAATAAGCTTTGTTGTTATGAGAATAGCCAATGAGTATTCTTTCATCTGATTTTACATCAAATTTCTGAAGATAGCTCATATCCTTCAAAATGTAGCATCGACATCCAAATGTGTGAAAGTATGACACATTCAACTTCCTTCATTTCCATAGCTCGTACGGTGTGACCTCAGTATGAGATCTCAAATATATTAACATGCAGTATTGATAGCCTCAGCCCAAGGTACTTCGCAACACCTTTGGCTTGCATCATTGATCGAGCATGTCTTGAAGTGTTCGATTCTTCATTTCTATGACTCCATTTTGTTTTGGGGTCTTTGGGGCTGAATACAAATGAAGTATTCTAAGATCAGCACAAAAACCATCAAAATTCTTATTCTCAAATTCCTTACCATGATCGGTACGAATTGGATTAACCTTTTATCTCTTTTCATTCATCAATCTTTTGCACAATTTTTCAAAGATATCAAATTTATCTCATTTCTCCTTCATAAAATCAACCCATGTATATCTCGAGAAGTCATCAATGCAAACAAGTATGTACTTTTTACCTCCAAGACTGGGTGTATCCACTGGATCCATCAAATCCATGTGCAACAAATCCAGACAAGTGTTGCTGCTTTGATGTTCCGAATGCAGATGAGAGACACACTTTTGCTTTCCTTGAGCATAATCACCACAAACGAAGTTAGATAACTTCGAAAACTTTGGAAACCCTTTGATAATTCCTTGCTTGCTCAACTTCATCAAGTTCTGTTGGTTGATACGGCCAAGTCTTGTATGCCATAGAAGGGCTTCATCATCCTTTGAGATCAATGCAACATCCACGGGTTTGTCAAGTAAGTAGTTGTTGTTCCTTGACTTTTTTTCCACTCAACACACACTCATTCTTGTTGTTGTACACCTCACAAGCATTCATAGTGAACTTCATTTGCAGCTCATCATCACATAACTGACTGATACTAATGAGATTAGTACTCAAGCCTTGAACAAAATATACCTTCGAGAACTTCGGTATACCTTTGGCTTCGAGAGAACCATAGCCCACAATTTTTCCTTTGGCTCTCCAAATATCACTTCTCCACAAGTGTCAGCAACATAATTCTTCAATAGATGTTTTTGATTCGTCATATGGCGTGAACATCCACTATCAAAATACCATTGTGATGAATTATTTGCTTATTGACTAGATAGGATGACATTGCATATCATTTGAGATTGATTCTTCTTAGGTCTCCATTCTATTATGAAATTCACCCTTTGTTTCAGCTCCTCTAAGGGCCAATGGACCTTCTTTCCAGACATCAAATCCCTAGCCAACTTGAAGCAGTAAAATTCAGCATAACCAAATCAAAAATAGTACTTGCAATTACTCTTCTGCTGTAACGACGGATTGACACGTCTGTTCCTTCTACGATTTCGATTTTGTCTCTCCTTTCTGTTTTCTTTGGGACCTTCAGTTTTATTCCCTTTTGCAGGTTTCTCTGGAATCTTCACATCAATAAGAAAATCTCCTTTCACAAGGTAGTTGGGTTCACTTTCATGGATTCTTGATAACCTATCCCTCGATGATCTCCAAATGGCTTTCCAATCGATAAAACTTCATCGAGTTTGTCTTTTTTTTCCTGAGCCTATAATTTTCTTCTCTTTGATCATCACACTTCATTTTTCAGTTGCTTGACTTTCCTCTGAAGTCTTTCATTGATTTCCAACATTTTTTGAATCACTTCCTCAGCTTTTTCAACTCGAGCTTCCAATCGATAAACTGTGTTGATCAAATCCTTGTTTCTCTTGACACAAATTTGTTGTTCGGCTACAACTTCCTTATAAGCTTTCATCATCTCATAGATGTCCATCTCGATTGTGTCCTTGTTGTTATATTCTTCTTCAGGAACACTTTTTTTTCCTTTGCTAGATTCCCTTTCTTTGGAAACAAAAGCAAAAACACTTTCATTGTCACTTTTATCTTCAGATTCTTAACTATCTTCCTCATCACTCCAGGTAGCTTGAAATGCATGTTTTCCTTTCTTCTTGAACGTTGCACATTCCACTTTCACATGGCCACTTCCGCCACATGCAAAGCATTTCGGATCACTTGAGTTTTCTGGCCTAGAAGCAGTGTTGAACTTCTTCTTATAGCTTTTATCATAGGCTCCCTTTTTTTGTTGTAACAGCACTTTTGTGTTCTGGATACTTTCACTGTTCACCAGTTGTTTTGCCACCATAGTGACCTTTGTTTCCAGAATTTTGGAATTTTCGAGCATGCTTTTCACTTATCATTCGAGACATTTCTTCATCAAGTTTGACAATCCAGATCTTCAGCCGTAAGAGAAATACCTTTTGAGTTTTCTTCTTCAATATGATTCATCTCCCAATTCATGAAAATACCATTTAAGGTTTCAAGATTCATGTTCTTGGTTTTCTTTGTATCCTCAATAGAGACTTTGATTTTGAGCTTTTGTTCACACTTCTCAACATCTTTTGAACTAGCCTTTGTTCATCATATTCCAAGCCAAGAGCATATGTTTGGTTCAAAACATCCTTGAATCGAGTGTAGAACTCTGACATTGTTTCATCATCAGTTATTTTCAAGGCTTCAAACATACTTTTCACTCTTTGGAGTCTTGTTTCCTTAACTTCAGCAGTTCATTTGAATGCATTTTCCAAGGCTCTCCATGCATCCTTTGCTTTCTTGCAGTTTAAGATGACACGAAACTGAACATCATCGACAGAAGCAAATATGACATTTACAACTTTAGCATTTCCACCAGAAACAATATTTTCTTCAGGTGTCCACTCATTTTTCGACTTTAGAATGATAGTTGGGGGGTCGTTCTGAATTTCTCCAGGCATAACTTTGGTTGGAGGAGTCCAACCAAACTCTACAGCTTCCCAAGTTTCATCACCAAGAGTTAACATATAGGCCTCCATCCTGTTTTTCCAGTAGGTGTAGTTGTTCCTATCGAAAATTGGCGGACGAATGGATGAGATTACTTCACGACTCATCTTGAACCACGGACAGATCTACTCGGGGTATTGAGCACGCTGCTCAGATACCAAATGTTGGAAATCGCAGGGAGGGGCGAGTAAGAGGTTCAATGCCTCGAGTAACTTGTACAGCAGAACTGTGAAACGTTCGAAATAACCACAACTTTACAATGTAGTTGTCTCGCGGTTATAACAACAGTGTGTGTTCGTGCAAAAATCGATGGCTGAATAAGTGCAGAAAGAAAAACAACACACTAAGTTTGTTTACTCAGTTCATTTTTCCAACCTATGTCTAGAGGATTCCAATCCAGGAGTCGTAACTAAACTAAACACTTGGTTTACACCATATAAGACACCAAACCGAACTACCCAAGCTCCATTTAGTTTATACAAACTCTCATGCACTGGCTGTTACTCTATCGCAACAATTCCAGCAGGTCAGCGACCAAACTAAGAATAAGGTTGTTTACCGGATGAATATCTTCTTCGGCTTCGACTCCAAAAATCCTTCTTCTCATCTTCAATCCTGCATGGATGAGCTCTCTCAACACACAAACTGGTAGAGAGAATACTTATGCGAAGTGTTGTGTATCTCTCTACTAATACAAACACAAACAATACACAAAATACAATCAAAACACACAAGAGACAAAGTTGATTGTGTGTCAACTTTTCGGGCAGTGTATCAGGGCAATAAATGTAATGCAGTACAAGAGGATAATACATATAGCATCTCCTGCATTTCCTCTGTCCAATGCACATACATTTGTCCTATTTCATCGAGTGTAGGACACGCATGATACATTCAAAACTAGTACCTCGGTCAACTCTGTGCAGTTGGCAGATTTCCGGAAATAGTGTCAACCGAAAACTGCAACAACATCTTGCATACTTGCTCATATGCCAAAAGTAAAAATAAAAAAGGTTTGATATTTTTTAATACGCCGACCCAACACAAAACTCTAATTTGATATTGCAAAATTTAAACTTATTTAAGATAATTATAATATACATATTGATATAAAATACATATATTTTGTTTTGAATATTATTTCTTTTCATATGTATATGTTTTTCTTTTATATTTGTCAAATCTTTGTTATAAGGTTGTTCGGAAAATCGTTTGTAAAAACATTTTTAGCTATTTAACCAGTAAAAATATTAATTTTATTATTTGATAAATTAATTTTTTTAAATAATTTATTGTGTTTAAAATGCTATTTTTCTATTTTTTTTAATTATATTTTTTATCTTTAGGAGCATCCGTTACCGGCATTACTTCTATTTTGTTATCTTTTTTATCTCTCTTATTTATATCATATCCAATTCAACATTTAAATTATTTTATTTATCACTTGTTATAATAATCATCTTCAACACATTACCTAATAATATATATAAGTTATTTATTTATACATATTTTTATTTTCTAATATATTTTTATATAATATTATATTAAATTTTAAATTTTAATCTATATAAAATTTATTATATTGAAACATATAATTTATTATTTCAAAAATTGAAATTATTTGAATAAATCAATATATATATATTAGATAATTTTTTTAATTTAAAAATATAAAAAAAATTAATAATATTTAATCACTTTTTTTAAAAAAAAAATTTGAAGGTAACCGGTGTTTGAGAAAAGTAATAAATAGTGAATAACTGTATTTCTTTTCAAAGGTAACGAGAAAGGTAAGTAGTTATTATAGTAAAAACTGAAAATATAATCATAAAGGTAATGAGAAAGGTGACTGTAAGAGATGCTCTAAGAATTAAATATTCATTTAACATATTAATATATTTTTTATTAAAATATTTATTAACTATATATTACATTTTTATTCGAAGGACTTATAAATTTAGTTTTATAAGTTTAAAATAATTAAAAAAAAAAATTTAAATGTAAATTATGTATTTGTAAAATTTTTAGGTTTTTTAAATGAAAGACAAAATAAAAATATTAATCAATTTATATATATATTATCGCATAAATTTTTTGTTATTGAAGATAAATATATTAAAACAAATTTATTTTCAAATTATAAATTTAATAAAAATTAATTTAATTTAAAATTAATCTAATAAAAATAAACAAATAATTTTTTGTTTTACATTTTACACCATTTCTAATAAAAAGTGCTCATATTTTTTTTTAATAAAAATACATTAATTTTTTGAAAAAAATATTTTTAAAAAACAACAAAAAATCTTTTAATAAAACTTTAATAATTTTCAATAATTAATAATAAAAATTCTAAAAATTTCTATACACTAGAATGATGCAACTAAATATTTTTAGAAATATATAAAATGTCTTTGATTATTATTTTACGTATAATTCGTTAATATCAAACCGTTGTTTTACCAAACACTTTAGTATAAACATCTAGTCAAACCAACTAATTGAATCAGCTAAAATTAACCGCTAATTGAATAAACTATTCGACTAAAAGTTAACAGCTAATTGTCAAACACTCACTATATTTTTATCCGTATTTGTTCCAATACTTAATTAAAAAATTGTCAATTTTATTATAAGCAACTTAGATGATATATCATCAATATTATGGACGTCATGTTTACCAAACAAATGTTTAAGGAATGTTATGCCACGTCGCAACGATTATAATTTTATCCTATAAATAGACATGTAATGCAATGAAATAAATTCACCCCCTCCACTCATACTCTCTCGCTTGTCTTATTTTCTGTCTGTTTACATTAAATTGCTATATACAAATATACTATACATACATTATACATAAATATATAATAATAAATAATATACACAATATATATATATAATATAACACACATTTATACATATACAGATATTTATATACATAATATGTATAATATAATCTAATATATAAAATAGTTGTTAGTGGTAGAGATAATAAATATTTCTATTGGCTAATAATATAATAATATTAAAATACATTATCAACGAGATTGTGTATTTTAATTTTCGCAAAGTAATATTTTATATTCTGTTTATTTATTATGTCTAACCTTGTCAAATAGAAATTCCTCATTCTCCTCGTTTCTGGCCAAAATTATATGGTTTGGACTCGCGATGTTAAAATGCATCTGACATCAATGGGCTTGAAAAATATCATTGCCCGAGATAAAAATTTCCCGAGCCAAGATCGTGCAAAGACCATGATCTTTTTGTGTCATCACATTGATGAGGCACTAAAAATGCAATATGTGATGTTGGAATCCCCACTTGAACTGTGGGAGAGATTGAAAGAAAGATACGATCATATGAAGCTGACTATGTTGCCAAAGGCACGAAGCGAATGGTAAAGCCTACGGCTTCAAGACTATAAAACAGTCCAATAATATAATTCTGTCATGTTTAAAATAACATCACAGTTGCGTCATTGTGGTGAATATATATCTGAATCTAATATGATAGAGAAAACTTTCTCTACTTTTCATGCCCCTAACATGGTTTTGCAGCAACAGTATCGCGAAAAAGGCTTTCAAAAACTTTCTCTACTTTTCATGCCTCTAACATGGTTTTGCAGCAACAGTATCGCGAAAAAGGCTTTCAGAAATATTCGGAGCTGATCACCCGTCTTTTGTTGGCCGAACAAGATAATAAATTGTTGTTGAAAAATCACGTATATCGGCCAATAAGTGCAAATCCATTTCCAGAGGCAAATGCTATACAACCGGAAAATCTGGTGCGTGGTTGTTGGCATGTCAGAAATCAACCGAGATTAATGTGGAACATCTTGTTCCTCATGTACATACGCAATATGGCTTGGCTGAATCTCTTATCAAAAGATTGCAATTAATTGCTATATTATTGTTAATGAGATTTAAACTTCTCATATCAGCTTGGGGACACACCTTATTGCATGTAGCAACCATCGTGAAAATAAGGTCGACAAGTTATCATTGTTATTCCCCTACTCAAGTGATATCTAGAAATGTACCAAATATATTTCACCTGTGAATTTTTGGGTATGTTGTTTATGTGTCAATTGCGCCACCCCAACGCACGAAATGAGACCTCAAAGAAAATTGGGTATATATGTCGGGTATCAATCACCCTCGATTGCGAAATATCTTGAACTAACAAAGGGTGATTTATTTACTGCAAGGTTTACAAATTGTCATTTTGATGAATCCATTTTCCGACATTAAAGGGAGACATTAATCAACTTAAAAAAGAAATTACGTGGAAAATACCACTTGAATTTGATCATCATACGAAACATAGTGAACTTGATGTTCAAACAATTGTGCATTTACAAAAAATTTCAAATCAATTGTCTGATGCTTTTAATGCTACTGCTAAAGTTACAAAATCCTATATTGCAGCAGCAAATGCACCAGCTAAAATAAATATCTAAGAAGAGAAAGTGTCGAATGCTAATGAGCATACTGTCCACGTAAAATGTGACAGAACGTTGGACTCCAAAGACTAAAATTCAAGAAAGAAGAAAATTGTAAATATTGATGAAGATATCAACAATAATTAGATACCTGAAAAGTTCAGTACAACCTATGAAGAGGTTGATACTAAAAATTCTGATGAAAGTGATGATAAAGATATTGAAACTTCTGTTAATATACCAAAAGTGGAAAATATTGGAATAGAAATAAAATAAATATTGATGATGCATTTGCATATTCTGTAGCACTCGATATAATGAAAGATGACAAAGATTATGAACCAAAATTAGTTGATGAATCTCGACAAAGAGATGATTGACAAAATGGAAAGATGCAATTCAGTCTGAATTAGACTAATTGAATAAACGGAAAGTATTCGGACCTATAGTCCAAATACCTGTAGGCTACAGATGGGTGTTTGTGAGAAGAAAAAATAAAAATAATGATATCACAATATATAAAGCAACGCTTGTAGCCCAGGGTTTTTCCTAGAGACCGGGAATTGATTTTGAAGAAACATATTCTCCGGTTATGGATGAAATAACATTAAGATATCTGGTTAGCAGTATGCGAAAATCTTGATATACAATTAATGGATGTGGTTACTGCATATCTTTATGGCTCCTTAGATAATGATGTCTATATGAAAATCCCATAAGGGTTTAACACACCTGAATCATTCAAATCAAAGCCAAAAGAATCATATTTCATCAAATTGGAAAAATCTTTGTATGGGCTCAAACAATCAGGCCGAATGTGGTACAATTGTCTCAGCGAAAGCCTAACAAAAGAAGGTCCATGTGTTTTCATATAGAAAAATAGGTCAAGATTCGTAATCATCGCTGTATATATCAATGATCTCAATTTAATTGGAACTCCTGATAAAATCTAGAAAGCTGTTGAATATCTGAAAAAGGAGTTTGAGATCAAAGATTTTGAAAAAATTAATTTTGTCTTGGTCTACAAATTGAGCACTTGGAAAGTGGAATCTTCATCCACCAATCAAATTATATCAAAATGGTACTGAAACAGTTTATGATGGATAAATCACACCCGCTAAGTACCCCAATAATCATCACAGCACTCGATCCAGCAAATGATACTTTAGACCAAAAGAGGAAAACGAAGAAACACTTGGCCCTGATGTGCCATATATGAGTGTTATAGGTGCATTGATGTATCTTGCTAACAGCACCCGACCTGATATATCATTTGCTGTAAATTTATTAGCAAGATTCAGTTCATCGCCTACTTGACAACATTGTAATGAGATTAAACACATTTTTGCTATTTTCAAGGAACAATTGATCTCGGGTTATTAGACTCGAAAGATTCTCGACATGAATTGATTGATTTTGGCGATGCAGGATATTTATCTGATCCTCATAAATCCAAGTCTCAAACTTGCTATATATTCACTTGTGGCGAAACAATGATCTCTTGAAGGTCGATGAAACATACTTTAACTGCCACTTCTTCAAATCATGCTGAAATATTGGGAATACATGAAGCTAGTCGAGAATGTGTTTGGTTGAGGTCAATGACTCAACATATTGAAAAATTGTGGGTTAATACCCGACAATAAAATTCCCCCAACTACATTGCATGAAGATAATACGGCTTGTATAGCCCAATTGAAATAGGGTTACATTAAAGCAGATAGAACGAAATATATTTCACCAAAATTCTTTCACTCATGATCTTCAACAGAATGATGAAATTAATGTACAGCAAATTCGATTATATAATAATTTGACGGATATATTAACTAAGACATTATCGACTGCAATATTTAAAAAATTGGTGAAGAAAATTGGGATGCGTCGGTTAAGGGATCTCAAATAATATTCAGATAGAGGGAGCGAATTTATACAAGAATATTGCACTCTTCTTCCTTCACTAGGATTTTTTTTCCATTGAGTTTTTTCCTAATAAAGTTTTAACGAGACACATTCTTTTATAATGACGTCTAAGGGGGAGTATTATAAGCAACGTAGATGATATATCATCAATATTGTGGACGCCATGTTTACCGAGCAAATGTCTAAGGAATATTACGCCACGTCGCAATGATTATACATGTAGTGTTAATTTGTATTAATTTTCTCCTATAAATAGAGATGTAATACAATGAAATAAATTCACGCCCTCCACATATTCTCTCACGCTTGTCTTATTCTCTGTCTATTTACATTAAATTGCTATATACAAATATACCATATATACATTATACATAAATATATAATAATAAATAATATACACAATATATATAATATATCACAGATTTATATATATACATATATTTATATACATAATATTTATAATATAATATAATATATAAATAAGTGGTTAGCGGCAGATATAATTAATATTTCTATTGGCTAATCCTATAATAATATTACGATAAATTTATGTTTATTCATTTTTTTAATTTTTTTTTTCAATTTTCTTAACTTCAGATTCATAATTTCAATTCACCGGCTACATTTAATTTCAATTTTGTTAGAACAAATATTCACTTAATTGTTAAAATTTATATTTATAAAATAATTATTTAACTTGTAATAAATGTAAAATTATAAAATAATAATGACTTTTATAAAAATATATTTACTTGTAAGATTTTAATTTTGGGGTTTAGTTTTGAATAATAACTTTTTGAATTAAAATAGTTATTTGATATGATATAAAAAAATATATATGTAATGATTTTGAATTTAAAATTTTAGTATAATATATTAAAAAAAATAATAGGTATTTTATTTCATATATTTTGAAATAGTAAAAATCAAATACAAAATCTTACAGGCAATACACCAAATATAAATAATAATTTTATTTAAAATAATTGATTTAAATTTTATTATTTTTATTTTTATAAAAAAAGAGCATTTCTATAACAACTACGTCTCTCCCCACCTATCTTTTCCCCTTTTTCTCCTCCCCTTTCTTCTTCCCGATTGATTGTGTATTTTGTTTATTTCCTCCACGAGGGAAACCCCAATGCGCTGCCGAACCTGCCATTGCAAGAAATGCAAATGCTCACCCCAGAGCAAGTACTGCTAATTTCTGGAATTCATTCTCTCTAAATTTATAAATTAACAGACAAACACATGATCGATCCAACATATGCATTTCAGTAAAGATCAGATACATCAATGGTGAAAAGAACAAAGAAGCCTTATTTGGATCATAACAAGAATGTCACTAATTGATTCACTCCATTTTATTTTATTTCTAGCTCTATGTGAACATATTGGACCTGGAATATACTCCCTCCGTCCGATAACAAAATATTCATTTTTCTATTTTAGTCCGTCCTATAACAAAGTATCAATTTCCTTTTTTTAGTAACTAACCTAAAATTACAAATACCCTTACAATTTATAATATATTCACAAATGCTATTACCTTTATATCACGCATACTAATAAGATTATTTTAGTCATTTCTACTTTATTTCTACTATATCCTAATATAATACTAATATTTTTAAAATTACGTGCAAAAAGCAAATGGATATTTAGTTATGGGACGGAGGGAGTATATAATTTCATACGTCTAGTGTGTTTGTTTGGGGGATTGGATTAGATTTACACTGTTCATTCAATTTTTCCCCCAAAAAACATCAAATCAAACATCTATTTTTCATTTTTTATATTATACTAAAAATCAATTTTACATTCAAAACATCACATCAACACCTATTTATATCACATCATACAACTATTCAAATTCAAATTTTTTACTATTAAAATCCCAACTCAAAATCCAAACCCCCAAACAAACACATTCCACTACTTTTTTTTTTTTCGATAAAATAGATTGGCCATATTTGAGTTCCATATATAATTTATCTTTTTGCAACACGGTCATTCGGTGATAAGTAGTTCAATTTTGAGATGTATTGCAATCACTGTTGCAAATATTGGAAAAAAAAAAAATTGTACCAGAATACATAAAATTTGGTGACCAATTTAATTAGAATAATTCACATTCTCGTAATGTTAATTACAGAGGTGGAACATATATATATATACACGCTAGGCCAAACTAAATTATGATACCTTTCTGGCTCCAATTTTGGTTTCACAACACATAAATTTTCTATTTGAAATCCAACTCCACGATTGTTTTGTATTCCAATTTCAACTAGCCATTGTAAGGACATCAAAACTCATTTTTTTCACCCATCTAAGTTGATTGAGATTAAATACAACCTCAATTTATCTAAGGTCACAACTTTCGTAATCATATTTGCTGGATTTTTTTTATCCTTTCCTTAATTTCATATTCATTTTCTCTAATAGCTCACGGATGTAATGAAACCTCAACTCAGGGTGTGCTCGTTTAAAAGATTTTTCAGAGTTTCTACTATTCACTAAATTTTTTCCCTAAAAAATATCAAATCAAATATTTATTTTTTTATTTTTTTTTTATAATATATAAAAAATCAATTTTACATTCAAATCACATCAATATTTATTGATATCACATCACTCAAAATTCAAACCCCCAAATGCAGGATTGGACACCAAAGCCTTCCAAAGTCAGGCAAAAGAAAACTGAAGACCAAATCTCTTCGAATTAAAGAAGCCATTGAAAATCAAGTTGGAAAACAAATCAATTCGGAAGGAGAATCAAAAGACCTATTTAGAGAATATGACATGCTTTAAATCCAAATTAAATATTATTTGTACAAATTTTTATATTTATTAAAAATAACACAATTTTTTGTCTACATATATAAAAACCACGAAATTAAGAGAGTCAAATAAAAAAGGAAAATATGAATGGGTGTTTGAGATGGGTAAAAAATTAGTTGCATATGATATTATGTACTATAGTTGCCATCAAAATATATTCTCACTCTCTTTATTTTATTTTATTTTTTTTATCGTCATCTAAATTTTATTTATTTTTAGTAAAAAATTTTGTTTACCTAAAAAGAATTATTATTTTTTAAAAATTTTTTACTTACTTTTCTTAAAATTTATGTCGATCAAGTGAGTAAATTTTACATGACGAAAAAATTATATAAAATTTGTAGTAAATAATAAAATTATTTAATATTAAAAACAATAAAATATAACAAATATTGTAGGTGTGTTTAGTAATTTTTTAATTTTAATATTATTATTATAGTTAGTTTGAATATGATAATATTTTATGAAATAAAATAATATTTATTTATAGAAAATTACAACCATTAATATTTAGTTAAGAAAAATACTCTCCTATATGATATTCTCTCTGTCTTATATATAATGATATATTTTTCATTTTTATCTGTGTCAATTTTATATAATTTTCTATTTTTTAAAAAGTATTACACATTTGAATAATATTTAAAAGTTTCAAATTTTAGATTTTTAAAGTTTTAAAATTAGTTTTTTTAACCTTAATCTATTGTCATTTTTATTAATACATTCTTAATTATTTATCATACATCTTTTAAATTTTCGTGTTTACGGTAATCCTAATCTTATATCAGAGAGAGTATTTTTTTTAGTATCGGGTTTAAACTCATGATCTTACGCTACCGTTACCCGAAGGTGCGCGTTGGGTTAACCCCCGGCCGAACATAATATCTCGTAAACTAGGCCCGACACACTAGGCGAACTATATGTGGCAGGTGACCTGAGAGGGGGTTTGAACTTGTAAGATTTCATGTAATTTTCTATTTTTGGAAAATATTCATATTTAAAAAATTCAAATTTTAAAATTTTAAGATTAGTTTTGCTAACTTTAATCTATAATTATTTTTACTGATAGATTCTTAATTATTTATCATACATCTTCTAAATTTTAGTGTTTATGGTGATCTTATATCACAGAGAGTATTTTTTTTAATATCGGGTTTAAATTCATGATCTCACGCTACCACTACCGAAAGTGCGTACGGGGTAAACTCACGTCGAGCTTAATACCCTGCAAATTATGATCGACACACAAGTCACACTACGCGAGCCACACATGACATGATACGCGATATGTAATACAATTAAAATTTAAAAAATTAAAAATTATTTAAATTTAAATATGGTTAAAATATTCTCTCATCTTATTACTAAACTTTCTATTTTACCCTTTTTAGTCTATAGAATCAATTTTAATTTTTTTTCATTAAAATAATTTTTAATTAAATATCAAAATATTATTTATTTTTTATTTTCTTTATAATCTTATTAGATAATAGTAATGCAAAAGTTGAAAACCTTACGACGGAGGAATTATAATTATATGTAACAAAAGGAAATAAAAATAGTGCATAGCATATTTGATTGACGCAACTGTATTAGTTTTACAATTTTTATACATTTGCATTAAACATATAAAATTTCAACACCATAAGTCCACACTTTTCCTTTTTCTCTCTGTCTCACACACACACACACACTTCCATATCTGTGTTCAGAACAGAACAGAGCTGTGTTTCTGTTCCTGTTGTCAATGGAAAGCTGGTAATTATCAGATCAAACACCACCATTGGATTCTACTCAGCTCGCCCTCTCTTGATCTTCCCACTACTCACGCACCGGCACCGCCTGCATCTCCTTCATTCGAATCGGCTTGCGCGAGTACATGTAACGGGTCGCTGCTTTTCTGCTGGCGGGTGGGGAATTGCTTGGTGTTGTGGAATCTATGTAGTTCTATGCGGGGGTGCTGGTTCTGTGGCTTTGGCGTGTAGTTGATTGAAGGTGATATTAGTGTATGAGCGTTGGTGGTGGATGGGGGTTTTGGATTTAGGGCTTGTTTCAGAAAGTGTGAATTTGTTGTCGGTGGTCGCGGAACGGCAATAGGATGAGCAACACTGATGTCAGCAGAGCTGGTGGAGCTGTCGAGAGAGACATCGAACAGGTATATAATTATATTTTTATGTACATTTCCTCTCTGGATTTCTCTGATGGACGCGCTCACGCACAATATTTGTTGGTATATTAATAAGATGTTTAACAATGGCGTTACTGTTGTAAGTGTTGATTAATTAGTTTCTCGTTTAGCCATTACGTGCTAATAATTTTTACTCTTATGATCGATGCGGTTTTGGTGATTCGATTTAACGAACAAAAGAAACAGTGAAACATAATGTACATATACGAATATATTTTTATTGAGCTGTTCATTTTGTTTATCGGTTTCCGGTACTTATGAATCAGAGTTCCTACATCTTTTACTTAATTAATGATCATTGACCCAAATGTTATTTATGGATGCCTGTGGAGTTTGGGGGGTAGATGGAGAGGGGGTTGGCACTCCTAGTTTCATGGAAGCTTCTATATAGTATTTGAGACTGGATTGCTTATAAGGAGCATGGATGACAAGCGTGATTATTGATGTTGTATAATGTGGTTGAATTACTAGGAAACTGAATGTTCAATGTACTTTTGGTTTTATTGTTGATTCAGGTATTCAATAATTTAATTGTTTGAATTGTATAAGATGTTTCTTTGTGGAAAGTTGTTGCCTCTCCTAGTATCCTGGAAGGTCAATTCTGGCTGTACTGTGCATATAAAGAAACTTCTTGGTTTGACTCATGTGACACGTGTTTCCGTAAAACAGAATGAGGTTGAACTACGAGTAATTGTAGTAAATCTATAAATACCGATGCATTCCTTTGTCACCCGTGTTTTGTTGGTACTTTGTGTACAAAACTTTGTTTCTTATAACTAGATAACAAAGTCCATAATCTGGATGCCATTTTCTGGAAGCACAGTCTAGAACTGGGACTTGGATCGCTTTTAAGATATCCTTGAAATCCGGGTCATAATTATTGTGTAGTTTGTTGTGAGGCCTTTCATTCTGACTTGGGCAATCCTGTGATTTTTTATGATTCTAAGAAAGCTATCTTGAATAACTTTTTATTTGTTGTTGTGTTCTAATAAAATTTCTTAGTACTGACAGTTAATTGTGTTCTTATACAGCTTGTGTGTGGTGATTATACTAATTATGTACATCCAACATACTTGAATACTTACTTTCTTTAGCTTCTTCCATTCTCACTACCTTTATGTGGATACATTATAATTTGATGATTATTTCAATATTAAATTGTGAACTTTTTCTTCTTAGAAAGATTGAAATTATTTGGTTTGGCCATTTGACCTATATTAGCAAAAAGGGTTGATGAATGTCTTCCATTTTGAGTTGAGATTATAGTTATACTGCCTGTAACCAAATCAATATAATTAATAGAAAATGTTTCACTGCAGTCAAACCACATAAATTCTGTATTTACCTTTTATTTTATTTTATTTTTGATCGGAGCTGTATTGTTAAGATAAACCATGGATGTATTGTAGCTAAGGTAAAATTATGTATATCTAAGACAACTTATGAAACTAAATCTGAACATGTCAGCATCCCACCTCTATTCTTCGCTAAAATTCTGTGCACTATAAGTATTCATCTTGATCTGATTGATTTGCCACCAGGTTATTTGATTTTTCCTCCATATTTAATAGGTACATAGCATGATTTAATTTGTTCCATTGGTGACGCATGCTTTGTAACAGGCCATAACTGCTCTGAAGAAAGGTGCATACTTACTGAAGTATGGAAGAAGAGGGAAGCCTAAATTTTGTCCATTCCGCCTAGCAAATGTAAGCCATCAAAAGATGCAATTAACGGCCACTAGCTGAACCTATGGATTTAGAAAAGATGCACAACAGGGTCTCGAGGGATTGTGCTCTTGGCTTCTTGCTCTTCATATCTCCATAATCTGAATATTTCGTAATAGTGACAAGTAACATGCTTGGTCATATATTTAAAACCTGTTGCAATTTCTGCTGGAAGCAATGGAAATGACGTGGCTAGCTTGGTATTATTTGAGTTGTTGATATGCTTATAGGTGTTTATGTTTTCTTGTCCCATAAGATGTGCTAAATATTTGTTTGCATAAAATTCTTACTTATATATTTTTTATTGAGTGTACCTACTTGATATCAGTTTATGAACCTTGGCAGAATTGCATATCATATGTAATGCTAGCCAGCCACTTCTCTGATGCCTTGTTTTCAATTTGGTAGAGATTACTTTAGTCTTTTGCTCAGTGTGAAACTATGTAAGACACTTGAAAACATCTGATGAGTATATGTTTTTCATTCCAGGATGAGTCTGTTCTGATCTGGTTCTCCGGCAAAGAGGAGAAGCACCTTAAACTTAGTCATGTTTCCAGAATTATATCTGGCCAGCGGACTGTAAGTTTCCTGCTGTGCAAGCACATATCACATTGTTGTGCTGCCATTATTTAACCAGGTTTGCTGGAACTTGACAATCTGTAATCAATCATAGATATTCTCAGTGTTTTGGTTAAGAAACTATGTTTATGGTTTCTAAATTGTGCATATCATTTAGTTCTCTATCATTATCTGTAACATCCTGAACTTCTGTGTACAAGTTATTAATTCATATGCCACTTTCCATGAACATAATATACCTCAATTATACGTGGTTTCTCTATGTAAGTATTTTTAAAGCCTCAAAAACATAGATTTGTTATCTTTAATTGCTAAATAAGATTGAAACAGTTCATGGAATTGTTGCTAGTCAAAATTACTTCTCCATTGGAGATCTCTTCTGAAATTCAGGCTAATATGTCCATCCTAAAACGAATGGTTATTTTAATTTCTGGGTTTTACCAATTTTGCAACTAACTTCCCAGAATCATTTATATTTCACTCAATTATTCCCTTAGGCTACAAACATTATTGCGCAAAATTTCATTGTTCCATATTCTAACAATGCATTAAAGGCTGGTTATTTGCCAAAAATGTTATAGACTTTGCAGACTTGTGTCCTAAGTATGATACGATTATGGTCAGTCATTGCTATAAGTTGTACTATAGTGAATCATTGATGTACCTATTGAAATTATGGTAGCAGAAAAAAATAAATGACATGCAGGGAAGTCAGGATGCGAGGCTACATCTTGGTTACTGATCCGTATCTGTGCTACTTAACCATTTAACAAGCCAATGAACATTTAAATTGTCTTGTGAACTTTTACTGGAGTTAATAGTTTTCTACCCTATATGTGGTTCTTTTGTCTAGGTTTACCCCTGGTCGCCAGAAATTTCCTAGTTGTAAGAACCCTTAAGTCTTAATGATGTATTTCATCGATAATTTTCACCTCTATGTACTGAATATTTTCTCAAGGTCTCCGTTCTAATGGGTTTTGCGATGATTTCGTGGATTAGATTTCAAGCTCCATTATGAGATGTTCCCGTTTTGTGATTCAGAATGATCTTGTTTGCTTGAAAATTTGTTTCATATGCATTTCTGGGTGAATATTTGGATTGATTCCCCTCTCTCTCTCTCTCAGTGTATCTATTTATGTATTATTTTCTCTGGTCTAGCCAATTTTTCAAAGGTATCCAAGACCTGAGAAGGAATACCAGTCGTTCTCTCTCATATACAATGACAGATCACTTGATTTGGTAAGTTCCCAGTTTGTTACCTCCATATTCTTTAATGAACAGGCATTTCATTGCAACTTGGTTCTTCTGGTGCATATTTGTTTAGATAATGCAACTTGATAATTTTTTTTGACCTCATAGATATGCAAGGACAAGGAAGAGGCAGAAGTGTGGTTTAGCGGCCTTAAGGCATTGATATCACGTGGTCAACAACGCAAATGGAGAACCGAATCAAGGAGTGATGGCATTTCTTCTGGTGCTAATAGTCCCAGAACATACACAAGAAGAAGTTCACCACTGCACTCTCCATTTGTAAGTGGTGAAAAATTGCAGAAGGTGTAGTGCTCTTGTTTCTCCTCTACCCAGATATCATTTCATTTTTCCAGATATAAGCTTCTGCATTAGCTCACTTTGTTGTAAAGTATCTGAACTTTTTGTCAATCATTTGTGTCTGATGCAGGATGGCAGTGATCAACTCCGCCTCCACAGTCCATATGGAAGTCCTCCTAAAAACGTTCTAGACAAGGCATTTTCAGATGTTATATTATATGCTGTGCCTCCTAAGAGTTTCTTCCCATCAGATTCTGCCAGTGGTTCTGTTCATTCTGTGTCATCTGGAGGTTCAGATGGCTTACATGGTCATATGAAGGGAATGGGAATGGACACATTTAGAGTAAGCCTTTCTAGTGCTGTTAGCTCATCAAGTCAAGGATCGGGTCATGATGATGGTGATGCCTTAGGAGATGTTTTCATATGGGGTGAAAGCACTGGCGATGGTATTATGGGTGGTGGTCTACACAGAGTTGGAAGCAATTTTGGTGTCAAAATGGATGCACTGTTGCCCAAGGCCTTGGAATCTGTTGTTGTATTGGATGTTCAAAACATAGCTTGTGGTGGACAACATGCTGCTCTAGTGACCAAACAAGGAGAGATGTTCTCTTGGGGTGAGGAATCAGGTGGCAGGCTTGGTCATGGTGTAGATGCTGATGTCTCACATCCAAAGCTAATTGATGGGCTTAGCAATACTAACATTGAACTTGTTGCATGTGGTGAATATCATTCCTGTGCTGTGACACTTTCTGGAGAGCTATACACATGGGGTAATGGTCATTTTGGTATTCTTGGGCATGGGAATGAAGTGAGTCATTGGGTTCCAAAAAGAGTAAATGGGCCTCTTGAAGGGATACATGTTTCTTCGATTTCATGTGGACCTTGGCATACAGCTGTTGTGACCTCTGCTGGGCAGTTGTTCACTTTTGGTGATGGAACTTTTGGAGTTCTTGGTCACGGAGATAGAAGAAGTGTTTCAAAGCCTAGAGAAGTGGACTCTTTGAAGGGTCTGCGCACTGTGCGAGTGTCATGTGGTGCTTGGCATACTGCTGCCATTGTAGAAGTTATGGTTGGAAGCTCGAGTTCCAGCAATTGTTCTTCTGGAAAACTTTTTACATGGGGTGATGGTGACAAAAGTAGACTTGGACACGGTGATAGGGAAACAAAACTTGTTCCGACCTGTGTTGCTGCTCTTGTAGAACCAAACTTTTGTCAGGTTGCTTGTGGACACAGTCTGACATTAGCTCTCACAACATCTGGACATGTATACACTATGGGGAGTCCTGTTTATGGGCAACTGGGAAACCCACAATCTGATGGGAAGCTCCCATCTCGTGTTGAAGGAAAACTCTCGAAGAGTTTTGTGGAAGAGATATCTTGCGGTGCCTATCATGCAGCTGTGTTGACTTCGAGGACTGAAGTTTATACATGGGGAAAAGGAGCAAATGGTAGACTGGGCCATGGAGATACAGATGATAGAAATGCTCCAACTTTGGTTGAAGCTCTAAAAGACAAACAAGTAAAAAGCATTGCCTGTGGTACTAATTTTACTGCAGCGATCTGCCTACATAAGTGGGTATCTGGTGTCGATCAGTCCATGTGTTCTGGCTGCCGTCAACCATTTAACTTCAAAAGAAAACGTCACAACTGTTATAACTGTGGGCTTGTTTTTTGTCATTCATGCAGCAGCAAGAAGTCACTGAGAGCTTCAATGGCACCAAATCCCAACAAACCGTACCGTGTTTGTGAGAATTGTTTTAACAGATTGAAAAAAGCTATTGAAACTGATACATCATCTCGCTCATCCATGGGTCGAAGGGGAAGTATGATTAATCAGGGGATAAATGATATCATTGACAAAGATGATAAGCTGGACACAAGATCTCGTCCCAATCCTGCTAGGTTCCCTTCCATGGAATCCCTTAAACAAGGAGAGAGCCGCATCTCGAAGATTAACAAAAAACTGGAATTTAATAATACCCGTGGTTCACCAATCCCATCTGGGAGTTCACAATGGGGGGCCCTCAATATCTCAAAGTCTTTCAACCCAGTTTTTGGCTCGTCCAAAAAATTTTTCTCTGCTTCAGTTCCTGGATCAAGAATTGTTTCTCGAGCTACATCACCAATATCTAGACGAACTAGTCCTCCTCGTTCAACTACACCAACCCCAACCTTGGGAGGACTCACATCACCTAAAATTGTTCTAGATGATGCAAAGATGACTAATGAAGGCCTTAGCCAAGAAGTTATTAAATTAAGAGCACAGGTAGCCAATCTTCCTTTGTTGCTTGGCATGTTTTCCCGATACTCTCCTTTATGCCTTAGTTTGACAATATTATTAGCTAGGGAGGCTCCACAGAAAAGAACTTATGAAAGGCACTTTTTATATGAATTGGAATACGCTGCATTCGATTGTTTGATTCTTATAGTTCTTATTTGTATGTAGAACTACATAATAGGAATCTGTCCATTGCTTAACTGTCATCAATCTGTTCTTTATTGTTTTTTCTTAAAATAGAGACGATAAGGAAGATAAGAACCATGCATGCGGAAATGGTGGATGTATTAGTTAGTGTCCTTCTCTATTAATTGCTATTTTTCGATTAACTGAAAAGACAATTTCATCAATTATATAATTGCCAGAGTAAATGTGGAGATATTGTTCAGTGCGTGTTTTGGTTTCATGTAAATTTGAAAATACAAAATATAAATTTTGGACTCTGTTGGAATCTGAACTTGATTCGTTATTTATACAGGTGGAAAATCTCTCTCGCAAGGCTCAACTTCAGGAGGCAGAACTAGAAAGAACAACTAAACAGCTGAAGGAGGCAATAGCAATTGCTGGGGAAGAGACTGCAAAATGCAAAGCTGCAAAAGAAGTAATTAAATCATTGACGGCACAGGTAAGGAAAAACTACTTCTTTCATTAATCATTTACGTTGTTTAGCTGGTTGCTTCGACCTGATCTGTTGGCAGAAAATTCTTTCCAGATATCTAACTACATTAGATTAGGTTTAGGTGATTGTTTGTTCCCTCTGTCCATTGCAAATAATTGACTCTATCTATATGCCTTTGCTTGCATTTGGATACCTACTAGATGGATTGAAACTCAACAGCTACTAAAACCGATTAATCAAGGCTTGAATGCTGGGTTCCATGATTTAAATAATGGTGGAAAGGATTATGGAAATTAATCTCTAATATTAAGTGATATCAGTCTTTGATACTTAGAATAGTAGGTCAGATTGTTTGAATTATTCTCTTTTTGAAAGGCTGTATGGTATCCCTGCTTGTTTAAATAAATGCACAAATTTTCACATGAGCATAAAAGACAACGATTCCGCTGACCCGTAAAAAGTGGTCATAACCCTTGGGGATGTGGGTAATACATCTAAGAAATTATTTCATCGAACATATTTAAATTATATTGGCTAGCCCTTCCTGCAATAGTTCTCTTTGTGATTTTACATGAAACAAACCTATGACCTCTGTATAACTGACTGGTTCTTGGTTATGTTAAAAGTTTAAATTAAGGTAAGGACAGGTTATAGTGATCTATTTTAGGAGATGACAATAAGCCATATTAGTGTGTTCATTGCTATTATACTACTTGTGATTAACAACTTGAATAAATTTCACATTCAACCTAACACTTGTTCTTTTATTCCCTGATAGTAATTGGTAATTCGGAATTGAAGCGTCAGATGTCATGAGATCTGGATCCTGATTTTGTTAAAAGCTTTATTTTGACCTTGCATCAAATAGGATGGGAAGCATGGACCAATCAACGGATCAAAATTGCAGCCTAGTTTATTATTTTTGTACTGCATCCATTGCCAATCTCTTGACGATGATGTTTTTTGCATTGTAGCTTAAGGAAATGGCTGAAAGGCTTCCTGTTGGTCCTGCTAGAAACACCAAATCTCCTCCCTTGGGCGCCCTTGGTCCCCCTCCTTTACCTAATGATGTTGCAGATGCCTCTGTAGATCGAGCGAATGGTCAAGCAAGTAGCCAGGAGCTGGAATCGCACGAGTCGAATGTGTTACACTCTAACGGGTCCAGCACTGCAAGTAATCGCAGCTTGGGTAGCAGCAGGCAAGGCTACTCGGAAGCATCTGTGAGGAATGGAAATAGGGTAAAAGAAAGTGATTCTCGCAGTGAAAATGAATGGGTTGAGCAAGATGAGCCGGGTGTTTATATTACTCTTACCTCCCTTCCTGGAGGACTCAAAGATTTGAAGCGAGTTCGCTTTAGGTATGTTCCATTGAGCTTTTGCCTCTCTATTTCCTGTTGCCACAAGTTCCAGTTTATTTTATTAGCTTTCCCACATATGAGACAACCCACAAGTTTTCTGCATATGCTTTATACGTAAAACTATTATTTCCGGGCTCCTTTCAGGAGCTTGCCTTACTCCTAATATATCAAGCTTGTATCGTTCAATTACAATCAAATGAAATTTCAAGAATCTTGATTTTTACTATTCAGATGTGCATACTGAACATGCATGAAACTTTTGACTGCAGCCGGAAAAGATTCAGCGAGAAGCAAGCAGAACAATGGTGGACGGAGAACCGTGCAAGAGTATATGAACAGTACAACGTGCGAATGGTTGACAAATCAAGCGTTGGCGTGGCGAGCGAGGACTTGGGGCATTGACAGTCGACGAAGCTTATGTATGTGTGTTTCTGTACTCCTCTTTGTCATTCATCCTGTGCATTTCTGCTTCAGCCATAGATAAAGAAAAATAACAAAAATGATATTGTTTGAGTAGCATAATAGGTTTGGCATTGTTGTTCAAAAGGGTTGGCTTTCCATTTGCCATAAAGAGAGAGTAGAGAGGATTTCTAATCCTCGGGGTTTCGGCTTTTCGCCATTCTTAACCATCTATCATCCATTGTTCTCATGGCTTGACTCTGGTTTATGATTTTTTTTCCCCCCATATCAGATGTTGTTGGCTTGCTCGGGGTTGAGGGTAAAATTGTAAATTCCATGATAGGTTGCTGACTAGTTGGGCGTAGGGATGACAATAGGTCGGGTCGGGTCGACTCGAGGCCTGAAGGCTTTCATGTAAATTCTACAGGCGAATGCATCATGGCATTTTACTTTTGTGGTATGTTTTCTCTTTGGCATTTATCAATCATTTGGTTTCTTATATACCGATTTTGTCATAGATTGATTCCTGTTTGGATTTTTTCTAAATCTAATCCATGCGTGATATGTTTTTTATTGAAATTTTATTACATATTTTCTAGTTGTGTATTGTATGCAAAATTTTTATTTTATTAGGCGTGCGTTGTTTCAAGAAATAATTTTCGACATATTTTTTATTAATATTATAAAAAAATTTATATGCGTATATTCACTTTGTGGGTTTGTTTGGGGGTTTGGGGTTTGAAAAAATTGAGATTTAAATAATAAAAATTTTGAATTTGAATATAAATAAATATTGATGTGATGTTTTTAATGTAAATTTGATTTATAAAATAATATAAAAATAAAAATAGGTTAATTTGATTTTTTTGGGGAGAAAAATTGTATGAATAGTGCAAATCATTTGGAATCCTTCAACCAAACACACCTTATATATACTTTCACTATCGATATAAAGTGAGATACATCATTAGTCTCGCAGTGCATGAAAAAAACTTGATATGCGTGATTGACGTAGTAATTGTTTATTTTTATGTTTCACTGAAAAATGATATTTATATGAAAGAAAATTTTGGAAACATATAACATATCTGAAGCATGCATTTCAAATCTCAAAAAATATTATTCCATCAAAGTACAAAATTGTTTGTATGGATTATTCCATCAAAGTACAAAATTCTTTGTACGGATTTAAATAGTTACTGACTGATTAACCAAAGAATGATACACTAATGACCTAATATGTCCATATATTTTTATAAAGAGAAATAGGTCAATTTTTTATTATTATTTTTTTTATCATTGCAGTAATGTTGATGATTCAATCTTATTTAAACTTCTGAAAAGCTCCAATTCTTTGTGAAATATTTGAAAATAAAATTTGAGATCGAAGACTTTGGAAAGATAATTTTTTATCTTAGTTACAAATTAAATATGTAGATAGTGAAGTATTTTTCCACCAAACCACCTATACTCATAGAATGGGTTTTCTTCATGAGTTAAGGGTGAATTATATTATTTAATTCGATCTAATCTCATGTTTACTTTAATATATTATATCTTTATATAATTAAAAGTTCGTTACAATTATACTAATTTATAGGATTATTAATACAATCTAATAGTATTATGTAATGCTACATACTAATTATCTAAATTACTTTTATCTTTAAACACTTATAAATATTTTATATAAATATAATAACAATTTTTTTTGTTTAATATATTTTAATTTCATTTGAAATGTAAATTATATATATATTTTTTAAATTTTGAATCAATAATATAAAGTGATAAAATGCCATATAATATTTTACTAAAACTTAATTTATTATTTTGAGGATAAAATTAAATATATTTAATAAATAATAAAAAATATCAAATTGTATATATACATATAACGTCATGACAATAAATTAAATTTTAATGTTGTTATAATTAGAAAAAAAAAACTATATAAAATAACTTATATTACAATAATTTATAATAACATTATTGACATATAATCAAATAAAGTAAACATAATATGATTTTATCTAATATTTTAATCACGTAAAGTAAACGTTATACTATTAATTAATTCATTGATTATATAATCCATTAAATAATTTAGGTATTATAATACAATCAATTAAAGTAAAAGCACCCATAAGATATTAAAATAATTTTATATGAATAAAACACTTGAGTACTCCAAAGATCTGTAGGTCACTGTATCATAATAAGGATCCATTTAGACAAAAGAAGATATACTCGTCCTTAAATATTATATTTCAGGACAATAGATGCACTTATGTACCTAGCAAATAACATTATGTGTTATATATTGCATTTGCTGATCATATTTAGTTCATTTTCTAGAAATAAAGTTAAACATGTTTTGCTATATCTTCGAGAGGCAAATGATCTTGACCTATAAAATATTTATTTTTTAATCTCTGTGCCAACTCCAAATGAACTAATTTTTGCTAACGGAAAGAGTATAATATATATAAAATAATAATTAATATTTTTATTTGTTATTTTTATGTTGATTTTACAACACTATTCAATTATTATTATTTTAAAAAATATAAATATTTTCAAAACATATATTGTTTATTTTGATGAATTTGAAAAAAATTTGATTTGAAATTGATTTTAAAATAATGTATGATATGATATTTTGCAAAAGAAAAAAAAAAAATATTTTCTTTTAGAAACACAAATTTCAAAAGTAAAAACTTGATATTTTGGTAATAAAAAAAACAAATCCATAATCTCACATTTGCATTTGAAAACATTTAAATAAACTCCAAGGCCCATTTACTTAGAGTAACAGCCCAGCCAAGCCCATAAATGAAACGCGTTCAAAATCAAAGGGTCATTTGAAAAAGCCGCCTAATAAACTTTTGAAAGAACGCAACGGCCACACAGTTTCTCCTCTCAATTTTTGCTTTCTCTGCTGATACGGAAGATTTTACGATCGATTGATTCGATACTTCAACACCGAACCAATTGAATTTTGTTTTGGTAAGTTAATTCTTCGAATTTGAGGTTTCAATCGTTTCTATTTGTTCGAAACTCGGGATTTCGTACTGAATCAAATTGTCTGTAGTTTTTTTGTTTTCGAACAAGCATGTGTTAAATATTGGGTGGATTAGTTATATTTTGTAATTTTATGTATTGGAGAGAGTGAAGTGGAAGAAGGAAGCAGGAGTGTGAGGAGCGAGAATAGTTGCAGTATTGGAGAAGTAGGTTTTGGGCATGAATTTTGCGAATTTTCTTGCTTGAAATGATGATGACTGCACTTAATTTTAGCTGTTTATTTATTCTAGTTTGGTGAATATCTTAGAAGCTCTCAGTTACCAGATAGTTTAATTGGTACAAACATTCATTTTTATTTTTTTTTTTGATCGGAACGAACATTCATATTTGAAACAACAGATGATGAGCACCCAAATTTACTAAAAATGATTGAAAAGGTGTACCTGTATGTGAAAATAAAATTAGGTATAGAATTTAAAGTGTCCTTTTATTAGTTAAGCTGAACACAGTTCTGCACTTAGGTATTTTGTTTTTAAGAGTGATGATGATTTGCTATTGTTGAGAAATAATTCTGAATTCTTCAAATGATGTATTTTCTCGGTGCACCAAGATATCTGTTGGACCTGTTGAGATCAGCTTGTGAAGGAGTGGATAGAAATGGTTTTCAACCTTGTTTCATTGATAATGATCCTTTAATTTATTCTAAAGGGATTTCTTCTTGTAATTCAAAATTTAATTGCTGTTTCTTGTAAAATTGTGGCATATGGACTATAATTCTGTTTCAGGTGTATTATTTCTTTTGCTATCCTTGAAACACGGGTTTCGTAATTGCAAGGTAATTCTTTTGTGCAGTGTGATAAAGGAAATATGGAAAGGCCCCTCACTTTAAAGCCACTGAGCATCCAAGATGAAAATTCAGCCATTGTTCGTAAAAGTAATAACTCGTCTCTCTTTTTCAAGTTTATTTCTGACCACACCATAAGGTTTTCATAAAAGAATGATACTTCATGCATTGATTTCTTTGACTATGCTCGAGTTTACACAATGTCCATTAACAATATGTCCGTTACTTCTATTATCTCCACCAAAGTAAAAGTGGCTTTATTTTTGTAGAGCCTGCAGTTGAAGGTAAAGCAAAGAGCTTTGGACCAGCTGCAAAGAAGGGTGCGGTAGCACCTGAGAGTCGTAAAGCTCTGAACGACATAACGAACAAAAAGCCCTTCCATCCTGCAGCATCCTCCCAGAAAAAGGGTTCTCAAAGTAAGAAGTTAAACATTGCAGGTGAAGGCTATAAGCACCATGGTGTATTTGATGCCGAGGCACTGTCACAGAGAAAGGGTTCATTATTTGAGAAACTCAACATTGCTGAAGAAGGGTTTTTGCATGATCACAGTAAGTGTGTTCAAGCACAAAAATCTGCACGGGAGCTCAACTTCTGGGACATTGTTCTTCCTGGACATGGTAAATGTTTCAAGCTCTTTTGTTCTCTTTCTGTTGGATGCTTCCACAATGCTCCATTTCATCTTGTAGGTTTTACAAGGCGCTGCGATCGAGTATAGTTTTTATATACTTCTAAGAATGCATGTCTTGCCCCTTAATTGTTTCGTTTTTTTTATTATTAGAGTTAATGTTCGAAAGCAGTGGGGAAAATGACTAAAGCGCTTGTTTTTTCTTGCGGGTTTAATTCAAGATAGACATTAAGGAAGACTTCTAGATTGATCCATAAGTTGCTAACATTTCCTGAAGGTTATTGTTTTGAGGTATTGAATTGAAACCATGTGCTGCATTTTTCCTCTACCCCATGTTAGAGATTGACAGTTTTTTCATTAAAAAAGAATCGCCACTCAAGAATGCATGTAAGAACACTTTTTGTTACTGCTGGGTATAGATAACCTTCTTTCCTAATGCAGATGCTGCAGATGTGATGGTCAAAAAAGAAGAGGTACATAGTTGATTCAAACATACATACACATATATATATAAGTATATACATGACACTTAGTGTTTGACTGTTTATAAGCAAATAAGAGGCTGATATTTTTATCTTCATTCCAGCATAAACCTGAGGCTTCTCGGAAATTGGATGAATTGCCAATGACAGAGTTCTTGGGTTCCAAGTATAAATCCCCTCCCGGTTCTCCTCCGGCCTCTTCTTCTCCTTTTGTGCCGTGGGATCTTGAACCTGTGGAACTAGTCCTCAAAGAAGACAACCTCGTCCTCGATGCTTAATGAATGCAAAGGTACTGACTCTACTGTCTTGTTTAGATTCATGTAGTTACACTTTCGACATGCTAAGAATGAATGAATTATGCGCTGGTAGCTAGCTAGCTAATCTTTCCTGCTCCAAGACAGACATTCATGGACTGCCTGATTTTCAATCAAATCTCCTACATCTTCAATCTTTTGAATTTCTCTCAATCTTTGGATCACAAATTTGATTTTAGAATGATATCCCATCCATATATATGTATATGTATATAATATAAATACTTAGCACAAACATAGAAATACTGAAGCATGGAAGTATCCTGCCAATGTTTGTCTTTTGTGGTTTAAATATCTATACTTCCTTCCTTCACAAAAATTTTAATGAATAGTATTATACTATTTCAGTATAATAATATTTTATTTTATTTTATTGATTAATAGAAATGTATAAAATGATTTTAATAATTTTGCCTTTGAAAGTACAAATATATATATATTTTTGTAAAATTTAAAATGTTTTGGTATTTACATATGATTATTTTTTATTATAATTGAAAACAAATACTTGTGAATAGGGCATCGAAAACAATAGAAAAGTGCATTGAGAGTTAGACATAGAGTATTAATATATATATATATATTTTTATAATGTGGAAATCCATAATTACTATTCAAAAGTGCGCACTTGGTAAATCCAGTTGTGATATGTGGATCCTGAGACATCAGGATTGAAATTATGACTTTACGGTCACAATTTTACTCCCCACACCGGCCATACATTACAGGACTAGACATAGAGATATAGAGTATTAATTAATTGTGAGTATCGTGACTCAAAATATATTTCAACAGTTTATCAAAGCGAACAAGTTGAAAAGTGAAAAATTAGATGGATTGTCTGATTTCTTCAAGAAATGATCCATAATCGTGTCTGAGAAATTAATGAACAAAAAGAACGAGAGCGAAATAAAAGGCAAAGGAAAATTGAGCAAGAAAGGTAACAAAAGCAATAAAGCAAATAAAGAAAAGAACATGAACAGGGAAGGAATAAATTGAAATTTTTTTTGAATAAATTCATATTGGATGATGATCGTGTCCCCTTTAAAACTATATATATATATATATATATCTATATTACTTCTAATATGATATAAGTTATTTAAGATTGTAATTTATCCATAATCAATTTAGATAAAGTGTAAATAATTAAGAAATGTATTAGTAAAAATAACTAAATAGTTTAATTAAAATTAAAAAAAATTTAAAATTTAAAATTTAAAATATAATTAAAGTGTATAATTAATTTTTCAAAAAAAAAAAAGAGAATAAATTATGTGAGACGGATGAAAGTAAAAAATAGAGACAAATTAGGTATGTCATCTAAATACCATCCAATTCGGTCTTTCAATTGGGATGTTGCAATTTGGAACAAATAATTAAGCAACTTTGAACCCAAATATTTGCTATAGCTAATTTTTGAAGTAACAATGAGTTAATAAAATCAACATTTTTTTCATAAATGGAATATGTAAATCATTGTGATATGTTTGTCAATAAATATAATATTAAAAAATATCAATTAAAGAGTTGTAATTTTATTTTTATTTTTTTAATAAATAGAAATATATATTGTGAAATAACATAACAGAAAAAAAAAAGATATGATATTTACAGTAAAAAAAATTAATAAAATAAATTATATTAATATTATTAATAATAAAAAAATTAAAGCAAGCATATGTTTTTGTGTTGTATTTATTTATTTCAGTCTTATTATTGTTTAATTAAAAGTTAGAGAATAAACAAATAGTAAAAAAAAAATAAAAAAATAGAGAGTCCTAACTCCCAGTTAAGCAAGCTTCAAGCTTATTTCAGTAAAAGGTTGAGCCAATGTAAATAATTAAGATGCTAATTTGAATCAAATAATTATACTCCCACCTTATTTTTCCATTTTAATCCGTCCCATAACAAAGTATCAATTTTCTATTTTTAGTAACTGTACTATCTACCTAACATTACAAATACTCTTACAATTTACAATATATTACACAAATGTCATTACCTTTATATCACACATACTAATAAGGTTATTTTAGTTATTTCTATTTTATTCCTATTATATCCAATATAAAATACTAATATTTTTAAAACTATGTGCAAAAAGCAAATAAATATTTAGTTTCAGAATGAACGGAGTATTTTAAATAAAAATTGATTACTTGTTTGATAGGGTATTCAGACACTTATTTTACTATTCCTCAAAAACCAATGCATAATCAAGCAAACTTTGCAATAAGTTAAACGAAGGAACAATTGATTGACACCATACGTGTATTCGTATACAGGCCGTTCCTGACTTTTAAGACCCAGGGCAAAATAAAAATTACCGGCCCGATATAATATTTTTTTTATCTATAATAAAATATAAATAAATAAATAAAAATATTTTTTCTAGCTTAACTTTTAAAAATTGCATAACACCCCTTATATTTTAACAAATGCTATATTAAACCGTGTCATGCAAAAAATATAGATAAAAAGTCATCTTCTCATAAAAAATATATATATATATATATAAATGAGTTTCATAGAATATTTTTTAAAGTACAAGGGACTCATGTCATTTTTAAAGTATATAGAGATTTACACTGAGTTTCGAAATAAGTTATTGATAATTTTGCCTAATAATAATAATAATTTTGTCTAATATTTATTATCTTTTTAGTGAAAAAATAATTAAAAAAAATAAAAAACCCCTAAATATAAATAAATGATCTACTCTCGATTTTTTTTACCTATTATAGAATATAAGTTATTAAATAAAATAATTTTTCCAAAATTTTTAGATAAAATATCAATAATATTATTAATATTAACAATGTTAAAACAAAAATTAGGGGCTCAGTATAAATAATATATTTTTTTTTTATCTATAATAACATATAAATAATTAAATAAAATATCTTTTTTAATATTTTTATATGCAAAGTATCAATAATATTAACTTTGTCTAGAACTTTACTACTAAGTCATGCTCTTATATTAATATATTAATGTCAAATAATTTGTATATATAAATAATTTATATATAACATAAATAAATAATGGGCCCAATTTAGATTGAGCCCTGGGCGGTCGCTCGTTTCGCCCGGGCCCAGGGACGGCCTTGGCCAGAACCGCTGCTGCCGTCGCCGCTGGAGAAGGAGGAGGAGGAGAAGACTCCGTTGCCGCCACTTGGGCCGTCGTTGAGCGGCCGCCGTTGTTGTCGTCGCCGATAGGGCCGTTCCTGACTTTTGAAGGGCCCGGGGCGAAATAAAAATTATGGGCCTTTAAATATATATAATATTTTTTACCTATAATAAAATATAAATAAAAAAAAAAACATTTTTTCTAGCATAACTTTTAAAATTGCGTAACGTTCTCTTATATTTTAACAAACGCTATATTAAACCGTCGCTATGCAAAAAATGTAGATGAAAAGTCATCTTCTCATCAGAAAAAAATATAAAAATGACTTTTATGGAATATTTTTTAAAGTACAAAGGGTTCATATCATTTTTAAAGTATATAGAGACTTACATTGAGTTTCGAAATAAGTTATTGATAATTTTGCCTAATAATAATAATAATAATTTTGTCTAATATTTATTATCTTTTTAGTGAAAAAAATAATTGAAACAAAAATAAAAGACCCCTAAATATATATAAATGATCTACTCCGATTTTTTTTTTTTTTTTACTTATAATAGAATATAAGTTATTAAATAAAATAATTTTTTCAGAATTTTTAGATAAAATATCAATAATAGTATTAATATTAACAATGTTAAAACAAAAATTAGGGATGCAGTATAAATAATATATTTTTTTTTATCTATAATAAAACATAAATAATTAAATAAAATAATTTTCTTAATATTTTTATATGCAAAATATCAATAATATTAACTTTGTCTAATTTTTTTTAATGTATAAAAAAATATTTTTAAATTTTGAAGGTACTTAACCATTAAGCCATGCTCTTGTATTAATATATTAATTTCAAATAATTTTTATATATAAATAATTTATATATAACATAAATAAATAATAGGCCCCAATTTAGATTGGGCTCTGAGCAGTCGTCCCTTTCGCCCGGGCCCAGAGACGGCATATATATTTCCTTCATCTGATAAAATATGAATGTTTGATTGGTTACAAAAATCAATAATATTTTAATATTAAAACAAAATAGATAAAAAAAAATAAGATAAAAGTATTATAGAAAAATTATAAATAATTGATAAAAAAATAGGGAGATAAGTGAAAATAAATCGTAAAAATTTTATTAGTATTTCTTAAAATAAGAAAAATAAAATTCGGGATAAATAAAATTGTTTACTACATTAAATTATACATAATTTAGAAAACGACAATATATATATATAATTTTGATGGATGAAAAAGAAATATTACATATTATATATATATATATATATATTATTTTTCAAACAAAGAAACACTCCCTAAAAAATCCGTGGAACATTGTACTATTATATAACAAATATTGTATAAAGAACACCATAGATCTTCTCAACTGAGAAGGAATCCTCATCCTTCTCCTTACACAAAAATAACATATATATATATATATACACACTAGAACACGCTCTTGCGCGGTATACCGCGCGACTATTCTATAATGTAATGTAGTGAAACATTATTTATTTGAAATATAAACTGTAAAACAAAAATACAATCGAATTATTTGCGCTCAGGTCGGTTGGTCCTCGGTGGTTGGTCTGGTCGGTTGGTCAGGTGGGTTGGTTAGCTGTCGGATAGGCAGGTCGGAAGGTCCTCGATCGGTTGGTCCTCGGTCGGTTGGTTAGCGGTGGGATAGACAGGTCGGAAGGTCCTCGGTTGGTTGGTCTGGTCGGATGGTTGGCGGTCGGACAGACAGGTCTGATGGTCAGCAGGTCGGACAGACAGGTCTGATGGTCTGCGGTCGGATAAAGTAGGTCAGCTGGTCTGCGGTCGGATAGGCAAGTCAGCTGGTCCGCAGGCGGATAGATTGAGATAAGAAGGGTGACCCTGCATCTCTAGTTTTGAAATGTCAAAAATAGCAAAGATATTTCAACTTTGATAATTGTTACGCACAAATAATAATAATAATAATAATAATAATAAAAATAAGGATAGCAGAATCTTAAAGGAAGTTAGCTACAAAGTCGGGTGGAAATGGAGAAAAATTTGCGCTCAGGTTGGTTGGTCGGATGGTCAGATGGGTTGGTTAGCGGTCGGATAGGCAGGTCGGAAGGTCCTCGGTCGGTTGGTCTGGTCGGTCGGTTAGCGGTGGGATAGGCAGGTCGGAAGGTCCTCGGTCGGATTGTTAGCGGTCGGACAGACAGGTCGATGATCTGCGGTCGGATAAAGTAGGTCGGCTGGTCTGCGGTCGGATAAAGTAGGTCGGCTGGTCTGCGGTCGGATAAAGTAGGTCGGCTAGTCTGCGGTCGGATAGGCAAGTCAGCTGGTCCGCAGACGGATAGATTGAGATAAGAAGAGTGACCCTGCATCTCTTTATGAGTTTTGAAATGTCAAAAATAGCAAGGATATTTTAACTCTGATAATTGTTACGCACAAAAAATAATAATAATAATAAAAATAAGGATAGCAGGATCTTAAAGGAAGTTAGACATGAAGTCGGGTGAAAAAGGAGAAAAATTTGTGCTTAAGTCGGTTGGTCAGGTGGGTTGGTCGGATGGTCAGGTGGGTTGGTTAGCGGTCGGATAGGCAGGTCGGAAGGTCCTCGGTCGGATGATCAGGTCGGTTGGTTAGCGGTGGGATAGGTAGGTCGGAAGGTCCTTGGTCGGTTGGTCCTCGGTCGGATGGTTAGCGGTCGGACAGACATGTCTCATGGTCTGCGGTCGGATAAAGTAGGTCGGCCGGTCTACGATCGGATAGGCAAGTCAGCTGGTCCGCAGGCGGATAGACTGAGATAAGAAGGTGACCCTGCATCTCTTTATGAGTTTTGAAATGTCAAAAATAGCAAGGATATTTCAACTTTGATAATTGTTACGCACAAAAAATAATAATAATAAAAATAAAAATAAGGATAGCAGGATCTTAAAGGAAGTTAGACACGAAGTCGGGTGGAAAAGGAGAAAAATTTGCGCTCAGGTCGGAAGGTCCTCGGTCGGTTGGTCCTCGGTCGGATGATCAGGTCGGTTGGTTAGCGGTCGGATAGGCAGGTCAGAAGGTCCTCGGTCGGTTGGTATGGTCGGCTGGTCCTCGGTAGGATGGTTAGCGGTCGGACAG
The DNA here is from genome assembly GCF_009805555.1 of Andrographis paniculata. Taxonomy (NCBI): domain Eukaryota; kingdom Viridiplantae; phylum Streptophyta; class Magnoliopsida; order Lamiales; family Acanthaceae; genus Andrographis; species Andrographis paniculata. The sequence continues at coordinate 4,306,508 of NW_026137586.1, read as the reverse complement.
ACAGGTCTGATGGTGGTCTGCAGTCGGATAGGCAAGTCAGCTGGTCCGCAGGCGGGTAGACTGAGATAAGAAGGGTGACCCTGCATCTCTTTATGAGTTTTGAAATGTCAAAAATAGCAATGATATTTCAACTTTGATAATTGTTACGCACAAATAATAATAATAATAATAATAATAATAAGGATAGCAGGATCTTAAAGGAAGTTAGACACGAAGTCAGGTGGAAAATGAGAAAAATTTGCGCTCAGGTCGGTTGGTCAGGTCGGTTGGTCGGATGGTCATGTAGGTTGGTTAGCGGTCGGATAGGCAGGTTGGAAGGTCCTCGGTCGGTTGGTCTGGTCAGTTGGTCCTCGGTCGGATGATCAGGTCGGTTGGTTAGCGGTCGGATAGGCAAGTCGGAAGGTCCTCGGTCGGTTGATCTGGTCGGTTGGTCCTCGGTCGGATGGTTAGCGTTCGGACAGACAGGTCTGATGGTCAGAAGGCCGGACAGACATTTCTGATGGTCTGCTGTCGGATAAAGTAGGTCGGCTGGTCTGCGGTCGCAAAGGCAAGTCAGCTGGTCCGCAGTCGGATAGACAGGTCGCTTGGTGGGTGCGGCCAAGGAGTCTTTTGGTCTACCGATTGGTCTCTGGATTGGTTGGGACTATTTGAGTTCTGGAACTGGTGGAGGCGTTTGGCGAGGCGGTTGATGTAACTGACCTGACGACGTTCCAAAACGTTTCGTCTTGGGCGGTTGACGACGGTTCCAAAACGTCTTTTCAAGCCAGTACAAAGGTAGGTTAAGGGCTAAATTGTCATTTTTGAAATGAGGGGTAAGATAGACTTTTCAAGTGGCAGATCCGTACAAACTCGTATTTATAAGATATAATATATATATTATGGGTGTGTTCTTTCGGGGGGATTTCCCCGAATTTTCATTATTCATCTAATTTTTTTTTTAAAAAAAATATCAAATCAAACATTTATTATTATTTTTTATATAATATTATAAATCAATTTTATATTCAAAACATCACGTCAAGACATTTATATCATATTATACAATTATTATAGTTCAAATTTTTTAGTATTCAAATTCCAACTTAAAATCCAAACCCCCAAACAAATACACCTATATATATTATATATGATAATAAATATATATAATACTATATCCGTCAAGCTCTAAGGGTCTTATTTACTTTTTACGCATTGATTTTTGAATAGTAATTATTATATCAAAACATAGTACAAATTAAGAAAAAATTGAAAAAATATTTTCATTAGTGTCTTATAATACTAATAGAATGATATTGTACAAAAAAATTATACAAATTATAGTTGCCAATCACGAAAAGCAGTGCGTAGTGGTCAACATCTAAAATGCTATAGCGGGATAGCGGATAGCAGTATGACCGCTATTTAAATATTTAAGAATATATATAATTTATTATATATACAAAATTACAACAAAAATACATAAAAAAAACCGATAAATTAATCTCATAATTATCATTCAAACCAATAAAAATGGAAAAAAAAATAAAAAATGATCATAATTGTTAAATAGTTATATAAGCAAAAATAATTAGATCCCTATCGTGTGATAAATATATATCAAAGCTGATCAGATTCAAAATCTGATAAAGAATTTTCTTCCTCATTTTTCGTCATTCTTACTGTTTAATTACTCTTGTCTATATATTCTTCCTCATCTTCTTTATTCTAATCCATTTATTCAATTAAATGTTCGTTGTCTTACATAATATTATTTTCCTTTTTAGAGCTAAAAATACCTATAACTTTTTTTCTTTTTTTTCATTGATGTATTGATGTTTTTGTAAAAAACAGGTCTGTTACCACTAGCCAACAATTCTCCTAGTCAAATTATCATGGTCAAAGACTAACTCATCATCCGCTATCATCAACTTCTTTAATGACCACTAATTGGAATCATCAATATCATTCAAAACAATAGTACCAATCACATTATTGTTACCATAACAATATAACAAATTTTGGTTATACTTGATATAAACCAAATCTTGCAACTTTTGATTTTCTAATTTGTTTCTTTTTCTTGGAATGAATCTAAAAATTTAGTTAAGATTTAAAATAAATGTTAGTTTCTTTTTCATCTTTACTATAACAAAATAAAAGTACATTTTTTAAGTTAAAAGTTAGATTTCAATAATTTACGTGTTAAAAAATAATCCAAAGAGCTACTATAGCGGTGTAGCATAGTGAAGTGCCGCTACAGGCCACTACACCGCTATTGCATAAACGCGGAATTGTGGAGCGGCCATAGCGGCAGAGTCTTTCCGCTACGTTACGCTGCTATTGTGGCGCTATAGCGCGCTATTGACAACTATGATACAAATATGTTAGAAATATTGGAGGATAATAATGAGATTGTGTTATTGATCATCAAAATAAAGAACCTATATATAGACAATACAAAACGGACTCGATAGATTCAAATCTAAGTAATATAATCTATGGATAAGATCAAATCAAATATAAATCTACTAAATCTAAAATTAAATATTTAAAATATCTCAACATCCCCCTCAAACTCAAGTGGTATAACAGAAAGCAACTTGAGTTTGATAAGAAAGTTGAATACAAACGCAAAATACGCAAAGAAAAATAATAGTTGACTATCCACCGGAGCAAAAAACGAGATGACTTTTCACCCCAGAGCAAAAAATGAGATGACTATCCACCGGAGCGGAAAATGAGACGACTCCACCAGAGTAAAAAACGAGACGACTCCACCAGAGTAAAAAACGAGATGACTCCACCGGAGCTGAAAACAAGATGACTCTACCGGAACCGAAAATGAGATGACTCTCCAATGGAGCCTAAAACGAGACGACTCTGCCGGAGTCGAAAACGAGACGACTCCACCGGAGCTGAAAACGAGATGACTCCACCGGAGCCGAAAATGAGATGACTCTCCACCGGAGCAGAAAACAAGATGATTCTCCACCGGAGCTGAAAATGACATGACTCCACCGGAGCAAAAAATGACATGGCTCTACCGGAGCCGAAAACGACATGACTCCACCAGAGCTGAAAACGACATGGCTCTTTACCGGAGCCGAAAACGACATGACTCCACCAGAGCTGAAAACGACGTGGCTCTTTACCGGAGCCGAAAACGAGATGACTCCACCGGAGCCGAAAATGATATGACTCCATCGTAACCGAAAATGAGATGACTCAACCGGAGCCTAAAACGATATGACTCCACCGGAGCCGATAACGACATGAATCCACCTGAGCCGAAAACGAGATGATTCCACCGGAGCCTAAAACGACATGACTTCACCAGAGCCGAAAACGACATGACTCTCCACTAAAGTCGAAAATGACATGACTCCACCGGAGACAAAACAACATGATTCCACCGGAGCCGAAAACGAGATGACTCCACCGGAGCCTAAAACGACATGACTCCACTGGAGTCGAAAATGACATGACTCTCCACCAGAGTAAAAAATGACATGACTTCACTAGAGGCGAAAACAAGATGACTCTCCACTAGAGTCGAAAACGAGATAACTCTCCACCAGAGCCGAAAACGATAGATCGCAAATACCAAATAGATCGCACGCAGACAAAAGACAAGCAACGGACAGATGGCAAATCACAGACAAGTTTCAGATTGCACGCAGGCAACAGACAAGCTGACGAGGACATCCAATTTTCAAGCATTCAAATGCCTGTGGGACCCATCACTCGAAGCCGAGCTCATCAGTTTCAAAAATCCGTCACTGCATTGATCAAACGATTTTTCATGGAGAATCAATTTAAGGATGATGCTTGGAGACCACTTAGCCCTCACCTGACGCTCCTTCAATGGGACCCGCAAGAATCCCAATTGAAAGATTATGAGAATCGCTAATCATGGAAGATTATCAAGGGAATCATCACTTATGGAGAGAATTACTAATCATGGAAGTATATCAAGGGAATCATCACTTATGGAGAGAATCGCTAATCATGGAAGATTATCAAGGGAATCATCACTTATTATGGAGGTTTCTAGAAGTACCTTAATATATATTTCCTTTTATTATAAGTTTCCATATAGCATAATTTCATATCTAAAACTTCTATAATTATTTATTTCCTTGTAGTTAGACTTACCTTTTGGTTTGTTTCCTTTGTTATTTTTTTACTTTTATTTTCCTCAAGGACCTCTATATAAGGTCCTTGCCTATCATTGTAATGGAAACATTTTTTTACATCTTGAATTGAATTTCACTTTTATAATTTTCTAGTTTTAGGGAGTGATTTCCTCGCATTTAGAATCTCAAATCGAGTCTTTGGAGTGATTCTATCGGTTCGTGGCTTCTAATCATTTGCAGTGGGATTTAGCCTATTGTTTCTGTTTTACCTATGGATTTCAGGTTCGAGACTTATTCTCGTGGTTGGTTATCATCCATACTAATTCACATTCTCTGCACTATCTTTTCTTTTCCTTCTTTTTCTTTTATTCTTATTCTTAATCCATTTGTTTTATTGAACTTTGTGGGTAAGAAAATTATATATGGTCATAATTATACGCGGCCGGGCCGTCTCACAAGTAGTGGAGATTCCAGATTGCACGCAGGCAACAGACAAGCAGTGGAGATTCTAGATTGCACGCATGCAACAGACAAGCAGCGAACAGATGGCAGATCGCAGACAGATTTCATGTCGCACGCGGGCAACAGACAAACAGCGGACAGATGGCATATCGTAGACAAATATCATATCGCACGCAGACAACAAACATGACAGATGACAGATAGCAAACAAATTGCACGCAAAACAGACAGACAACGGACAAATGACAAATTGCATACGAGACAAATTTGCAAAAAGACAGACTTGCAAATGCATGATCTTAAAATCACAATAACTCCGGGTACAATCTAGGTTGAATGTACCCGGAGATACGCGGGTTGATAGACTATATCTACGACATGAGAAAAATAGGCTCTGAAACCATGTTACAAATTTTGGTGGATAATAATGAGATTGTCTGATTGATCATCAAAATAAAGAGTCTATATATAGACAATACAAAACAAACTCGATAGACTCAAATATAAGTAATCTAATATATGAATAAGATCAAATCTAAATATAAATCTACTAAATATAAATTATTTCAAAATCACAATAACTCTAGGTATAATCTAGGTTGAATGTACCTGGAGATACGAGGGTTGATAGACTATATCTATGACATGAGAAAAATAGGCTCTGAAATCATATTAGAAATTTTGGGGGATAATAATGAGATTGTGTTATTGATCATCAAAATAAAGAGCCTATATATAGACAATACAAAACATACTCGATAGACTAAAATCTAAGTAATTTAATTTATGGATAAGATCAAATCTAAATATAAATCTACTAAATATAAAACTGAATATTTAAAATATAACAAAAAAATATAAATATATTTTTAATATCAAATATAATCACGCAAAAGATAAATGTGACCGGAAGATACGGATGGATGGAATATATATAATGTGTAGTAGAATGGGCTAGGCCGCCCGGAGACAACTGATCCCATGCCTTTCTCAATTCCACTAATTAAGGAACTCTCCAAAGTCAATTTCATTAAATTAAAACCAAATTAATAAACCCTTTCACACATTAAACAACGTCATCAATTAACGATTAAAATAAATTACCCATAATTTGAATTTGTTTTTAATACAAAGAACTACCATAGCAGAAATATTGTTTATATCCTAATATATACTATAAAAAATTGAATTGTTATTATCTTTAAAAAATAATAAATATAACAATGATTGAAATTAATAAAAATACAATAATAATTAATAAATATATTTAAAAGTATCACAATATAACACTAATTTTTTATTTAAAACATCATAGTCAATAATTATTTTAGGTCAAAAGAATAAATAAAAAATACACACACCTACTAACAAAAAGAAAATCACAAATAAACAAAACTTGATCCAAAATAAAAATGTATTAAACTCATGTTAAAAATATTACAACCAATAAAATTTCAAACATAACTATAACTTCCTAATCATCAAAACTACACATTTTAGCAATAATGGAAAAGAAATATACATAACACAAAATAGTATTTTTGTTAGAATATGAAATTAAAATTTTTTATTTCAATTATAAAAATTCGTACATATTTATAATGGCGTACAAATTATTTAAATAAAACAAGAATCATATACATCTCTTAAGATAATTGCCATAAATATAATAGATATTTTCTAAATATATTTAATAATTTTGATATAATATTTTATGAAAAAAATTATTTATTTTTATTAATAATTATATTAATAAACAATATTAATTTTAATTTGAAATCACAACCAAACACACGTATTACCAATTGAAAATATAAATAAATAAGAGAAAATTTTAATAAAAAATTAATATTTAAAATATAACTATTATTATTTGTTATATTTAAATAAAGAGCTATAATTATCAATTTTGGTCCAATTGAAATTTTTTATCAATTTTAGTCTCACTCTCAAATGAACGATGATTGACTGGACACGCCCAGTTACCTTATGAGTTATCCACACGGCCCCGTTCAAGCTTCAGTCCGAGTCAACTATTATGATATTGAATAGGACTAAAAATATTTTTTGTTCTTAATAAATTAAAAAAATAAGTAGTACTGTATGATATTATATTAAAATAATTAAAAAAATTACCCTTATTGAATACTAATATTATATTTAATAAAAAGTATGCTGATATAAATATATTATAAATATAATCCACAAAACTATAATAAATTTAATTTAACAAAAGGGTAAATTAAATATTATCTACCTGTGTTTTATTAAATTAGCACAACCTCATTTGTTAATAAAATCATCTTAAAACATACTATATTTAATTTTAGTTGCAGACGCTCCATAATTAGCTATAACTTTTGATACCGTTAATAACTTATATATTTGGACCGTTATATCTCTAACCCACCATATTCCACTTAAACTTCAACATTTTCACAATATTCTACTCCAACTTCAACCTAGTTAGGATTCTATCAAATTTATGTCGTTCACGGCAACAATTCACCATTTCTTCACTGAGACTTTTTAATCCCGAAGATTTAGTATCTCATTTAAAAATTTTAAGGGGTTCTATATATTTCGTGTATATTTTGAGGAGGGGCTGATAGTTTTTATAGTATCTTTTGATTTGGGGACCATCGGAAATGATTTATTTAATTTTGGGAGGGACCACAAAGTTTACTAAATGAATTTTCTAAAGGTTCGGGGGCCACCGTAAATAATTTGTAAATTAATTTGTGAATTTTGGTTGTTGTTGGCCTTGATTTATTTTCTTGATTGAAATTACAAAAATAGATTTGATTTGGAGTTTATGCTTTGAGAGGTGGATTTTAGATTCAGTTTCTTGTCCAAGGAAAATTTTTATATTTGTTTATATATCTGCTTCTAAAATATATTTATTGCTTATTTGTTACAAACTTTTTCTTACGAGATGGAGTCAACATATGAGCAGTTCAATGTAAGAGAATATGGTAACCAAGAAGAAGCATGGATGAGTATACACTAAATGATGATAAAGTCGGTTGGCAGACAATTGTAAGCGATGTTAACGGTGGCTTCGAAGATGAGATGGAGCATGGATGGTGAGGTGTTCGTGATGATGAGGTGGGTGAGAGAATGACTGGAACTCTTAGTCATACAATAATTCCAGAATTTCCTCACTAAAGAAAGTGACTTTGATGATGGTATTGTGAAGGATTTGGAGTATGATGATCTATCTTGGATGTACGAGGAGTTTGATGGGCCAAATGATGATATATCTTCATTGACCAGCCATATGATAATCACGGAAAAATAAAAGTATTGTTGAAAGAAGTGCGTTCATTGAGGCGAGAAGGAATAAATTATAATTCAAAGGATAAACAAGAGCGAGCAAGATCAAGTATGGCGGAAGAAGGAGCTGAATGGTACGGTACAGTGATTGTAATTCAGATTGTGATTTGGAAAGAATAAGACAATCAGATAGGGAAAATACTTTTCCGAGGTATGAAGAGTGGGATGAGTCAATGAATATGGGCCAACATGATTTGGTTATTGGCATGAAGTTTCCTTCAAGTGAGAAGTACAAAGAGCTTTCAAAAGATTGGATAGTGCATAGAGGATGAGATTTGAAGTACTCGAAGATGAAAAAATATATAATGATTGCGCAATGTAAAAAAGGGTGTCTTGATTGGCCCATTAGAGCGTCTACTATTATGAGGGGAAAAATATTCCAAATCAAGACACTGAAAGGGAAACACACGTGTGCGCACATGACCACAAAATCACAAGCTGATTTCAGGTACTTTTCTTACACATAGTCTTATTGTTATTTAATATTCTATATTGTTTTATTTACATGCTGAAGTGATTCAATATTCTTTTGCACCCTTTATGTGAGTTGGTTTAATTGTTTATTAAAAATTTTTTAGTAGTGCTTGACAAATTTTGTAGTACTGCATGACCCATGCAGAAATCTGTTTCACTAGAAATATTGAATAATTTTTACAAAGTGTTTTATTTCTCTGCTTGTAGTATTGCTTGATCAATCAGTGCTTGTAGTACTTCTTCCATGATATTTGTCTACCTTTTATTTGATTTTTCATGTGTATGCACGAGAGCATTAGAGAATATAAAGTTTGTGAGTAGTCTAAGTGATCAAATTATTTTAACTATGCATGACTATCAATAGCAGGCATTGTAAAAGCTGATTTAATCACATTTATCAAACTTATTCAACACATGCAATTCTCTGCTTTATTGTTTCAGTTATTTGAAATGGCTTTAAAATTTTCATTTCCAAAGCTCGACCAAGCCTAAGAATAGCACTCCCAAAATAATTCTTAATCATAGATTTTATTTGATTATTTCATAATATTTATCGTGTTCTTTTTTTTTTTTTTTTTTTTTTTTTTCAAACTTAAAATGGAGAAATTCCTTTTAAATCTGTTTATCATTTTTTTTTTTTTTTTATAGAAATGTATTTTTAAATCCTTGTTAACTGCATTTATTTGAATATTTGATACAAGCTTTGCTTTACTTGACCGTTGCATTTATTATTTTGTTTGTTTGTTTTTTTTTTATAGAGATATTTAGGCAGAAAAATATTGAAATATATGAGAGATAATCATGATAAGACCATTGACTCAATAACTTGCCCAATATAAAGAGAGATGCAGATGTGGGTGTTAGTAAGTACAAGGTATATCGGGCCAAGAAACATGCAATTGAACTTCTAAATGGTGACATAAAGAACAATACATCAGGTTGTATGACTTTTTTTGTTGGAATATATGGGTATGATGAGAATAAACGAGAAACAGAGTCGATGATGGATCATCTTTCCGAAAATTAGATATGCCATAGTAGTGCATTCGGTGGATGGTGTTCTAACCCAAAGATAAAACGGTTTCCGTCTCCAATGAGAGTGACACCTCTAATAGTTGGAGCTCCGGCAAACAAAACGAGAGAGAAACTGAGTTGGGGAGCCTGCCGGAAAGCTAGAAGATAGGAGAGAATGAGGAGAGAATTGTTTGTATTGGTGTTTAGAATGAAGGGGGGAGGCCCTTTATATAGGCGTCTCCACTCGGCCAAAATGACAGGGGATCAATTACAATCATAATTATGACTTTAATTATCGATGCAATTTATTCTAAATTCAAACTTTCCGTTTGAAGCAGCCGTAATTGATTCTAATTACAAACTTTCCGTTTGTGACGATCGTAACTTATTCTAATTTCAAACCTTCCGTTTGAAACGATTGTAATTTATTTAAATTTCAAACCTTCCGTTTGAGATTATAATAAATCTATCCAACAGATAATATTTTATCTAAATAATATTGCGACTTAAGCCATATACCCGGGTTTAATTTGGGGTTGCACAATTTAGTTTGTCTTGAGACAGACAAATAGCCAAAATATTAACCAAACCCCATATACAATAAATAAATATTATTTATAAATTTCTTCCAAATTAATTTGGTACACTGGCCCATCGCATTTTCACTCACAAAATAATCGATTGCAAAATAACCGATTATCTAACAATCCCCCACATGAGTGGAAATGCCCATAAAGGACAGAAGCCCAGCTCAATCCCTGTGAGACATTGACATATCAGGACAAGTAGTTTTTGGCTTTGAACCTTCCATAGGCAACATTACAGAGTGTACTGGTGGCCCAGTTGACATGATGGATTGAATTGTTCCACCTCTGCGTGCACTTAATCAATAATATTGATGTGTCGCTATCTCAGTCTCAACTTTGTTCTCACATTTTGATCCATTTCGGCCATGGATCTCATCTTTGGATTCATAAGTGTTTCATTTGAAGTAGCCCACACTTCACACTTATATAGGTAATTCTATATCAAGGTATCTAACTCACACCTTTAGGACCATTAAGAGTAATTGACTCAACCTCACCACTTTTGCACATAATAACACTCATTACTTTTCAAGGAATTGTAATTGAGTGTTCGTGCCGGACTCTTACAGTTTAGTTTTCCCATTGAACCAAGGCTTGAGATTTCCAAGTGATTTGATTGGGTTACTACTGTAATTGTCTCTATCTTGTGGATTTCAAACCCATTCCCTTTAACAGTTTGTACATTTGATCTCTCTGCAGCCCTTTGGTTAGCGGATCCGCTAGATTTTCTATTGATTTTACATATTCAATAGTCAAAACCCTACTGGTAATCAAATGCTTTACAATGTTATGTCTACGTTGGATATGTCGGGATTTACCGTTGTAAATTCCATTCTTGATATATAGACATATAGACATGGTCAGAAGGTCGTCTACATATAGACATATTATGATAAAACCGGAAGGTGTTTCTTTGATGTAGACACACTTGTCACACTAGTTTATTTTGAAACCATTTGATAACATAACATTATCAAATCTCAAGTGCCATTATAAAGGTGCTTGTTTCAACCAGTACAAAGACTTTATCAGTCTGCACACCTTTTTCTCTTGGCCAGGAATGACATATCCTTCTGGTTGTTCCATATATACCTCTTCTTCTAATTCACCATTTAGAAAAACAGTTTTCACATCCATTTGGTGAATCTCAAGATTGTTCAAAGACGCAATCGAGAGAAGTATTCGAATGGATGTTATCCTGGTTACCAGTGAATATGTGTCGAAGAAGTCAAACCCTTCAGTTTGTCTGTAGCCCTTTACTATAAGACGGGCTTTGTATTTGTCAATAGACCCATCAGCCTTGAGTTTCTTTTTCAAAACCAATTTACACCCTAGTGGTTTGCTACATTCGGGTAGGTCAGATAACACCCAAGTGTTATTATGCATTATTGAGTCTATTTCACTATCTATCGCTTCCTTCCAAAAAGGAGCATCAGGATTAGATAGTGCTTCCTTGATCCTTGCTGGATCATTGTCTAACATATATATAGCAAAATCCGGACCAAAGGTTTTCTCGACCCTTGTCCTTTTACTACGCCTAGGCTCTGAAGCCTCTTGATCAGGGCTATTGGCCATTTGTTTTTTTTTTTTTTTTTTCGCCGCGTAGTTCTTCATCTACGGATTTTGGGTTGGACTGCATCCTTTCCTTACAAGGGTAGATATTTTCAAAGAATGTGGCATTCCTTGATTCTATCGTAGTTCCCTCGGTCATCCCAGGGATTTTCGATTTGTGAACTATGAAACGATAAACACTACTATTTAGTACGTATCCGAAAAATATGCAATCTACCGTTTTTGGGCCGATAGCGACTTGCTTTGGAGGTGGAACTTCCACTTTTGCTATGCACCCCTACACTTTGAAGTATTTGTATGTGGGTTTCTTGTCTTTCCATAGTTCGTAAGGGGTGGCATCCTTACCCTTAAGTGGAATCTTGTTCAGAATATAATTTGCAGTCAGTACCGCCTCCCCCCATAGGTTTCGGAGAAGTCCTGAACTTATCAACAAAAAATTCATCATTTCCTTAAGTGTTCCATTTTTGCATTCTGCAACGCCGTTTGATTGAGGTGAATATAGAGCTGTTGTCTGATGAATTATGTCACTTTCGTTACATAATTCTTCGAACGGGGCCACATATTCGCCACATCTATCACTTTGAACTATCTTGATTTTATAGTCAAGTTGATTTTCTGCCTCGGTTTTAAAGTTCTTGAAGGCCTCGATTGCTTCGCTCTTTTCCCTTAATAGGTAAAGATAGCAATACTTTGTGCAGTCATTGATAAAGGTGATGAAATATTCCGCCTCTAGTTTGCACAAATTTTAAATCACATACATTGGTGTGAATTAGCTCTAATGGCTTAGTCTTCCTTTCGACAGACGAGAAGGGTAATTTTGCCATTTTTGGCCTCCATGCAAACTCCACATTTGTTTTGAGTGTTCACCTCTTTTATATTTAGTAAATTCATATTTACTAATCTTTTTCTAGCATTTAGGTTTACATGACCTAGTCTACAATGCCATAAATCAGAACACTCAATCAAGTACGAAGAAGAAACAACAATTTTATTATCAGTAGGTGGTGCTCGGCGCACGGCCATTACATTTAATTTGAACAACCCATTCGTAAGATAAACCCTAGCTAGGAACATCTCGTTTTTCGATAATCTAAATTTATCTGCTACAAAGACAAGTTTAAAACCATGTCTAACTAGTAGCGATCCTGAGACGAGATTTTCCTAATGTCTGGTACATGCAGGACATCTTTCAAGGTTAGTTCCTTGCCAGAGGTCATCTTCAGCACCACGTTTCCTACGCCTTGGACCTCAGAAGTTGCTTGATTTCCCATGAGCTTTCTCCCTACGGTCTTCTTGTAGGTCGAGAAGTTTGTTTTGTCGGAGCAAATATGGCAGGTTGCTCCGGTGTCAATATACCAAGCTCTTGGAATTTTTACATTATTTATTTTGTACACAACAGTAACAAGGTCGTCACTATTGAGATCACGATCAGCCCGGTGGCTCGTCTCGACCAGTTTGGAACTCAGCTTCTTCTTTTTCAGTGCCTTGCAGTCCTTAACCTGGTGTCTTGTTTTACCACAGTTAAAACAGTTACCTATAAACTTGGACTGTTTGGCTTTGCCCTTGTCCGTTTGAGTTGGACGTGCACGTTTTTTGGCGGGATATCCGACCAAGTTGGCTTTAGCAATATCTCCACTTTTAGCCTTGTGCTGCTTTCTGTTGTCTCCCTCTATCCGGATTCGGACGATCAGATCTTCAAGCCCCACTTGCTTTAGCTCATGCTTCAGCCCGTGCTTGAAGTTGCTCCAACTCAGGGGCAATTTCCCAATCATCACACTCGTGATGAAATTTTCTGGCAGTGGCATCTCCTCGTCGATAACAGAGTGAACAATATGTTGAAATTCTTCCACTTGTTTGACAACAGACTTGTCATCTACCATCTTATAGTCCATAAACCGGGCCACAACAAACATTTTAGACCCGGCATCCTCGGACTTATATTTTTTCTCAAGGGCATCCCATAACCCTTTCGCACTCTTTATTTTGCAATATACATTATAAAGAGAGTTAGAGAGACTACCTAATATAGTATTTCTTGTCATGTAGTCTCCATGTGCCCACGATCCATAATTCACATGTGTCTGCTGATCCGCACCGGGCTTTGGGGTGGTTGGGCAATCGTGCAACACGAACATGACAAACCCAATCGAAGTCAGGTAGAAGAGCATCTTTTCCTACCACCTCTTAAAGTCCACTCCCATGAATGGTTTTGGAACTTGTACATGGGGCATCATCCGTGGGCCAAGCCCAAGACCAACAGTTTGGGCCACGGATGAAGCATAGGGTGCAGCCACAAACCCAGAAAATCCCCCATGTCCCCCAGGGGCAAATTTAAAAAACAAAGGGCTATACATAAGGGGAACTAGCCAAAGTGGAGAAGCGATTACCTTGTCTGCGGTTCCGGCGATGGCTCTGGCGGTTCCTCCGGCGGCAGCTCTGGTAACTTATACGGCGGCGATTCTGGCGACGGCTCCGGCGGTGGCTCCGGAGGTGACTTCGGCAGGGGTTGATATTCTCGCAAAGTAATATCTAATTTTTGATTGTTGAAATATATGAGCATTGCGAAAATAAACGTGAAACCGAGTCGAGGATGGATCCTCTTTCCGAAAATTAGATACGCCCCAGTAGTGTCTCCGGTGGATGGTGTTCTAACCCAAAGATAAAACGGTTTTCGTCTCCAATGAGAGTGACACTTCTAATTGTTGGAGCTCCGGCGAACAAAACGAGAGAGGAACTGAGCTGGGGAGCCTGCCGGAAAGCTAGAAGAGATGAGAGAAGGAGGAGAGAATTGTTTGTGTTGGTGTTTAGAATGAAGGGGGGAGGCCTTTATATAGGTGTCTCCACTCGGACAAAATGGCAGGGGATCAATTACGATCATAATTACGACCTTAATTATCGATGTAATTTATTATAAATTCAAACCTTCCGTTTGAAGCAGCCGTAATTGATTCTAATTACAAACTTTTTGTTTGTGATGATCGTAATTTATTCTAATTTCAAACATTCCGTTTGAAATGATTGTAATTTATTCTAATTTCAAACCTTTCGTTTGAGATTATAATTAATCTATCCAACGGATAATATTTTATCCAAATAGTATTGCGACTTAGGCCATATACCCCGGGTTTAATTTGGGGTTGCATAATTTAGTTTGTCTCGAGATAAGAAAATAGCCAAAATATTAACCAAACCCCATATACAATAAATAAATAATATTTATTTATTTCTTCCAAATTAATCTAATTAATTTGGTACACTTGCCCGTCGCATTTTCACTCACAAAATAATCGATTTCAAAATAACCGATTATCCAACATTTTTCACACTGTTGTGAAGCATAATCCTATGAGTTCGTGCATTTTAAAGGTTAATATAAGCTTGATGCCTCAAGTTCTGTAGAGGATGTATTATTGTCTTAAGCCCTTCAATGATGGGTTTTGTGAGGGATGCAAGCCTCCAATTGGATTAGATGGTTCTTCTTTGAAAGGTATGTATAAGGGACTACTTTTGTCAGCCATTGAAAGGGCTGGTAACGATAACACTTACCCAATTGCTATGACATTTGTGGAAATTAAAGAGTTTGATAGTTGAGATTGGTTTCTGAATTTATTGCTGAGAGATTCAGGTGAATCTAGAGATGAAGAATGGACATCTATAAGTGACAAACAAAGGGGTTTTTTGAGGCAATCGGAAAACATGCTCCAAACGCTAAGCATTGCATCTGTTTAAGACATGTATAATAATTTCAAGTCAAAGTACAAAGACATGGAGTTGAAGAGGCTGTTTAGGAAAGCTGCATCAGCATACAATTAGTGAACATAAATTTGTGATGCGGGAAATTTTGAAGTTTGATCCGAAGGTTGGTGAGTCAAAAAATGCATTTGAGTAGCTAGCAGAAATCTCATAATATCAATGGGCCAGAGCATGTTTTCCTACTCGAACAAAATATGATGTGTTGGTTAATAATGTTAGTAAGTCTTGGAATCACTATGTTATGCCCACACGTGAACTTCCAATTATTGATATATTTGAGTAGAATTCAAAGAAAATGCATGACTAAGATACAAGTCAAGAGGGAAGGAATGATGAAGTATACTGCACTAATTTGTTCAAACATTGAGAAAAAATTAAGGCACAAAAAAAGGTGAGTAGAAATTGTCATCCTTGTTGGGTTGGAGAGGAAAAGTACGAGATCATGCACTTGATGAACAACCATGTAGTACATATTCAAAGCAAGCATTGCACGTGTGAGATGTTTCAACTAGTTGGCTATTCATGTGCTCATGCCATGTATGCATTGAGTATGCATAAACATGATCCATTGTTGTATGTGGATCCATATTTCAGCAAGGATTTATATATGAAAGCCTACATATGATAAACCATGTACCTGAAATGCATAACTTTATGGAATCTTCTTTGGGGCCGGTTGATCCTCCAATTGTGAAGAAAAGAATTGCATGGCCTAAGAAAGCATGGAGGACTGATGAGAATGATGTGAAAGATAATACAAAATCATCAAGATGAGGATTAACACATACATGCGCAATTTTTCTTCAACAAGGACATAATAAGAGGAGTTGTAAAAATAATCCTCATCCAAATTCAAAATTCCAAACGGCAAGTTACTATATCATTTACTTTAATAGTCACTATATTGCATTCGACTAACTTGTTTGAAAGTATTTTCAGAGATCAATCACAACTTTGGGTGTGACGAAGAAATATCACTCCAACATTATAGGTGTTGACGAACCTCCAATTATGCAAACAGAGAATCCATCCACATATAGCCCCTAAAGCGAGACAACTGGATTGTCCCAAGAACAAACAATACATAGGTCAAATCCACCTATTGTAGATGTATAGTGCATAAAATTATGTGTTTTAATATTGTTACCGTAATACATGTGATTCGACGAATTTTCTTGTTAAGCTATATCTATGCATGTTAGTATTATTTTATTCTTTATTTTATTTTATTTTTTTATTCCAGCACCACTTTAATACTGCCCCATCGGAAGGTAAACCAGTCACAATCTAATACTCGAAGGTCTATTCAAAGCCTTGGACCAACTCCAATGCAAAGTACGATTGGCTTTACATAGGATAAGGTTGTTCAGGATCTGAAAACATAAAAAATGATAGCCTACAACTTAAATGCATAACAACAACAGAGCTATGAAATATGCACAATTTAAATGAAAAAATTCATTTATTTGGCACCATTTAATATTAGAAACTTTTTGGGTCATCAAATATAATCTATCAATAGAAAATGAAACATAATTATCATTACTGGAGTCGAACAAAAACCACAATACTGCACAAACCTTGATCAATGCAAGACAATAATGTACTCAGTTTTCTTTTCACGAGCGTTTTTTTTTATCCGGTAAAAGGGAAATAGGAAATTTATTTAATTATTTTTACTAGAATCCATATTCGTGATTCATTCTCACCGGACCAATCAGACTCTCCCAACTTTCCTTTGTCTTTCAGATAGATGTTGTCTAAGTAGTACCTCTCACATCATTGGCTGATCTCAAACACAAAATTCAACCCTTTAATATGCAAATTTACCACCCAAAATTTTCAAGAATTAATCAATATAGGTGTGTGTAGGAATATAGTGCTGCAAACCAAGTTCGGCGAATAAGGTCGAATCCCAAAGATGCAAAATAATTGATCTAGACAACATGTATATATCGTCGAAAGCAATTAAAATAGATGGTCCTTAGCCTTCTCTAGTTACTAAACAAATATGGAAAGGGAAAATAGTGCAAGTTCTAAACCATGATTTGGTATGCATGAACATATAATAAAACTAAAATGAACTAATTGATGGCATAATGGGTCATTGGTATGCATTTAAAGATTAATGATGAGGAAACAATCTCAAGTTTTTTAAATTTGATGAAAAAGTTGTGCTCATTAAAAAAAAAAAAAAAAAAGACAATTAGATTCAGATGTCGCATGACTCTGCAAATTTTAGGTGAGATAAGTACCTCCAATGAATAATTGTAAGGTTCACCAAATTGCCTCAAGCTAATTGTAGGCCATTGATAGCATCCATTGCACCCTATCTTTTAGTCGTCATCTACATTGAAAGTATGTCTATTTAGACTTAATTTCTTTTATTTTATGTAAACATGTTATATTTTTAGCTTGTTTTTTTAATTTAAGTTTAATATCATAGTTTGTAGAATATTTAGTTAATTATGCATATATTTGACCATGGATGTCTTTTATATTAAAACCTTCGATATGTCTCGATTTATGTATAGAAAATTTATGAGGTTTGGGGCATATATTTTAGGTTGAAAAAAATAACAAAGACGGAGATTTAAGATTTAAAGAAGATAAACAATGTGCAGGCAGACAGGACAAAATAATAATAATAATAATAATAATAATAATAATAATAATAATTAGGGATTTGGTGTGGATAATCTCTGCGCACAGTCTTGGTGAAGAAGTTGAAAAATTAAAGAAGCAATTCTTCGGAGAAACGTTGGGCGAAGGAACAAAGAAGCGGATCAATTTGACGAAAAAACAAAAAAGAGAGAAGAAAAAAAAATAAAAAATTTGAATCGAGAGATCTCTAATCTGAACGCACCCATTACTTCTCTTCATCCCTATGCTACATTGGTTTTAGTTTAGGAATTAAAGTTTGGCGACCGGATTGAATCTATATATATAATTCATCCTGCAGTATGAAATTGTTACACATCGAGAAAGTAGCGACATTAATTTATGAAAGCTTAATATTTATTTTGTTCTTGAATTAAAATTTATATTTCTACATACATTTAATTGATGTGTTGATTGTTGGGAAACACAAACATATTTAAGGATATGAGTACCAGATTTAGTAACGTATGCAAATATTAATAATGGGAATTTGTCGGGAGACTATTTCCATTCGTTATTCTTAATAGTGTTTCTCATGATCTTGGGAAAAGATAGAGAACACAATTAAGAAATTATATTAATATTAAATTGGTGTGATTAATACGAATTTTAATTTTTAATTCAGGTTGCTGAATTTTCTTTGATATTCCTAATTTGTATTAAATTCCTGAATATGTTTAATTTTAGTCCGGATTGAATGATGAATTAGTTGGATGTAATTAATGAGTTTTAATGGTTTTATTCTCAAGTTGAATGAACTATTAATTATCTTATAACTAGTACCATTTATAGAAATGTTGCAAACTTATAGAGTTTGACTTGAATTGCTTACATGTTGGGAGACGAGAATGCGTAAAATATATTGAATCTGAAGTTTCATAATGACATTAAAATTTATTGAATCTGAATCACTAAATCATATATTTCATTATAATATAGCATGTTATGCAATCTTTGATCCATAGAATTTAGTTGTTTATTTTAAATTTCTGTAATTTAGGAATTAAAATTGTCAAATCGAAATTTATTCATTTTAACTCAATTGAATTAATCTTTAAATGACATAAAATTTCCAGAATGTGAATGAATATATTTAATTCCCCGTGGATTCGACTCGGTATACTTATCGATTTATTACTTGATGCGATATCGTACACTTACGATAAATTGCAATAAAATATTGAAGTATCAGCCATTCACTGACACAGAGATCGTGCCGAGAGTTTTTAGAAAGAAAGATCCATCTGCTTCCATTTTGATTATTTCCTAAACGATATACTTACATCGGTTAAGGTTTTTAGGGATCAAAAAACATAAAAAACAATGATAACCCACAACTTAAATAAATAACAACAACAGAGCTATGAAATATGCACAATTTAAATGAAAAAATGCATTAATTTGCCACAATTTAATATTCGAAACTTTTCGGGTCATCAAATATAATCTATCAATAAAGAAGGAAGCATATTTATCATTACTAGAGTTGAACAAAAAACACAATACTGCAATAACTTTGATCAATGCAAGACAATAATGTACTCAGTTTTCTTTTCACGAGGCTTTTTTTTTTTTTTATCCAGTAAAAGAGAAAGAAGAAATTAAATTATTTATTTTTACCAGAATCCACATGACTCATCCTCACCAGACCAATCAGACTTTCCCAACTTTCCTTTATTTTTAAGACAGAGGTTGCCTAGGTAGTTCCTCTCACATCCTTGGCTGATCTCAGACACAAAATTCAACCCTTTAATATGCAAATATACCACCCACAATTGTCAAGAATTAATCAATACAGATGAGTGTAGGAAATTAGTGCTGCAAACAAAGTTCGGGGAATAAGATCAAATCCCAAAGACGCAAAATATTTGAGCTAGACAGCACGTTCATATAGAGTCAGAAAGCAATTAAAACTGATGGTCTATAGTCTTCTCCAGTTATTGAACAAATATGGAAAGGGAAAATAGTGCAAGTTTCAAACCATGATTTGGTATGCATGAACATGTAATAAAACTAAAATGAAGTAATTGATGCCATAAGGGGTTATTGGTATGCACTTCAAAATAAATGATGAGGAAACAATCTCAAGTTTTTTAAATTTGATGAAAAATAGTGATGCTTATAATAAAAATGACAATTCGATTTAGATGTGGCAAACCTCTGCAAATTTTACGTGAGATAAATAGCTCAATTGAATAATTGGAAGAACGGTTCACCGATTGGCGTCAAGCTACTGGTTGGCCATTCACAGACACAGAGCTCGTGCCGAGAGTTTTTAGAAAGAAAAATCCATCTGTTTTCATCTTGATTATTGCCTAAACGATATACTTACATCGGATAAGGTTGTTCAAGATCTGAAAACATAAAAGAAAAATGATAGCCCAAACTTAAATGCATGACAACAACAGAGCTATGAAATATGCACAATTTGAACGAAAAAAATGCATTCATTTGGCACCATTTAATATTCGAAACTTTTTGGGTCATCAAATATAATCTATCAATAGAAAATAAAACATATTTATCATTACTGGTGTTTAACAAAAAACTCAATACTGCGCAAACCTTGATCAATGCAAGACAATAATGTACTCAATTTTCTTTTCACGAGCCTTTTTTTTTTTATCCAGTAAAAGGGAAATAAGAAATTTATTTATTTATTTATTTTTACGAGAATCCGCATTAGTGATTCATCCTCACCACACCAATTAGACTTTCCCAACTTTCCTTTGTCTTTCAGACTGAAGTTGCCTTAGTAGTTCATCTCACATCCTTGGCTGATCTCAAACACAAAATTCAACCCTTTAATATGCAAATTTACCACCCACCATTTTTAAGAATTAATCAATACATGTGAGTGTAGGAAATTAGTTCTGCAAACAAAGTTCGAGGAATAAGGTCGAATCCCAAAGACGCAAAATAATTGAGCTAGACAGCACGTTCATATAGCATCAGAAAGCAATTAAAACAGATGGTCTATAGCCTTCTCTAGTTACTGAACAAGTATGGAAAGGAAAAATAATACAAGTTCTAAACCATGATTTGGTGTGCATGAACATATAATAAAACTAAAATGAACTAATTGATTGCATTACGGGTCATTGGTATGCATTTAAAGATTAATGATAAGGAAACAATCTCAAGTTTTTGAAATTTGATGAAAAATGTGATGCTTATAAAAAAAAATGACAATTAGATTCAGATGTCTCACAACTCTCACTACAAAAAAATATCAATTTTGTAACAAGATTTTTTCGTTTTTAAATCAACTTTTTCCGTTACTAATGATATTAGAGACGGAATCAGGGATGGAATTACGTTAGCTACGTGAACTTTAAGAACGGAATTCCGTTACAAATATACTATTTTTTTGTAGTGTCTGCAAATTTTAGGTGAGATAAGTACCTCAAGCGAATAATTGGAAGTAAGGTTCACTAATTGGCTTCAAGCTAGTAGTAGGCCATTCATAGACACAGAGATCGTGCCAAAAGTTTCTAGAAACAAAGATCCATCTACTTCCATTTTGATTATTGCCTAAACGATATACTTACATCAGTTAAGGTTGTTAGGGATCTGAAAACAAAAAAAACAATGATAGCCCACAACTTAAATAAATAACAACAACAGAGCTACAAAATATGCACAAATTAAATGAAAAAATGCATTGATTTGCCACATTTTAATATTCGAAAGTTTTGGGTTATCAAATATAATCTATCAATAGAGAAGGAAACATATATATCATTACTGGAGTCGAACAAAAAAAAAAAATACCACACAAACCTTGATCTATGCAAGACAATAATTTACTCAATTTTCTTTTCACGAGCCTTTTTTTTTTAATCCAGTAAAAGGGAAAGACAAAATTAATTAATTTATTTTTACCAGAATCCGCATTCATGATTCATCCTCACCAGACTAATCAGACTTTCCCAACTTACCTTTGTTTTTCAGACAGGTTGCCTAAGTAGTTCCTCTCACATCCTTCACTGATCTCAAACACAAAATTCAACCCTTTAATATGCAAATTTACCACCCACAATTTTCAAGAATTAATAAATACAAGTGAGTGTAGTAAATTAGTGCTACAAACAAAGTTCGGGGAATAAGGTCGAATCCCAAAGACGCAAAATAATTGAGCTAGACAACACGTTCATATAGCATCAAAAAGCAATTAAAACAGAGGGTCTATAGCCTTCTCCGGTTACTGAACAAACATGGAAAGGGAAAATAGTGCAAGTTCTCAACCATGACTTGGTATGCATCAACATATAATAAAACTAAAATGAACTAATTGATGTCATTACGGGTCATTGGTATGCACTTAAAGATTAATGATGAGAAAACAATCTCAAGTTACTGAAATTTGATGAAAAAAAGTGATGCTTATAAAAAAATGACAATTAGAGTCAGATTACACGACTCTGCAAATTTTTAGGTGAGATAAATACCTCAAACGAATAATTGGAAGTATGGTTTACCGATTGGCCTCAAGCTACAGGTAGACCATTCAAAGACACTGAGCTCGTGCCGAAAGTTTTTAGAAAGAAAGATCCATCTGATTCCATCTTGATTATTGCCTAAACGATATGCTTATATCAGTAAGGTTGTTCGAGATCTGCAAAATAAAAAACAATGATAGCACACAACTTAAATGCATAACAACAACAAAGCCATGAAATATGCACAATTTAAATGAAAAAAATGCTTTATTTTGCCACCATTTAATATTAAAAACTTTTCAGGTCATCAAATATAATCTATCAATAGAGAAGAAACATATTTATTATTACTGTGAATCGAAAAAAAAACACAATGCTGCACAAGCCTTGATCAATGCAAGACAATAATGTACTCAGTTTTCTTATCACAAGCTTTTTTTTTTTTTTTTTCTATCCAGTAAAAGGGAAAGAAGATATTAATTTATTTACTTTTACCAGAATCCACATTCATGATTCATCCTCACTAGACCAATATGACTTTCCCAACTTTCCTTTGTCTTTCAGACAGAGGTTGCCTAAGTAGTTCCTCTCACATCCTTGGCTGATCTCAAACACAAAATTCATCCCTTTCATTCGCAAATTTACCACCCAAAATTTTTAAGAATTAATCAATACAGGTGAGTGTAGGAAGTTAGTGCTGCAAACAAAGAAAGGGAAATAAGGTCGAATCCTAAAGACGCTTAAAGATTAATGATTATGAAACAATCTAAGGTTTCTGAAATTTGATTAAAAACCGTGATGCTTATCATATAAAATGACAATTAGATTTAGATGTTGCACAACTCTAAAAATTCTAGGTCAAAAAATATCTCAATCGAACAATAGGATCTAAGGTTTACCGATTGGCCTCAAGCTACTGGTAGGCCATTCACAGACAGAGAGCTCTTATCGAGAGTTTCTTAGAAAGAAAGATCCATCTGCTTCCATCTTGATTATTGCTTAAACGATATACATACAAAGGTTAAGGTTAATAGGGATCTGAAAACATAAAAAAACAATGATAACTGACAACTTAAATGCATAACAAAAACAGAGCTATAAAATATGCACCATTTGAAAGAAAAAATGCATCAATTTTCCACCATTTAATATTCAAATCTTTTCGGATCATTAAATATAATCTATCAATAGAGAATGAAACATATATATCATTACTGGAGTCGAAAAAAACACAATACTGCATAAACCTTGATCAATGCAAGACAATAATATATTCAATTTTCTTTTCCCGAGCCTTTTTTTTTATCCAGTAAAAGGGAAAGAAGAAATTAATTTTTTTTATTTTTACCAGAATTCACATTCATGATTAATCCTCACTAGATCAATCTAACTTTCCCAACTTTCCTTTGTTTTTCAGACTGAGGTTGCCTAAGTAGTCCCTCTCACATCCTTGGCTGATCTCAAACACAAAATTCATCCCTTTAATATGCAAATATACAGCCCACAATTTCAAGATATAATCAATACAGGCGAGTGTAAGAAATTAGTGCTGCAGACAAAGTTAGGGAAATAAGGTCGAATTCCAAAGACACAAAATAATTTAGCTAGACTCATATATCTTCAGAAAGCAATTAAAACAAAGGATTTCTACCCTTCTCCAATTACTGAACAAATATGGAAAGGGAAAATATTGCAAGTTCTAAACCATGATTTGGTATGCAACAACATATAATAAAACTAAAATGAACCAATTGATGCCATTACGGGTCATTAGTATGCAATTAAATATTAATGATGAGGAAACAATCTCAAGTTTCCGAAATTTGATAAAAAATGTGATGCTTATAAAATAATAATAATAATAATAAAAGAAGATAATTAGATTCATATGTCGCACAACTCTTCAAATTTTAGGTTAGATAAATACCTCAATTGAGTAATTGGAACTAAGGTTCACGGATTGGCCTCAAGCTATTGGTAGCTCATTCACAGAGACAGAGTTCATGCCGAGAGGTTTTAGAAAGAAAGATACATTTGCTTCCATCTTCATTATTTCCTAAACGATGTACTTATAACGGTTAAGGTTGATAGGGATCTGAAAACATAAAGAACAACGATAGTCCTTAACTTAAATGCATAACAACAGAGCTATAAAATATGCATAATTTAAATAAAAAAAAATGCATTAATTTGATAGCAATTAATATTCCAAACATTTTGGCTCATAAACAATAATCTATCAATAGAGAAGGAAACACATTTATCATTACTAGAGTTGAAAAAAAAAACACAATCTTGCACAAACCTTGATCAATGCAAGACAATAATGTACTTAGTTTTCTTTCACGAGCCTTTATTTTTATGCAGTAAAAGGGAAAGAAGAAATAAATTTATTTATTTGTACCAGAATCCACATTCATGATTCATCCTCACCAGACCAATCAGACTTTCCGAACTTCCCTTTGTTTTTTAGACACAAGTTGCCGAAGTAGTTCCTCTCATATCCTTGGTTGATCTCAACCAGAAAATTAATCCCTTTAATGTGCAAATTTACCACACACAATTTTCAAGAATTAATTAATACATGTGAGTGTGGGAAATTAGTGTTGCAAACAAAGTTAAGGAAATAAGCTGAAATCCCTAAGACGCAAAATAATTGAGCTAGACAACACGTTGAGATAGCATCAGAAATCACTTAAATTAGAGGGTCTATAGCCTTCACCTGTATTTATTAATTCTTGAAAATTGTGGGTGGTAAATTTGCGTATGAAAGGGATGAATTTTGTGTTTGAAATAAGTCAAGGATGTGAGAGGAACTAGTTAGGCCCTCTCTCTGAAAAACAAAGAGAGTTGGGAAAGTCTGATTAGTATAGCGAGGATGAATCATGAATGTGGATTCTGGTAAAAATAAATAAATTAATTTTGTCTTTTCCTTTTACTGGATAAAAGCTCTTGAAAAGAAAACTGAGTACATTATTGTCTTGCATTGATCAAGGTTTGTGCAGTATGGTGTTTTTGTTCGAATCCAGTAATGATAAATATGTTTCCTTCTCTATTGATAGATTATATTTGATGACCCGAAAAGTTTGGAATATTAAATTGTGGCAAATTAATGCATTTTTTCATTTAAATTGTGCATATTTCATAGCTTTGCTGTTGTTGTTTATTTAAGTTGTGGGCTATCATTGTTTTTTTATGTTTTCAGATCCCTAACAACCTGAACCAATGTAAGTATATCGTTTATGCAATCATCAAGATGGAAACAGATGGATATTTCTTTTTAAAAACTCTTGGGACAAGCTCTGTGTCTATGAATGGCCTGCCAATAGCTTGAGGCCAATCGGTGAACCTTACTTCCAATTATTCTTTTGAGGTATTTATCTCACCTAAAATTTGTAGAGTTGAGCGACATCTGAATCTAATTGTCATTTTATAAGCATCACTTTTTTTAATCAAATTTCAGAAACTTGAGATTGTTTCCTCATCATTAATATTTAAGTGCATACCAATGACCCGTAATGGCATCAATATGTTCGTTTTAGTTTTATTATATGTTGATGCATACCAAATCATGGTTTAGAGCTTGCACTATTTTCCCTTTCCATAATTGTTCAGTAATTGGAGTAGGCTATAGACACTCTGTTTTAATTGCTTTCTGACGCTATCTGAACATGTTGCCTAGTTCAATTATTTTGTGTCTTGGGAATTGGACCTTATTCCTCGAACTTTGCTTGCAGCACTAATTTCCTACACTCACCTGTATTTATTAATTCTTTGATAATTGTGGGTGGTAAATTTGCGTATGAAAGGGATGAATTTTATGTTTGAGATCAGGCAAGGATGTGAGAGGAACTACTTAGTCAACCTCTGTCTGAAAAATAAGAAAAATTGAGAAAGTTTGATTGGTCTGGCGAGGATGAGTCATGAATGTGGATTCTGGTAAAAATAAATTAATTTATTTCGTCTTTCCCTTTTACTGGATAAAAGAACAGCTTGTGAAAAGAAAATTGAGTACATTATTGTCTTGCATTGACAAGGTTTGTGCAGTATTTTGTTTTTTGTTCGACTCCAATAATGATAAATATGTTTCCTTCTCTATTCATAGATTATATTTGATGACCCGAAAAGTTCCGAATATTAAATTGTGGCAAATTAATGTATTTTTTATTTAAATTGTGCATATTACATAGCTCTGTTGTTGTTATTTATTTAAGTTGTGAGCTATCATTGTTTTTTTATGTTTTCAGATCCCGAACAACCTTAACCAATGTAAGTATATCCTTAAGGCAATAATCAAGATGAAAGCGGATGGATCTTTCTTTCTAAAAAGTCTCGGCACGAGCTCTGTGTCTGTGAATGGCCTACCAGTAGCTTGTGGCCAATCGGTGAACCTTACTTCCAATTATTCATTCAAGGTATTTATCTCACCTAAAATTTGGAGAGTTGTGTGACATCTGAATCTAATTGTCATATTTTTATAAGCATCACTCTTTTTCATCAAATTTCAGAAACTTAGATTGTTTCCTCATCGTTAATATTTAAGTACATACCAATTACCCGTAATGGCATCAATATGTTCATTTTAGTTTTATTATATGTTGATGCATACCAAATCATGGTTTATAAGTTGCACTATTTTCCCTTTCCATATTTGTTCAGTAACTGGAGAAGGCTATAGACCCTCTTTTTAATTGCTTTCTGACGCTATATGGACTTGTTGTCTAGCTCAATTATTTTTTGTCTTTGGAATTTGACCTTATTCCCCAAACTTTGTTTGCAGCACTAATTTCGTACACTCACCTGTATTTATGAACATGAAATGGAGAAGGAAAAGCTATGCAATCATAGAATCGATTCCGATCATGCTTAAAAAGAGAAGTCATTATTATTATTATTAGTAACCTCCAAACGCCACCACTCCAAGGAAGGGGATTTGGAAGGACATTCAACGAACTATAAGCCGCTAAAATCTCTTCCATGCTCCTTATGTGGGTTGTTTGGACATGCTAACGATAGAATCAGAATTAAGGGGGGAAAATGACTTACCCAACATATAGGATATGTTGAAAGTGGATTATATTTGTTTTTGGATTTTGGTTGATATTGTTTGCCGATGGTTGATCAATCCAATGAAGACCTAAACAAATGGATAGAGAAAACTCGTTGGTCCCCCCAATCCATTTGTGGGGAATAACAAAAATTGGTTGCAATAAACTTTGTGAAGGTAGGGACAGAGATAGTGGAGGAAAATATTCCATTCTTGTTGAGTTTGTTAGAGTGAATATACTCTTGTTTGAAGATTGAGCTTTATATAGAATATAGAGTGAAACAAGAGAGATTTGGGGAGCATATAGAAAAATCTGAATGTAATTCATCTAAAGAAAGAATTGAGTGAGAAAAATAAAACATTGAGGGTGAGGGGTGTGTGGGATAGGTTTAGTATGGGAAATCGTCAAGAAATGGGTAGATAGATTTCTTGAGTGTGTAGCTCGATTGTATTCACACATCTTGTGCTTCAATGGTTTCAGTAGTGGTTTTCGCCTGGGTTGGAACCCCCCAGATGTAGGCTGGTGCAGCCAAACTAGGTTATGATTTTGTTGTGTTTCTATTGTTCTTTGTCACCAGTATGTTCATTTTCAGTTTGATTATCCAGCAAACAACCGATCCGAATTTACAATCTGATCGTGGAAACTGTCTTTGTTGCTCCTTTGCGTGTTCTAGGTGTTGAGATATTGTTGTTGTTTGGTTTGGAGTGAATACGGTGATCACAGAGGAATAGGCTACACTCTTGGAGCTGCAATTTCTCAAACAACATTTGTCAATGGTGGATTGCTCTTTGAATCAACTGGTAACAAAGAATGTGGTAAACTGACTGCTATTTTGAAACCCTCTGAAAATTGAAGGTATGTCTGGTGGTCGGGCAGACAACTATCAAACTGCAAGTATTGCAAACAATCTGGACACTAGGAGTTGGACTGTGATCAAATTAGACAAGATTTATGGCTGGGCAGAAAAGTATTTTGGCCATCAAAACAATTGAAGAACAAAATTATGACAAGACTAGTGTAGAGACCTAAGGTGAATAAAGAAGCATGTCCAGTTGTTCTCTCCACACAGAACATTGGAATGGAGTCCTTTAACGTGAGCTGCCGCAATGAATTTTCTGAGGTAAGAAGTCAAAATTCAAGTGATGACAAATTTGAATTGAAGTAGAGCACATAGAGATTGGATTTGATTGATGCAAATAAAGATGAGTCAGATTGCGTTTGGACATCCCACGAACAACCCACATGAGCAGCAACCTTGAACCATCAATAAAAATTCTTATTAAAGCCAACAAGAAGCATTCACCGGATCATATCCTTGGAGACGCTCACTGTTGCACATCAGAAATCAAACTAAACAATGTTGTTAAAGGTTCAGAAAATAGACTGTGCAGTCTTGATCATGTGCAGACAACAAATCAACTGGAAGACATTCAAATCAAAGCCTTGAATTCGAATCAATGTGAAGAGCTATGACAGAATCTTGATATGTGTTTCTTGCAGTAATGGGTGTTGTCTTGGAAGAGTAGTCGAGCGCAAAAGTGTATCTGTGTAGCAAAAGTGGTCATCATCTTGATCAAATGAGTATGTTTGGTATTAAAAGTTTGGGCGCATACTTATGGGAGGTACATGCTTCAATTCATATCTCTAATATTTTGAATTAATCATATTATGGAGGTTTGGACTTGTTGACTCTATTTTGGAGGAGATAATTTTTTTGGGCCAGGTGTTTTGAGAAGTGTGTTAGTCCACTAAAATTGTTTGGAAGAGATGTTCTAGGTGTTGGTGAAATCAATGAGATGGATGAGGTGCCGGTGATGGATGAAGAGTAGTTCGATAATTCGATGGATTGACATTCCTTTTTGGATAGTTTTTCCCCAAAGGGGAGAAAAAGTTGTTGTCATTCATACATTTTGGTTGCTGTTAGTAATTGAGGACAACTACGTCTAGAGATTGTCTAGATCAACAGAAAACAATCTGGTAAAGAAGATGAGAAAGCATTTACTTCCTTCCAACTCTAGTTGAAGTCAAATGCATATTCAATCCGTTTTGGCTTGATTGTCTCCCACGGTGGAGAACAAAAGGAACGAGTAAAGCTGCGATTGATGGGGTAAATTATTTATCTTCATCTTAATATGATTTGATATTGGATTGATGGATTGGATTAATTGCTTGCTTGTGCATATTAGTTATTGTTGCTGATTGTGATGGATAACTAAGCTGATGTGCATGGATTAAGGGGGAATCTCTTACATTCTGAAACATAGTCAGCCCCTATTTCGTCGTTGAAGATTTTTTTTGTTTGATGTCTCCCAAAGGGGGAGTGGATTGCATTTCCTTAGCTTGATGTATTTATTCTTGGTTGAGGGGGAGTTATATAATGGTCTGAATGTGTGCTTATGGTGTGTAATGCTGAAAAGATCATCCCTATTGTGGTTGGTAAACATCAACCAAAAAGGGGGAGATTGTTGAAAGTGGATTATATTTGTTTTTTTATTTTGGTTGAAATTGTTTGGCCATGGTCCGATCAATGGACGAATAGTGATGGACAGACGCGGCTCAATTTGTCTTGAGTCCAATCAAACAAGGAAATAGCCCAAATTGATCAATCCAATGAAGAGAGAAAACTCGTTGGTCCCCCCAATCCATGTGTGGGGAAATAACAAAAATTGGTTGTAATAAACTTTGTGAAGGTAGGGAGAGAGATAGTGAAGGAAAAGATTCCATTCTTGTTGAGTTTGTTAGAGTGAATATACTCTTGTTTGGAAATTGAGCTTTATATAGAATATAGAGTGAAACAAGATAGATTTGGGGAGCATATAGAAAAATCTGAATGTAATTCATCTAAAGAAAGAATTGAGTGAGAAAAATAAAACATTGAGGGTGAGGGGTGTGTGGGATAGGTTTAGTATGGGAAATCGTCAAGAAATGGGTAGATAGATTTCTTGATGTGTAGCTCGATTGTATTCACACATCTTGTGCTTCAATGGTTTCAGTAGTGGTTTTCGCCTGGGTTAGAACCCCCCTAGGCTGGTGCAGCCGAACTGGGTTATCGTTTCATTGTGTTTCTATTGTTCTTTGTCACCAGTATGTTCATTCGCAGTTCGATCATCCAGCAAACAACCAGTCCGAATTTACAGTCTGATCGTGGAAACTGTCTTTGTTGCTCCTGTGCGTGTTCTTGGTGTTGAGATATTGCTGCTGTTTGGTTTGGAGCGAATTTGGGGCCAACAGGATGTATCATACTTGAAAATTGTAGGTGGTAAATTTATGTATGGAAGGGATGAATTTTGTGTTTCAGATCAGCCAAGGATGTGAGAGGAAATACTTAGGCAACCTATGTCTGAAAGAGAAAGCAAAGCTGGGAAAGTCTGATTAGTCTGGCGAGGATGAATCATGAATGTGGATTTTGGTAAAAATAAATAAATTAATTTCGTCTTTCCCTTTTACTGGATTAAAAAAAAGGCTCGTGAAAAGAAAACAGAGTACATTATTGTCTTGCATTGATCAAGGTTTGTGCAGTATTGTATTTTTTATTCGACTCTGTTGATAAATATGTTTTGTTCTCTATTGATAGATTACATTGATGACCCAAAAAAATTCGAATATTAAAGTGTGGCAAATGAATGCATTTTTTCATTTAAATTGTGCATATTTCAAAGCTCTGTTGTTTTTATTTATTTAAGTTGTGGGCTATCATTGTTTTTTATATTTTCAGATCCTTAACAACCAAAACCAATGTAATTATATCGGTTAGGCAATCATCAAGATGGAAGCAGATGGATCTTTCTTTCTAAAAATTCTCGGCACGAGCTCTGTGTCTGTGAATGGCCTACTTGTAGCTTGAGGCCAATCGGTGAACCTTACTTACAATTATTTGTTTGAGGTATTTATCTCACCTAAAATTTGCAGAATTGTGCAACATCTGAATCTAATTGTCATTTTTTTATAAGCATCATTTTTTATTTTTTTCATCAAATTTCAGAAACTTGAGATTGTTTCCTAACCATTAATCTGTAAGTGCATACCAATGACCCGTAATGGCATCAATTAGTTCATTTTACTTTTATTATATGTTGATGCATATCAAATCACAGTTTAGAACTAGCAATATTTTCCCTTTCCATATTTGTTTAGTAACTGGAGAAGGCTATAGATCCTCCGTTTTTATTGCTTTCTGACGCTTGATGAACGTGTTGTCTAGCTCAATTATGTTGTGTCTTTGGAATCTGACCTTATTCCCCGAACTTTGTTTGCAGCGCTAATTTTCTATACTCAATTGTATTTTTTAATTCTTGAAAATTGTGGGTGGTAAATTTGCGTATGAAAGGGATGAATTTTGTGTTTGAGATCAACCAAGGATGTGAGACGAACTACTTAGCCAACCTCTGTCTGAAAAACAAGGAAATTTGGGAAAGTCTGATTAGTCTAGTGAGGATTGATCATGAATGTGGATTCCGGTAAAAATAAATAAATTATTTCTTCTTTCCCTTTTAATGGATAAAAAAAGGCTCGTGAAAAGAAAATTAAGCACATTATTGTCTTGCATTGATCAACGTTTGTAAAGTATTGTATTTTTTGTTTGACTCTAGTAATGATAAATATGTTTCCTTCTCTATTTAAAGATTATATTTAATGACCTGAAAAGTTTCAAATATTAAATTATGGCAAATTAATGCATTTTCTCATTTAAATTGTGCATTTTATAGCTCTGTTGTTATTATTTATTTTTGTGGGCTATCACTGTTTTTTATTTTTCAGATCCTTAACAACCTGAACCAATGTAAGTATATCGTTTAGGCAATCATCAAGATGGAAACAGATGGATCTTTCTTTCTAAAATATCTCGGCACGAGCTATATGTGTCTGTGAGTGGCCTACCAGTAGCTTGAGGCCAATCGGTGAACCTTACTTCCAAATATTCGTTTGAGGTATTTATCTCACCTAAAATTGGCAGAGTTGCGCGACATCTGAATTTTATTGTCACTTTTTTTTTTATAAGCATCACTTTTTTTCATCAAATTTCAGAAACTTGAGATTGTTTCCTCATCATTAATATTTAAGTGCATACCAATGACCCGTAATGGCATCAAAATGTTCGATTTAGTTTTATTACATGTTGATGCATACCAAATCATGGTTTAGAGCTTGCACTATTTTCCGTTTCCATATTTGTTCAGTAACTGGAGAAGGCTATAGACTCTCTGTTTTAATAGCTTTCTGACACTATATGAACGTGCTGTCGAGCTCAAATATTTTGTGTCTTTGGAATTCGACTTTATTCCCCAAACTTTGTTTGCAGCACTAATTTCCTACACTCATCTGTATTTATTAATTCTTAAAAATTGTGGGTGGTAAATTTGCGTATGAAAGGGATGAATTTTGTGTTTGAGATCAGCCAAGGATGTGAGAGGAATTACTTTGGCAGCCTCTGTCTGAAAAACAAGGAAAGTTGGGAAAGTCTGATTAGTCTGGCTAGGATGAATCGTGAATGTGGATTCTGGTAAAAATAAATAAAAAATTTCCGTCTTTCCCTTTTACTGGATAAAAGCGCTTGAAATGAAAACTAAGCGCTTGAAATGAAAACTGAGTAGATTATTGTCTTGCATTGATTAAGGTTTGTGCAGTATTGTGTTTTTTGTTCGACTCCAGTAACGATAAATATGTTTCCTTCTCTATTTGACAGATTATATTTGATGATCCGAGAAGTTTTTGGAATATTAACAAAATAATGCATTTTCATTTAAATTGTGCATATTGCATAGCTCCGCTGTTGTTATTTATTTAAGTTGTCGGCTATCATTGTTTTTTATGTTTTCAGATCCCTAACAACCTGAACCAATGTAAGTATATCGTTTAGGCAATCATCAAGATGGAAGCAGATGGATCTTTCTTTCTAAAAACTCTCGGCACGAGCTCTGTGTCTGTGAATGGCCTACCGGTAGCTTGAGGCAAATCGTTGAACCTTACTTCCAATTATCCGTTTGAGGTATTTATCTCACCTAAAATTTGCAGAGTTTGTGCGACATCAGAATCTAATTGTCATTTTTTTATAAGCATCGTTTTTTTTCATCAAATTTCAAAAACTTGAGTTGTGGGATATCATTGTTGTTTATGTTTTCAGATCCCAATTAAGCTTAACCTTTGTAAATACATCGTTTAGGAAATAATCATGATGGAAGCGGATGGATCATTCTTTCTAAAAAATCTCGGCAAGAGCTATGTGTCTATAAATGACCTACAAATAGCTTGAAGCCAATTGGTGAACCTTAGTTCCAATTGTTCAATTGAGGTTTTTATGTCACCTAAAATTCTCAGAGATGTGCGACATCTGAATCTAATTGTCATTTTATATGATAAGCATCACTTTTTTTTCATTAAATTTCAGAAACTTGAGATTGTTTCCTCATCATTAATATTTAAGTGCGTACCAATGACCCGTAATGGCATCTATTAGTTCGTTTTACTTTTATTATATGTTGATGCATACAAATCATGGTTTTCAGCTTGCAATATTTTACTTTCCCATATCTGTTCAGTAACTGAAGAACGCTATAGACCTTCTGTTTTAATTGTTTTCGGATGTTATATGAAAATGTTGTCTAGCTCAATTGTTTTGCGTCCTTGGGATTTGACCTTATTCCCCTAACTTTCTTTGCAGCACTAATTTAATACAGTCACCTGTTTTGATTAATTCTTGAAAATTGTGCGTGGTAAATTTGCAAATTAAAGGGATTAATTTTGTGTTTAGATCAACCATGGATATATGAGGAACTACACAGGCACCTCTGTCTGACAAATAAAGGAAAGTTGGGAAAATCTTATAGTTCGGGTGAGGATGAATCATCAATATGGATTCTGGTAAGATATTAAATTGTGGCAAATTAATGCATATTCCGATTTAAATTATGCATATTTCACAACTCTGTTGTTGTTAGACGTTTGAGTTGTGTTATATCTTTGTTCTTTATGTTTTCAGATCCCTATTATGCTTAACCTTTGTAAAT
Source organism: Andrographis paniculata (assembly GCF_009805555.1). Taxonomy (NCBI): domain Eukaryota; kingdom Viridiplantae; phylum Streptophyta; class Magnoliopsida; order Lamiales; family Acanthaceae; genus Andrographis; species Andrographis paniculata. The sequence goes on along the minus strand of NW_026137586.1, from coordinate 4,272,040 downwards.
ATATCGTTTAGGCAATAATCAAGATGGAAGCGGATGGTTCTTTCCTTTTAAAAAATCTCGGCAAGAGCTCTGTGTCTGTGAATAGTCTACAAATAGCTTGAAGCCAATTGGTGAACCTTACTTCCAATTGTTTGATTGAGGTATTTATGTAACCTAAAATTTGCAGAGATATGCGACATCTGAATCTAATTAGATTTTATATAATAAGCATCACTTTTTTTCATCAAATTTCAGAAACTTGAGATTGTTTCCTCGTCATTAATCTTTAAGTACATAGCTATGACCTGTAATGGCATCTATTAGTTCGTTTTACTTTTATTATATGTTGATGCATACATATCATGGTTTTCAACTTGCAATATTTTTCTTTTCCATATTTGTTCAGTAACCGGAGAACGCTAGACACCTTCTGTTTTAATTGCTTTCTGACGTTATATGAACATGTTGTCTAGCTCAATTGTTTTGCGTCCTTGGGATTTGACCTTATTCCCCTAACTTTCATTAATTACCTACAGTCACCTGCTTCGATGAATTCTTAAAAATTGTGTGGTAAGTTTGCATATTAAAGGGATGAATTTTGTGTTTGAGATCAACCAAGGATATCTGAGGAACTACGCAGGCAACCTCTGTCTGACAAACAAAGGAAAATTGGGAAAGTCTGATTGGTCGGGTGAGGATGAATCATGAATGTGAATTCTGGTAAAAAAAATAATTGTATTTCATCTTTCCCTTTTACTCGATAAAAAAAAAAAAAAAAAAAACTCGTAAAATGAAAACTGAGTACATTATTGTCTTGCATTGATCAAGATTCGTGCACTATTGTGCTTTTTTTCCCCGATTGAGGTATTTATGTCACCTAAAATTTGCAGAGATGTGCGACATTGGAATCTAATTGTCATTTTATATGATAAGCATCACGTTTTTTCATCAAATTTCAGAAACTTCAGATTGTTTCCTCATCATTAATCTTTTAGCAATGACTCGTAATGGCATCTATTAGTTCGTTTTACTTTTATTTTATGTTGATGCATCGAAATCGTGGTTTTCAACTTGCAATATTTTTCCTTCCCATATTTTATTAGTGAAGAACGCTGTAGATCTTCTGTTTTAATTGCTTTCTAACGTTATATGAACATGTTGTTTAGCTCAATTGTTTTGGGTTCTTGGGATTTGACCTTATTCCCCTAACTTTGCAACACTAATTTCCTACAAGTAGCTTGAGTCCAATTGGTGAACCTTAGTTCCAGTTGTTTGATTGACGTATTTATCTCACCTAACATTTTCAGAGTTGTGTGACATCTGAATCTAACTGTCATTTTATATGATAAGCATCACTTTTTTTCATCAAATTTTAGAAACTTGAGATTGTTTCCTCATCATTAATCTTTAAGTGTATAGCAATGACCAATAATGGAAGCTATTAGTTCGTTTTACTTTTATTAAATGTTGATGCATACGAAATCATGGTTTGAACATGCAATATTTTCCCTTCCCATATTTATTTAGCAATTGGAGAAGGCTATAGACCTTCTGTTTTAATTGCTTTATGATGTTATATGAACATGTTGTCTAGCACAATTGATTTGCATCCTTGGGATTTCACCTTATACCTTTAACTTTCTTTGCAGCACTAGTTTCGAAAATTGTGTGTGGTAAATTTTCAGATTAAACGAATGATTTTTGTGTTTGAGATCAACCAAGGATTTGTGAAGATCTACTTACGTATCCTATGTCTCAAAAACAAAGAAAAGTTGGAAAAGTCTGATTGGTCCATTGAGGATTTATCATGAATATGGATTATGGTAAAAAATAATAATGTTATTTCATCTTTTCCTTTTTACTGGATTTAAAAAAAAGGCTCGTGAAAATAAAACTGACTATGTTATTGACTTGCATTGATCAAAGTTTGAGCAGTATTGTGTTGTCTTCCGGACTTCAGTAATGATACATGTGTTTCCTTCTCTCTTGATAGGTTTTATTTGATTGCCTAAAAAGTTTCCCATATTAAATGGTGGAAAATTAATGTATTTTCTTATTTTAAGTATGCATATTTCATAACACTGTTGTAGTTATGCATTTAAGTTGTGGGGTATCATTTTTTTTTTTTTTTTTTGTTTTCAGATCCCTATCAACCTTAACCTTTGTAAGTATATCGTTAAGGCAATAATCAAGATGGAAGCAGATAGATCTTTCATTCTAAAGAATCTCGACAAGAGCTCTATGTCTGTGAATCGCCTACCAGTAGCTTGAGGCCAATTGGTGAACCTTAGTTCCAGTTGTTTGATTGAGAAATTTATCTTACCTAAAATTTGCAGAGTTGTGTGACATCTGAATCTAATTGTCATTTTATATAATAAACATTACTTTTTTTCATCAAATTTCAAAAACTTGAGATTTTTTTTCGTCATTAATCTTTAAATGCATACCAATGACCTGAAACGGTAGCTATTAGTTCATTTTACTTTTATTAAATGTTGATGCATATCAAATCATGGTTTTGTACTTGCAATATTTTCTTTCCCATATTTATTCAGTAACTGGAGAAGGCTATAGACCATCTGTTTTAATTGCATTATGACATTATATGAATGTGTTGTCTAGCTTAATTGTTTTGCATCCTTGGGATTTGACCTTATACCCCTAACTTTCCTTGCAGCACTAATTTCCTACACTCAATTGTATTGACTAATTCGTGAAAATTGTATGTGGTAAATTTGGTGATTAAAGGGATGAATTTTGTATTTAAGATCAACAAAGGATATGTGAGGAAGTACTTAGGCAACCTCAGTCTAAAAAATTAGGAAAGTTGGGAAAATCTGATTGGTCCAGAGAGGATGAATTATGAATGTGGATTCGGGTAATAAAAAATAAAATTATTTCATCTTTCCATTTTACTTGATGAAAAAAGGCTCGTAAAAAGAAAATTGAGTACGTTATTGTCTTGCATCGATAAAGGATTGTGCAGTATTGTGTTTTTTTTTTCTCGACTTGAGTAATGATACTTGTGTTTCCTTAGTTATTGATAGATTATATTTGATAACCCAAAAATTTCTGAATATTAAATGGTGGAAAATTAATTCTTTTCTGATTTAAATTATGCATATTTCATAACACTGTTGTTGTTATGCATTTAAGCTGTGGGGGTATTTTGTTTTTTATGTTTTCAGATCCCTATCAACCTTAACCTTTGTAATTATATCGTTTAGGCAAAAATCAAGCTGGAAGCAGATGGGAAACATAGTTGTTGAAACATAGTTCCGATTCTGTGATTGAGGTATTTATCTCACCTAAAATTTGCAGAGTTGTGTGAAATCTGAATCTAATTGTCATTTGATATGATAAGCATTATTTGTTTTCATCAAATTTCAGAAACTTGAGATTGTTTCCTCATCATTAATCTTCAAGTGCGTACTAATGACCCGTAATGGCAGCTATTAGGTTATTTACTGTTTTTATTATGTTGATACATACTAATCATGGTTTTGAGCTTGCAATATTTTCTCTTCCTATATTTGTTCAGTAATTGAAGAAGGCTATAGATTGTTTATTTATTTTGCTTTCTAACATTATATGAATTTGTTGTCTAGCTCAATTTTTTTGCGTCCTTGGGATTTGACCTTATACTCCAAACTTTCTTTGCAGTATTGATGTCCTACACTCAGATGTGTTGATTAATTCTTGAAAATTGTTTGTTGTATGGAGATTAAAGGGATGAATTTTGTGTTTGAGATCAACCAAGGATATGTGAGGAAGTACTTAGGCAAACTTAGTCTAAAAAAGTAGGAAAGTTGGGAAAATCTGATTGGTCTGGTGAGGATGAATCATGAATGTGGATTTGGATAATAAAAAATAAAGTTATTTCATCTTTTCCTTTCACTAGATCAGAAAAAGGCTCGTGAAAAGAAAACTGAGTATGTTATTGTCTTGCATCGATCAAGGATTGTGCAGTATTGTGTTTTCTTTTTCTCGACTCGAGTAATGATACTTGTGTTTCCTTCTTTATTGATAGATTATATTTGATGACCCAAAAAAATTTGAATATTAAATGGTGGAAAATTAATTCATTTTCTGATTTCAATTATGTGTATTATTGCATAACACTGTTAAGCATTTAAGTTGTGGGGTATCCCCTATCAACCTTAACCTTTATAATTATATCGTTTAGGCAGTAATCAAGATTTAAGCAGATGAATCTTTCTTTCTTAAACATCTCGACAAGAGCTCAGTGTCTGTGAATGGCCGACCAGTAGCTTGAGGCCAATTGATGAACCTTAGTTCCAGTTGTGTGATTGAGGTATTTATCTCACCTAAAATTTTTATAGTTGTGCGAAATCTGAATCTAATTGTCATTTTATATGATACGCATCACTTTTTTTCACCAAATTTCAGAAACTTGAGATTATTTCATCATCATTAATCTTTAAATGTGTACCAATGAACCGTAATGGCAGCTATTAGTTTGTTTTACTTTTTTATTTTTATGTTGATGTATACTAAATCATGGTTTTGAACTTGCAATATTTTCTCTTTCCATATTTGTTCAGTAACTGGAGAAGGCTATAGACTCTTTGTTTTAATTGCTTTATAATATTATATGAACGTGCTGTCTAGCTCAATTTTTTTGGGATTTGATCTTATATTCTTAAATTTCTTTGTAGTACTGATATCCTACACTCAGATGTGTTGATTAGTTCTTGAAAATTGTTTGCTGTAAATTTGCAGATTAAAAGGATATGTGAGGAAGTACTTAGGCAACCTCTGTTTCAAAGTTGGGAAAGTCTGATTAATCCGGTGAGGATGAATCATGAATATAGACTTCGGTAGAAAAAAAAAAAAAGTTATTTCATCTTTCCCTTTTATTGGATAAAAAAAAGCCCCATGAAAACAAAACTGAGTACGCTATTGTCTTGCATCGATCAAGTATTGTGTAGTATTGTGGTACTCCTCTGGACTTCAGTAATCATACTTGTGCTTCCTTCTCTGTTGATAAGTTCTATTTGATGACCTAAAAGTTTCTTGTATTAAATGGTGGCAAATTAATGCATTTTCTTATTTTAATCATGTATATTTCATAACACTTTTGTTGTTATGCATTTAAGTTGTGGGGTTTCATTGTTTTTTATGTTTTCAGATCCCGATCAACCTTTGTAAGTATATAGTTTAGTAAATAATCAAGATGGAAGCAGATGGATCTTTCTTTCTAAAAAAACTCGGCAAGAGTTCTGCGTCTATGAATGGCCTACAAGTAGCTTGAGGCCAATTGATGAACATTAGTTCCAATTGTGTGATTGAGGTACTTATCTCACCTATAATTTGAAAAGTTGTGCGACATCTGAATCTAATTGTCATTTTATGTAATAAAAATCATATTTTTTCATCAAATTTCAGAAACTTGAGAACGTTTCCTTATCATTAATCTTTAAGTGCATACCAATGACCCGCAATGGCAGCTATTAGTTTGTGTTGGGAATTTTGGCCGTTCGAGGCCTAACCCGACAAGTCCCTCGATAAATAATTAGTTGGCCCACTCCGTAATCCGGATTGGCCAAACTCTTTAATCCTAACCTAATTCAAAGCCAAAACCATTTAGCACAATTAGTTTGTTGAGTTTGTTAATTGGTTAGTTTGTTAGGAGGGTTTAAATAGAAATTAGTTTGGGGGTTTTGAGAGTAACCGAGTAGTGTGAAAAGTGAGATACACCAAGAGTTAGAGATAGGTGTAATCGAGAGAGAGAAAGGGAGAGACGGCGATGGGAGAAGGAAAGGAACCGAGAGAAGGATTCCGGTGAGGTTCGGGACCTTTTCGATGGCTGATTCCGGTGGGCGTCGAGGCTTAGAGTGACGAGCCGACCTCCAACCTTGAGGCGTGATTACCTCGGGCCACTTCGCACCATGGACTGAGCCGAGCGTTGCGTCCCTAACGCCATCGAAAGAAGATCGACAAGATCGGGTTCGAGTTCATCGGAGAAGATCGGTGCAGCCGCTGGTTAGTCCGAAAGCCGTCGCCGAAGGAGATAGTCGGAGGAATCGCCGACCACCGAATGATGCCCTGCCGCTTCCTAGCTGTGTCGTCACCGGAGGAGGTGCAGTCGCCGGAAATCGAAGGATGTTGATGTCCGTAAGAAGAGAGCCATCGTCAATCTGCTCTTTGCTGGAGAAACTGGAGTTGCTGCCGGTCGCTGTTGTTTGCCGGTGATGTCGTCGTCTTCGTGAATCATCGTCATCGTCGGAATGGAGGAACAGAGACACGAACGAACAGGGAGTTTTCTATGTTAATTTAAATTCTCAATTTCAATTGCAGATTTATGCCTTTGCTTTTATTTGTTTAATTTCTTTTAATTTCATTACGGTATTATTGGTATTGGTTTTATTCGAATTCGCTGACGCCAATTCATTGTTTCGTATTTTTGTATACGAGATTTTGTTCGATAAATCCAAATTATCCGGGAATAAATTCACAACAGTTTGTTTTACGGTTTTTTTTTTTTATATTGACACATTCTAAATCATGGTTTTGAACTTGCAATATTTTCCCTTTCCATATTTGTTCAGTAACTGAAGAAGGCTATTGATTCTTTGTTTATTTTACTTTTTGACATTATATGAATGGGTTGTCTAGCTCAATTTTTTTTGCGTCCTTGAGGTTTGAGCTTATACTCCTAACTTTCTTTGCAGCACTTATATCCTACATCCAGATGCACCCAGATGTGTTGATTAATTCTTGAAAATTGTTTGTGGTAAATTTGGATATTAAAGAGATGAATTTTGTGTTTGAGATCAACGGAGGATATTGTCACGGGTTAACTTCCTTCACTCGAAGTAACCGTGCGCCCCTTAGCAACTCACTCCCGTCGGCTACTAAGGCAGGCTTCCCGACTCGGCCAAGCACCACAAAAGCCAAAGGCTTTCTAGAGAGAGAAACTAGAGAGAGAAAGTGTGGAGAGAAATGCTTTTGATTGCTAAAGACTTGGATACTTACAAGTGAGGTGCAAGCACCTATTTATACAAGCCAAATGAATAAATGCTACCTTCCTAACTACCGAATTAAATACAATCTACCAACAATCAACCATCAACTCCCAACCACCTCATTAATGCCAAGTTCTACCACCTTCCGGAACCTTCTAGAAGATGCTAGTGAGTTTGAGTGAAGTCTTTGGCATAATGAAAAGTGTTAAGTATAGGAAAACCACCGCCGTGTGTCCGCTTGAAAGTCCGACCGTGACAATTCTCCCCCACCTAAACCTTGACGTCCTCGTCAAGTGCTCGCTCGGTACGTCTCGATGTGGTTCTTGAATTGCCATAGGTCTTGTTCTTTCTCCCATGACGCCTCGCTATCCGGCTCGCCCTTCCACCGGACTAAGTATTCGGTCCAACGGGGTGTCCCCCGTTTTCCCATCACACGATCCGCCATGATCTCCGCAATGTCTTTCTCGTAGGATACCGTCGTCGTCGGTGGAGCGCGGTGTGACTCGTTCCGGGACGGATCCTCCTCATCCTTGTGATACGGCTTCAATAAGCTTACGTGAAAGACCGGGTGGATCTTGAAGTTGTCGGGTAGGTTGAGTCGGTACGATCGGGTTCCGACCTTCTTCACCACCTCGAACGGCCCTTCGTACTTCCGTGTCAAGCCCTTGTGCACTTGACGGATCGCCTTTACATTCCTCCCCAACATTCGGACCAACACTTGGTCCCCGACCTCGAAGTCCCGTGGACGTCGCTTGTCGTCCGCCCACTTCTTCATCCGTTTCGCGGCCTTTGCCAAGTACGCCCTTGCTATGTCGTGCTCCTCGTTCCATCCCTTAGCAAGTTTGTACGCCGCCGGACTCGCTCCCTCGTATCCCCGTGCCAACTCGTGGGGCGTCGTCGGTTGTTGCCCCGTCACCAACTCGAAAGGACTCCGATTGGTAGACTCGCTACGCTGCAAGTTATACGAGAATTGTGCAACATCAAGTAAACGAGCCCAATCGGTTTGGTTGGCACTTACAAAGTGTCGGAGGTAGATCTCCAACAAGTGATTCGCCCGCTCGGTTTGGCCATCGGTTTGCGGGTGAAAACTCGTCGAGAAGTGGAGACTCGACCCCAAGAGCTTGAAAAGCTCCCTCCAAAACTTCCCGGTGAAGCGTGGGTCACGGTCGCTAATGATATATCTCGGTACTCCCCAATACTTGACCACATGCTTCAAGAATAGTCGGGCGGCTTCTTCGGCTTTGCAATCTTTTGTCGCCGGTATGAACGTTCCATACTTGGAAAATCTATCGACCACCACCATGATCGATCCGCATCCGTCCGACTTTGGTAGCGCCGAGATGAAATCCATCGTCACACTATCCCACGGCCGCTCGGCAATCGGCAATGGCTCCAAAAGTCCCGCCGGTTTGGCTTGCTCAACCTTGTCTTGTTGGCAAACCAAGCACGTCCGCACGTAGGCATTAATATCATCCTGCATGTTAGGCCAATAAAACGATTGCTCGACCAACGCCTTTGTACGATGGATACCTGGGTGTCCCGCCCATTTGGAGTCGTGGCACTCCTTAAGGATATCCCGCCGAAGATTATCCCACCGTGGCACAAATAGTCGATCCCCGACCGTGAAGAGTAGGCCATTCTCTTCCCAAAACTTCCTTGTCGTGCCCTTCTTAGCCATTTCTATCAAGTTCGTGGCTAAGGAATCCTCGGCTAATCCCTCCTTGATTCGGTCGGCAAGGTCCCCTTGCACTTGAGTAATCGCCGCAAAGGAACCCTTCCGACTAAGCGCATCCGCCACGACATTGGCTTTGCCCGGCTTGTACACCAATGTGTAGTCGAACTCCGCCAAAAAGTCTTGCCACCGTGCTTGCTTCGGGGTGATCTTCTTTTGGTTTTGAAAGTAACTCGTCGCCACATTATCCGTTTTGATCACAAAGTGACTCCCGAGCAAGTAGTGCCTCCACGTCCGAAGGCAATGGACGATTGCCAACATTTCCTTATCGTGGACCGGGTACCTCCGCTCCGTGTCGTTGAGTTTCCGAGACTCGTACGCCACGGGATGGCCATCTTGCATCACCACCCCTCCAATGGCATAGTCCGAGGCATCCGTGTGAAGCTCGAACGGCTTCGAATAATCCGGGAGGCTAAGTACCGGGTCCTCCACGACCGCCGCCTTCAAGTTCTCGAAGGATGCTTGGCACTCATCACCCCACTCCCAAGCAACTTTCTTTTTCAACAAGTTCGTCAATGGCGTCGCCCTCGCCGAGTATCCCGCAATGAATCGCCGGTAATAGTTCACCAACCCAAGGAACGACCGAAGTTCGGAAACGTTCTTAGGCGGTTCCCACTCGACAATTGCCCGCACTTTCTTTGTGTCCATCAAGATCTCGCCTTGCTTCACTTTGTGTCCAAGGAACATCACCTCCGATTGAGCGAACGAGCATTTCTCCAATTTCACATACAATTTGTTCTCCCGTAAGGCCCGGAACACCAATCGTAAGTGCTCCGCGTGCTCGTCTAGAGACTCGCTGTAGATGACTATGTCATCCAAGTACACCACAACAAACTTGTCCAAAAATGGGTGAAAGATTGTATTCATCAAAGTGCAAAAGGTAGCGGGGGCGTTAGTTAAGCCGAAGGGCATAACTAAAAACTCGTAGGATCCGTACCTCGTTACGCAAGTGGTCTTTGGCTCGTCGCCTTCCGCAATCCGAACTTGCCAATATCCCGACCGCAAGTCCAACTTCGAAAACCACTTGGCCCTCCCCAAGCGGTCGAATAAGTCCGCCACCAATGGTATCGGATACTTGTTCTTGATTGTCACTTTGTTGAGCGCCCGGTAGTCGATGCACATCCGAAGGCTCCCGTCTTACTTCTTTTGGAAAAGCACCGGTGCGCCATAAGGAGCTTTCGACGGTCGGATGTAGCCGGCATCCAACAACTCCTTTAGTTGTCTTCGAAGTTCCTCCAATTCGGGCGGGGCCATCCGGTATGGACCCATTGCCGGAGGTCTTGCCCCTTTCTCCAATTCGATCTCGTGATCGACTTCTCGTCTCGGGGGCAACTCCTTTGGTAATTCGGGGGGCATCACGTCCTTGAACTCGTCAAGCACGCCTTTGATCTCCGTCGGGACATCTTGGCCCTTTGACGGGTCATCCTCCTTGAGAGCCACGAAATACGTCTCGTGCCCTCGCTTGAACCCCTTCGAAACTTGCATAGCCGACAAAACATGCGATTTAACTTTCTCAACGTGTAAAGGAACATGAACACTTACGTCACCTTCCGTGAAGCTCATTGACTTGGTCTTGTGGAAGATTACCGTCATCTCCCTCATGAACTTCACGCCAAATATGACTTTGTAATCGCTCATCGGCAACACCATGAAGTCCAATTTGCCGTGCCATCCACCAATTTGGACCGGGACTTGTTTGGCCATGCCGGTGATTGGTTTTGACGCCGAATCCGCCGGTTTCATCCACCCAATTCCCTTCGTCACCTTTACACCCATTTCCGTCGCCTTGTCTTCGGACAAGAAGTTCCGAGATGCTCCCGAATCCATCAAGACCTTCGTAGGTACCCCGTTTACCTTGGCCTCACAATATATGAGTTCATCCTCGGGTCCCTCCTCCGTAGGCACCGTGAACATTTCGTCGCTTGCTTTCACGGCATTGAGGACTCTCATTGCTCCCAACCTCGCCTCTTCGGACTTCTCCCGCTCCACTTGGACTACGGTGGTAGCATTGAGAGCCTTCCTCTTCGGACAATCCCTAACAAAGTGTGGCCCTCCACACGTGAAACAACTCCGGTCTTTCGCACCGGCCTCGGGTGCTCTTTCCCGACCCTTAAAGAAAGGTTTGTTCGTCGGCTTGTAGGGCTTCACTCCCCCACCTTTGTCCTTGATCACCTTCTTGGGCACAAAGTCCCGTCGGATCTCCAAAAGATCCTCGGCCGCCGATATAGCTTCTTGTAATGTTTGGACCCTTTGGCGTCTCAACTCGATTGCCGCCCACGATTGTAACCCCTCCATGAAGTTGAACAACCGATCCTTCTCGACCATCTCGGGGAGTTCAAGCATCAACGATGTGTATTCATTGATGTACTCCCTAATACTTCTCGTATGTTTGAGGTCCCGCAACTTCTTTTTGGCCATATCCTCGGCATTCTTCGGGTAGAATTGATCCTTCAAGTCGGACTTGAATTCTTCCCACGTATCGATTTGGGCTACCCCTCGGGCAATATCATTGTGGCGCCTCCTCCACCACAAACCCGCATCATCCGACAAATACAAGACCGCCGTCTTGATTTTGTCCCCATCATCGCGTATTCTTTCTGCATCTATATAATTCTCGATGGACCAAAAGAAATTATCGATTTCTCTAGGAATACGCTTACCCGAATATTTCGGAGGTTCCGGAGCTCTAACCCGCGGACCTTCTCGCACCTTGGTGCCGCCTCCGCTCTCCAAGGCCGCCTTGAACAAGGCTCGTTCCTCTTCAAGGCGTTCCAACCTCAAAGCCGTGTGTTCCCGCAACTCGCCTAACTCCACCGCGGTCATGGCTTTGAATTCCACCCTCAATTCGTTAAGGGACGTCGTCATGGTACCCTTCAACGCATTGATAGTTTCCAACACAAAACTCCTCAACTCGTGGAGTCCCGCCAAGGCGTTGTTCTCGACTTCGCCCATGTTCGTCTCCAAGGTGTCCAACCGCTCTATGGACTCCCCCACGGCAAGCTCCAGCTTGACCGCCCGTGTCTCCAACTCCGCAATGAATTCCCGAGACCTACTCCGTCTCTCCTTGCGTCCGTCCAATCCCGCAGCATTTCCGTCCGACACGTTCCCGTCGTTTTCTCCCGACATTCCCACTGCTTGCCAAGATCGTTGCTCTGATACCACGTGTCACGGGTTAACTTCCTTCACTCGAAGTAACCGTGCGCCCCTTAGCAACTCACTCCCGTCGGCTACTAAGGCAGGCTTCCCGACTCGGCCAAGCACCACAAAAGCCAAAGGCTTTCTAGAGAGAGAAACTAGAGAGAGAAAGTGTGGAGAGAAATGCTTTTGATTGCTAAAGACTTGGATACTTACAAGTGAGGTGCAAGCACCTATTTATACAAGCCAAATGAATAAATGCTACCTTCCTAACTACCGAATTAAATACAATCTACCAACAATCAACCATCAACTCCCAACCACCTCATTAATGCCAAGTTCTACCACCTTCCGGAACCTTCTAGAAGATGCTAGTGAGTTTGAGTGAAGTCTTTGGCATAATGAAAAGTGTTAAGTATAGGAAAACCACCGCCGTGTGTCCGCTTGAAAGTCCGACCGTGATTGCAGATTTATGCCTTTGCTTTTATTTGTTTAATTTCTTTTAATTTCATTACGGTATTATTGGTATTGGTTTTATTCGAATTCGCTGACGCCAATTCATTGTTTCGTATTTTTGTATACGAGATTTTGTTCGATAAATCCAAATTATCCGGGAATAAATTCACAACAGTTTGTTTTACGGTTTTTTTTTTTTATATTGACACATTCTAAATCATGGTTTTGAACTTGCAATATTTTCCCTTTCCATATTTGTTCAGTAACTGAAGAAGGCTATTGATTCTTTGTTTATTTTACTTTTTGACATTATATGAATGGGTTGTCTAGCTCAATTTTTTTTGCGTCCTTGAGGTTTGAGCTTATACTCCTAACTTTCTTTGCAGCACTTATATCCTACATCCAGATGCACCCAGATGTGTTGATTAATTCTTGAAAATTGTTTGTGGTAAATTTGGATATTAAAGAGATGAATTTTGTGTTTGAGATCAACGGAGGATATCCTACATAGGCAACCTCTGTTTGAAAAAGTAGGAAAGTTGGGAAAGTCTGATTGGTCCGGTGATGATGAATCATGAATGTGGATTCGGGTAATTAAAAATAAAGTTATTTCATCTTTCTCTTTTACTGGATAAAAAAAAAAACGTGAAAAAAAGAAACTGAGTATGTTATTGTCTTGCATCGATCAAGGATTGTGCAGTTTTGTATTTTTTTTCCCGACTCGAGTAATGATACTTGTGTATCCTTCTTTGTTGATAGATTATATATGATAGACCCAAAAATTTCGAATATTAAATGGTGGAAAATTAATTTATTTTTTTTTTAATTATGTGTATTTCATAACACTACTGTTGTTATGCATTTAAGTTGTGGGGTATCATTGGTTTTTATGTTTTCAGATCCCTATCAACCTTAACCTTTGTAAGTATATCGTTTAGGAAATAATCAAGATGGAAGCAGATGAATCTTTCTTTGTAAAAAATCTGGACAAGAGCTTTGTGTGATTGAGGCCAATTGATGCACCTTAGCTCCAGTTGTGTGAGTGAGGTATTCATCTCACCTAAAATTTCCAGAGGTGTGCGACATCTGCATCTAATTGTCATGTTATATGATAAGCATCGCTTTTTTTCATCAAATTTCAGAAACTTGAGATTATTTTCTCATCATTAATTTTTAAATGCATACCAACGACCCGCAATGGCAGATATTAGTTCATTTTACTTTTATTATATGTTGATGCATACCAAATCATAGTTTTGAACTTGTAATATTTTTCCTTCCCATAATTGTTCGTAACTTGAGAAACCTATAGACCCTTTGTTTTAATTGCTTTCTGACATTATATGAACGTGTTGTCTCGCTCAATTGTTTAACATCCTTGGGATTTGACCTTATACCCCTAAATTTCTTTACTAATTTCCCGCACTTAGCTGTATTTATTAATTCTTGATAATTAATGTGTGTTGTAAATTTGCAGATTAAAGGGATAAATTTTTGTTTGAGATCAACCAAGGATATATAAGACCTTCCGCAATGGAGATACCCGTTTTTGGGTATCTCTACTGCTTTTTTTTATCCACGTCATTCTCTCTCTCTCCCACGTTAGCGGAGATACTCTCTTCTGTTTTATATTCACAACAAAGATACTCATCCTAATTTTTTAATAAATTTTTATTTTTATATTATATATATATTATTTTTAAATTATAGTTTTAACGTGTAGTATTAATTATTTCTTTAATTATTATATTATATTATATTATATTACTATTTGTCAATATTTTGATTTATTAAAAAATTATGGAAAAAAATTATATTATTTATTATTTAATTAAATTAAATTTATTAATATTGATTTGTTAATAGAATTATATAATATTTCTATTTATATATTTTAAAATTTAAATTAATAAAATATATTCAATATTAGTATCATTTTGTAGAATACAAAATATCATAAATTATAAAAATATTACAAAATTTAAATATAACAATAAATTCAATATAAATTACAAAAATAAAATATATTACAAAATTTAAATATAACAATAAATTCAATATAAATTACAAAAACAAAATATATTACAAATTTAAATATAACAATAAATTCAATATAAATTACAAAAACAAAATATATATATATATATATACATAAATACCATGTGTCACAATTTAATCATGGCAATTAATCAACATCTTCCCCGTGCAGAGATGCTGGGAAGCAACATCTTTATTTTCTTTTATTTTTTTTTAAAAAAATTTGCTGATGTGGTTGTGGTTGGCCTAAAGAACTACATAGGCATCTGTCTGAAAACAAAAGAATGTTGGGAAAGTTTTATTGATCCGTCGAGGATGTATCATCAATGTGGAATTTGGTAAAAAAGAATAATGTCATTTCATCTTTCCTTTTATAGAATTAAAAAAAAAGGCTCGTTGATGGAGATGAAGCTGTGATTCAATGGAGAAGATCGATCCAACTATCTTAAAATTTTAATTATTTAATATATTAATTTTTTATTTTATGTTGGACCCAAATATGTTGGGCTTTTGTTATTATTGATCTTTTTTGCATTTCCTTTAGTATTTATACCCTACAAACATCCAATTGTTAGGGTTGGAAGATTGATAATAAGGAAATACAGAGTATTTATCCATTTGAGTTGTAATTCGTCCTAAGGCTTCTTTCTGCATCATTTGGTATCACGTTGCCAAGGTTCACGATCTGATGCGAACCCCCGCCTTGTGACACTGCACTCGCGCATAGATTGGATGAATTAACACAACAATTGGAAACCGTTTGTTCAATTACTTCAACATCAAGCTGAGCGCGCACAACCTCCACTAGCGGCTGACCATCCTCTCCCACGCCGCGACCAGCGCGACCCCAATCAGCCTCCTCTCCCGTTTGATGCGCCATCATCGGATGACGAAGTTACCCTTGACAACCCATTTGCCCCCTTCCCGGGCCGCAAAAATCGTCGTGCCGAAACCGATCACAAGTGGGAAAATAGTTTCAAACTTGATCTCCCCGAATTCAATGATGGATTACAACCTGATGATTTCCTCGATTGGCTTCTCTCAGTGGAAGAAGTCCTTGACTTCAAGGACGTCCCTGCAAATCGTAGGGTGGCTCTTGTCGCCACCCGTTTTCGTGGCCAAGCAGCATCTTGGTGGCATTAATTGAAGGCCTCTCGCACACGATACGGCAAATCCAAGATCGCCTCTTGGGAGAAATTCACAAAACATCTGCGGACCGAATTTCTGCCTTGTAACGTTTCAGAAATTGCAAAATCTACGCCAGGGGATGCGCACAATCGATGCCTACATTGAGGAATTCTACCAGTTAATTTCACGAATTGACTGGAATGAATCCGAAGATCAATTAATTTTGCAATACATGGGGGGGGTTTACGGGTTAATTTTCAGGATACTATAAACATGTTCTCACCGGAAACTGTCTCTGAAGCACACCAGTGAGCCTTGTTATTGGAACGCCCTCCATCTTGACACCGTCACCCGCACATGCGTCTTCAAGTTCTGCAGCGCCGCCCGCTTCATCGCGTCCAGCCGCTGCTCGACCGCTCTCCTCGATGATGCCTCACCGCCCCTTCCTGACACATCTAAGGCCTTGGCCAAAACTAAAAAAGGAGGCCCTTACCAAATAATTTTTTTTAAAAAATTATTATTAAAAAATTAAAAATAACAACATTTCAGTTTTACAAAGTATGTTTAATGCAAAACAAATTAAACATTAAACAATACAAGTCAAAAGAGTTTAAGCCAACTATTAATATTTTGGATTATTCCACCAACTTCAAACATGTTGCCGGCTCCTATTGTTTGATATTTTGTGAGAGCTACTTCTATTGTCAGCCTGCAGAATATAAATAAAAATATATAGGTATTACATAAAATTATTCTTCTTAGCATTTTTTTTGATGCAAAATCATTAATAATATTATCAACATCAATGGTTTCTAACATTTCTTTTTCAATAGAGAACATAGCTAAACCATTCAATCTTACATACATGCCTTCAAATAAGTTATCAGTAATTTTAATTTAGAAAAACTTCTTTCAACATATTCTAATGTTACATGAACTTTCCTGTTAATAAAATTTGATAAGCAATTGAAACATTTGGATAACAATAAATAAGTAGCTCTAACATATTAAAGAATTTCAATAGGTGAATTTAAGTTATCCGGTAAAGTAACTTGTAAAACTTTTAATTCAGTAATAAAATCTTCTAAATCAACATCACATAAATCATTATGAGATAAACTATTTGAAAAAACAACACTCCATTTTCTAAGTTCATCGTCATTCAAAGATTTAAAATTTTTAGAATTAAATAAAAACCCAAAAATACTACTCCCTCTGTCCCAATACTACTTGTTTACTATTTTTGTCTGTCCCAAAACATTTCCATAAATAATCATATTACTATAAAAACTACCCTTACTTTTTCATTATTATTACACAATTGCCACTACTTTTTACACTAATACACTCACAAGGACAAAAAAGTCTTTTATCCGTACTTTTTATCCACTACAATATAATATTAATATTCCTTAAATCTCGTGCCAAATACAACCCAGACTATAATTTTGGAACGGAGGGAATATTAAATTTACTTAATTGTTCAAATCTCTCGTTTAAGGATGTAATAACCATATCAACAATAACCAGAAAATAGTTCATCTTAAATTGTTCTTCATCATATTGTATTTCATCTTCATTTTCATTTCCATCAAACTGTTTTTTTCTATAAATATGTCGTTTTTATAAAATTTACATTCAACATCCATATTAAAAACAACTTCTTTAGCTTTTTCTAAACCAGAGTCAAATCCAATATTTCTATAATTTTTAAAATATTTCATAACATCTTCTATTTGTTTGACAGCAATATCAACACAAACTAATTTACATTGTAATGTTTTATTTGCAATATTTATTAAAGATAAAATATCATACAAAATTACCGTACCAAGTAAAAATTCATAGGACTCAAGAGCATTTAATAAACTTTTAGCTTCGCTTTTTGACTTTGCATCACTACAGGAATTATATAAATCCACTAGAGCTAATCGAATTTAAGGAGTTTGAAATCTAATAGCTTTAACACTTTTAATTTTATTTTCCCATCGAGTATTTGACAAGGATTTTACCGTTAAACCAGGTATATTGTTAAGCAAAAATTTACATCTTTTTGTAAAACTTGAAAATAGTATATATATGCGTTGTATAACTTCAAAAAATGATATAGCTTTCACACACGAGTTTGCCATATCACAAAGAATAAGATTTAGACTATGACAACCACATGACATATAAAAAGCCCTATGATTGATATCAAGTAATCGTTTTTGAACACCTTGGTGCTTACCTTTCAGATTAGAACCATTATCATAACTTTGGCTTCTAATATTAGCAATATCAAGATCAAGATCAAGAGATTTAAGCGTATTTACTAATTCATTGAAAAGCTCTAACCCATTTGTATCATCTACTTTTAAGAACTCTAAAAAATATTATTCAATTTTTATCATACTATTTGACATATTTACACAACGTATAATTAAATCATATGCTCTTATCACTCACATCTGGGGTACAATTCAGAATAATAGAAAAATATTTTGATTCTTTAATAGTGTTTATAATTGAATTTTTAATACTAATAGCCAATAATAAAATTAACACATTTTGAATTTTAGGACCGAGATAATGATAATGAATGTCTTGATCTTGAATTCGTCTAACGTGATCTTGCATTACTAAATCAAATTCAGCAATCATTTCAATCAATCCTAAAAAATTGTCATTGATATTTTGATAAAGTTTTGCATTTGATCCTCGAAAAGCTAAATTATTTTTAGCAAGACATTTGACAATATAAATAATTCTTATCAAAACTTGTCTCCAACATTCTTTTTCTTTCCCAATTTCTTGTTGCAAATCTTTATCAATTGTTTGATTATTTGCTAATCTTATTTTCACTTCATTCCAAGTATTCATATTAATATATTCAAAACTTCTCATGTGTTCTAAGTCTATCCCAAGATGTTTCCGGTCACTTAATCTATCACCTGCTAAATAACTTTTATTATTATTATATTTAAATAATTTGCAACAAAAACAATATACTTTATTTCATATTTAGAATAAACTAACTATTTTCGGTCTAAAATCTCACTAATTTTAAATTTTCTAGTGTAATGAATATTTGAAAAATGTCAAGAAGTACTATCCAAGGAAAAAGTAAGATTTAAGCCTCTTCTCGATCCATTTTCGATTAAAATATCTTTTTTTTATTATCAAAATTATTCTAATACCTCGGGTAATTAATAAATAAACTTTCATCTAAAATATCATCATAAACTATATTTACATCATTATCATGCTCATTCAAATTATTATCATTAAATTCGTCAATATTATTTTTATTTTCAGTATTTAATTATAATTGGATTCCAACTGATCAATATCATCTACATTCAAATCATTACCGGAAGAACCTATATTTCTAGAAAAAAATTATCAAGAGATCCTTTTTGTGATTCTACCGATTGCTCAATCCATTTTATTATTTCTTTTTCTCTTTTTTCACTACCAGAACTACATTTTCTTGGAAACATTGCACCTGGATTTTATTCACAATTATTTCCTTTTCGTTTTTCAGTTGTTTGTATTATTTGTAAAGAATATAAAAGAAAAAAAAGAGTTAACCTATAACACCAAAAAAAAAATCAATTAAAAAAATTAATTACAATTGTTTTTAGATAAAAATTGTATCTATTATCTATATCACTGTAATCTTATATATATATATATATAATCAAACAATTAAGTTAGCTTATAACACTAAAAATAAAAAAAATAAAAAAATCTAAAACTGAACAAATCAATTCAATTAAAATATTGTAAGATTAAGCAAAGAAATTCAATTAAAAAAAATCAATTGAAACCCTAACTGCATGTAAAAATGGCTAATCGGGCTGCAATTCTTCAATTGGACAAATGGAAAAAATTGCAGAGAAAGAAAATGGATATTGGTGGAAGTGGAATGGTCGCGCATCGGGAATATGAGATTTGCCATTAAAATGAACGCCCGCATGTAGCATGCTATTATTACCCTTCTATATATAATACCCTTTTTAAGAATTTGGACCCAACCTGGACTGGGCCCTGGACGGTCATGGCCGAGGCCCAGGGACGGGCGTGCCTACAGGGCCTGCTCGCGGTCCATGTTTTGGGTGTGGTGAATTTGGTCACAGATTGAGTTCTTGCCCCAAGTCTACATGTGGACTTTTCATTGCTGATTCTGAGATTTCAACTAATACCTACCTAACTCACTTTTTATGCCATTACAGAAGAGGATGTCCCTACAATTTTTCTTGCTGGTGACACAGGCCCCTCTCTGCTTGTAAACAGATCATGCCTTGCTCCCCAAAGGTCCCGTTGATGGGGTAAAACGCCATACATTATTTTATTCTACGTGCACGGTTAATGGCAAAGTGTGTTCTTTCATTGTTGATTCTGGCTCTCGTGACAATGTCATTTCCAAATCTGCAATGGAGAAACTATGTTTGCCCTCTGAATCCCATCCTCACCCTTATAATTTTTTTTTTTGTGGTTGGAACGTGGTAATCATGTACATGTAGATAAACGCGTCTTGGTTAAATTTTCTGTGGGCGTGTCCCCATCGATGCGTGTCATATTTTGTTTGGTCAACCTTGGCAGTTTGATCACAATGTGTTTCACGATGGCCATAAAAATACTTAGAGCTTTATTTTTTCTGGCGTTAAGATTGTACTACTACCGTCTGTGCTGAAACTTCTAACTCCGGTTTCTCCTGTTAAGGTTCTTTTTCTGAATTATGCTACTTTTTTTAAGGAAATGTCTGCAGCCCCTATTACGCTCTTATTATTAGGGCATGATATCTGTAAGTCCTCTGACATTCCTTCTATAGCGTTGCCTATTATTGAGCCGTTTCGTGATGTATTTCCTGATGCCCTACCGGAAGGCTTACCACTTCTTCGGGATATTCAACATCAAATTGATCCGATTCCCGGAGCTCCTCTTCCTAACCTACTGCATTATCGTATGAGTCCTGTTGAGCATGAGGAACTTCGACGCCAGGTAGAAGACCTGTTTCGCAAGGGCCTTTTTCGCCAAAGTTTGAGCCCCTGTGTTGTTCCTGCTTTGCTTATTCCAAAAAAGATAGGCGAGTGGCGTATGTATGTTGATAGTCGGGCTATCAATAAAATTATTGTGCGTTATAGTTTTCCCATTCCTCGTTTGGATGGCCTTCTTGATCAATTAGTAGTGCTGTGATATTTAGTAAATTGGATTTACGCAGTGGGTATCACCAGAACCGCATTAGGCCTAGTGACGAGTGGAAGACGGCTATCAAGACTCGTGAAGGTTTATTTGAGTGGCTGGTCATGCCTTTTGGCTTATCCAATGCGCCGAGTACTTTTATGCGTGTTATGAATCAATCTCTTGATCCGCTTATTGGCATTTTTGTGGTGGTTTATTTTGATGATATTTTGATATACAGCAGATCCGACACCGAGCATGCAGCCCATCTTCGGGCTGTTTTGTCTATCCTTCGCGCTAAGCATTTTTTCGCCTCACCGGCGAAGTGTACTTTCTTCACTACATCCGTGTTATTCTTGGGATATCGCATTTCTGCAGATGGCATAAGGGTAGATGAAGAAAAAATTACTGCTATTTGGAATTGGCCAACACCTACTTCTCTCACAGAGGTTCGAAGTTTTCATGGATTAGCATCCTTTTATAGGCGTTTCATTCGAAATTTTAGTACTATTATGGCTCCTCTTACCGACACTATGCATGATAAGAATTTTTCATGGTCATCTGAAGCAGAGGCTGTGTTCCATGAGATCAAACATCATTTGACTGCTGCACCCCTTCTCATCTTACCAGATTTTTCGACCCCATTCGATTTGTTCTGTGACGCTTCTAAGGTTGGGATTGGGGCTGTTCTTTCACAAGATGGTCGTCTTATTGCCTTTTTTAGCGAGGAACTTATGATGTTGAATTTTATGCTGTAGTCCATGCAGTTCGGCATTGGCGTCATTATTTATTTCACCGCGAGTTCGTTCTCTACACTGACCATGAGGCACTAAAGCACTAGGCTTCTCAGGATTCTCTATTTGCACGGCACGCTAAGTGGGCTACCTTTCTGCAGCAATTTACTTTTACTGTGAGACATCATGCAGGGGCAGACAACAAGGTCGTCGATGCTTTTAGTTGGCATCATTCTTTATTGACTGATATGAGTATTTAAGTGACAGGTTTTGACACTTTTCGGGACCTATATACTTCTGATCCTTTCTTTGGACCAATTATTGCCCTCTTGGATCGAGGTGCTTACGACCACTATTCTATTACTGATGGATTTCTATTTCGGGGCCTTTGTTTATGCATTCTGTTATGTAGTTTACGCCTATACCTTATTGCAGATATTCATAATGTGGGACATGTTGGTCGCGATCGCTCTGTTGAGCTTGTGGGTTGACACTTCTTTTGGCCGACCCTCCGTCGGGATGTATCCCATTTTGTTACTAGGTGTCACATCTGCCAGGTCTCGAAAGGCACTACCACCAATGCGGGTTTGTATCGTCCCTTGCCAGTCTTTTCTCGTCCGTGGGCCGCTATCAGTATGGATTTGTCCTCAGCCTCCCTCGCACTCAACGTGGACATGATTCCATTTTTATTGTCGTTGATCGGTTAAGATGGTTCATTTCCTTCCATGCAAACGCACCTCTGATGCAATGCATGTTGAGACTTTATTTTTTCGCGATATATCTCATTTGCATGGTTTACCGCTTTCTATTGTGTCGGATCGCGATTTCCGCTTTCTCGGGCATTTCTGGCGTTCTCTTTGGCGCATGGCTAACACTAATCTGAATTTTAGCAGTGCGTATCACCCTCAGATTGATGGCCAATCTGAGGTAGTAAACCGTTCTTTGGGGAATATGCTTCGATGTTTGGTTGGGGACAACCTGAAGACTTGGAATCTTAAATTGCGTATTGCTGACTTTGCTCATAACCAAGCTTTGAATCGTAGTACAGGTTTCTCTCCTTTTTGGTGGTTTATGGCTTTGTTCCCCGTGCGCCTATTGATCTTCTCAATTTTCTGTCCAACATCCCCGCTGATACACGTGCCGTCGATCTTATCGAGGAAATCCAATAGATTCATGCGACAACAAATACCAGCTTGGAAGCTGCAAACTCCAAATATAAACTTGCTGCTGATGCAAAACGATACGATGCGATGTTCAGTTTGAGGTTGGTGATTAGGTTTGGGTTATCCTTACTAAAGATCGTTTTCCCACCCACGAGTACAGTAAGTTGGCATCTCGAAAAATCGGGCCTTTTGAGATCATCGAGAAGATTAATCCTAATGCTTACCGTCTTCGCCTTCCCGGTCACATTCACACATCAGACATCTTCAATGTCAAACATCTAGTCCCTTACCATGGTGATTCTTCCGATGGAGATGAAGTTGTGTCCGATTCGAGGGCGAATCGTTGTGAAGATGAGGAGAATGATGGAGATGAAGCTGCGATTCAATATTTGGAGAAGATCGATCCAACTATGTTAAAATTTTAATTATCTAATATGTTAACCTTTTATTTCATGTTGGATCCAAATATGCTGGGATTTTGTTATTAGTCTTGTTTGCATTTCCTTTAGTATTTATACCCTAAAACCATCTATTGTTAGGGTTGGAAGATTGATAATAAGGAAATACAGAGTGTTTATCCCTTTGAGTTGTAATTCGTCCTAAGTCTATAAGCTTCCCTGCATCACTCGTGAAAAGAAAACTGAGTACGTTATTGTCTTGCATTGATCAAAGTTTGTGCACTATTGTGTTGTTCTTCGACTCTAGTAATGATACTTGTGTTTCCTTCTCTGTTGATAGGTTCTATTTGATGACATAAAGTTTCCTATATTAAATGGTGGCAACTTAATGCATTTTCTGATTTTAATTATGTATATTTCATAACACTGTTCTTGTAATGCATTTAAGTTGTGAGGTATCATTGTTTTTTATGTTTTCATAGTCCTATCAACCTTAACCTTTATAAATATATCGTTTAGGAAATAATCAAGATGGAAGCAGCTGGATATTTCTTTCTAAAAAATCTCGGCAAGAGCTATGTTTCTGTGAATGGCCTACCAGTAGCTTGAGGCCAATTGGTGAACCTTAGTTCCAGTTGTGTGATAGAGGTATTAATCATACCTAAAATTTGTAGAGTTGTGCGACATATGAATCTAATTGTCATTTTTTATGAAAAGCCTCACTTTTTCCATCAAATTTTAGAAACTTGAGATTGTTTCCTCATCATTAATCTTTATGTGCATACCAATGACCCATAGTGGCAGCTATTAGTTTGTTTCGCTTTTTTTTTTTTTTTTTTTTTTATGTTGATGCATACTAAATCATGGTTTTGAACTTGCAATATTTTCCCTTCCCATATTTGTTCAGCTTTAGAACATTTGTTTTAATTGCTTTATGACATTATATGAACGTGTTGTCTAGTTCAATTATTTTGCATCATTGGGATTTGACCTTATACTCCTAAGTGTTTGCGCAGTACTGATATGCTACACTCAGATGTGTTGATTAATTCTAGAAAATTGTTTGTGGTAAATTTGCAAATTAAATGGATGATTTTTGTGTTTGAGATCAACCAAGGATATGTGAGGAAGTACTTAGGCAACCTCTGTCTGAAAAATGAAGGAAAGTTAGGAAAGTCTGATTAGTCCAACGGGGATGAATCATAAATGTGGATTTTGGTAAAAATAATCAAGTTATTTCATCTTTCCCTTTTACTCGATACAAAAAAATGTTCATGAAAAGAAAAGTGAGTACATTATTAACTTACATTGATCAAAATTTGTGCAGTATTGTGTTTTTCCGACTCCAGTAATGATACTTGTGTTTCTTTCTATGTTGGTAGGTTCTCTTTGATGACCCTAAAAGTTTTCCATATTAAATGGTGGCCAATTTCTGCAATTTATGATTTTAATTATGTATATTTCATAACATTATTCTTGTTATGCGTTTAAGTTGTGGGGTATCATTATTTTTTATGTTTTCAAATCCCTAACAACCTTAAGCTTTCTAAGAATATCTGTTTATGAAGGGCCTACCAGTAGCTTGAGGCCAATTGATGAACCTTAGTTCTAGTTGTTTGATTGAAGTATTTATCTCACGTAAAATTTGTAAAGTTGTGCGAAATCTGAATCTAATTGTCTATATAAGCATCATTTTTTTTCATTAAATTTCAGAAACTTGAGATTGCTTCTTAATCATCTATCTTTAAATGCATACCAATGACCCGTAATGGCAGCTATTAGATCATTTTACTTTTATTATATGCTGATGCATACCAAATCACGATTTTGAACTTGCAATATTTTCCTTCCCATATTTGTTCAGTAAGGGGAGAATGCTATAGACATTTTGTTTTAATTCCTTTATGGCATTATATGAGCGTGCTGTTTAGCTCAATTGTTTTGCCCAATTGGGATTGACCTTATACCCATGACTTGCTTTGTAGCACTGATTTCCTACACTCCAATGTATTGATTATTTCTTAAAAATTGTGTGGTAAATTTGAAGATTAAAGGGGTGAATTTTATGTTTAAGATCATAGAAGGATATATAAGGAAGTACTTAGGCAACCTCTGTCTAAAAAACATAGCAAAGATGGGAAAGTTTGATTTGTCCGGTGAGGATGAATCATGAATGTGGATTCTTGTAATAAAAAATAATGTTATTTCAGATTTCTCTTTTACTGGATAAATAAAAGGCTCGTGAAAAGAAAACTAAGTACATTGTTGTCTTGCATTGATCAAGGATTGTGCAGTATTGTGTTTTTTTTCCCCGACTCCAGTAATCATATTTGTGCTTCCTTCTCTATTGATAGGTTCTATTTGATGACCTAAAAGTTTCCTGTATTAAATGGTGGCAAATTAATGCATTTTCTTATTTTAATTATGTATATTTCATAACACTTTTGTTGTTATGCATTTAAGTTGTGGGGTTTTCATTGTTTTTTATGTTTTCATATCCCTATCAACCTTTGTAAGTATATAGTTTAGTAAATCAAGATGGAAGCAGATGGATCTTTCTTTCTAAAAAAACTCGGCAAGAGTTCTGCGTCTGTGAATGGCCTACAAGTAGCTTGAGGCCAATTGATGAACGTTAGTTCCAATTGTGTGATTGAGGTACTTATCTCACCTATAATTTGCAGAGTTGTGCGACATTGAATCTAATTGTCATTTTATATAATAAAAATCATATTTTTTTCATCAAATTTTAGAAACTTGAGAATGTTTTCTTATCATTAATCTTTAAGTGCATACCAATGACCTGCAATGGCAGCTATTAGCTTGTTTTACTATTATTAAATATTGATGCATACCAAATCATAGTTTTGAACTTGCAATTTTTCCACTTCCTATATTTTTTCAGTGATTAGAGAAGGCTATAGACCTTCTGTTTTTAATTGATTTTTGACATTATATGATTGTGCTGTCTAGCTCAATTATTTTGTGCCCTTGGGATTAGACCTTATACCCCTAAGTTTCTTCGCAGTACTGATTTCCTACACTCAGTTGCATTGATTAATTCTTGAAAATTGTGTATGGTGAATTTGCATATTAAAGGGAAGAATTTTGTGTATGAGAACAACCAAGGGTGTGTGAGGAAGTATTTAGGCAACATGTGAGGATGTATTTAGGCAACCTCTGTCTAAAAAACAAAGGAAAGTTAGGAAAGTCTGATTTTTCCGATGAGGATGAATCATTAATGTGGATTCTGGTAATAAAAAATAAATTTATTTCATCTTTCTCTTTTATTGGATAAAAAAAATGCTCGTGAAAAAGACATTGAGTACGTTATAGTCTTGCATTGATTAAGGATTGTGCAGTATTGTGTTTTTTTCCCCGACTCCAGTAATGATACTTGTGTTTCCTTTTATATTGATAGATTATATTTTATGACCCAAAAATTTTTGAATATTAAATGTGGCAAAATTAATGCATTTTTTGATTTTAATTATGCATATTTCATAACACTGTTGTTATGCATTTAAGTTGTGGGGAATCATTATTTTTTATGTTTTCAGATCCCTATCAACCTTAACCTCCGTAAGTAAATTATTTAGGCAATAATCAAGATGGAAACAAATGGAATTTTCTTTTTAAAAAAATCTTGGCAAGAGCCCTGTATCTGTGAATGACCTACGAGTAGCTTGAGGCCATATGGTGAACCTTAGTTCCAGTTGTGTGATTGAGGTATTTATCTCACTTAAAATTCGCAAAGTTGTGCGACAACTGAATTGAACTTTCATTTTATATGATAAGCATCACTTTTTTTTATCAAATTTTAGAAACTTGAGATTGTTTCCTCACCATTAATCTTTAAGTGGATACCACCGTAATGGCACGTTTTACTTTTTTGAAATGTTGATGCATACCAAATCATGGTTTTGAACTTGCAATTTTCACTTCCTATATTATTTTAGTATCTAAAGAATGCTATAGACCCTCTATTTCAATTGATTTCTGAAATTATATCCTTTTTCACTTCCATTAGCCTTTGATTTCCTTTTTCCTACCCCAACTATAGCCACATTATAACCTTTTATTAAGACCATTGATTATGAACATTAATTCCTTGATGAATTGTGGAGCATATTTTATTTGCTTGCAAACCTATGATATTCGTTGTATACTTCATATGCTTTGAGTAAATATAGCCTAAAAAGTTGAGGGTGAGAGATTTACTTTACATACGTTCTATATTTGGTAATGTTAGTTGGGTTTTGCATGTTTTGAATGCGGCGTAGCGGATGACATGATTAAGTGACTTTTGCACTAGTGAGTACTCCAAAAAGCCTTTAGGTTATCATTTTATGTCTGTGGAATTAAGGATCAGCAGTGATCCACCCATTGAAATAGGAAGAAACTGACTTAGGAATAGATTTTCATTAAAATGAAAAAGAAAGGTAAAAGCGGAATCTAAAAAAAACGATAAAGAAAACTAGTAAAGGTGCTGAAAAAGTAAAATATTGGAAAGATAAAATACTGAAAAAGATAAATATAAAATTTGAAATGTTGGATTGGTTGAGGACCTTTTTCTTGAAAAAGCTCTCCTCTTTTATAGCTTCCTTTTAGCCCTTCCTTTGGCTTCATTGAAATCTTCCATTAACTCTACTTATAACCCCCAAAACCGCCACTTCATTGATGGCAAAAAACCCCTCAAGCATTGACTCTCCTCATTATTGAACGAGAGTAACTTCCACTCTTAATCACTCCTCATTAATCTTCCTCTGAGTAACCCCCGAGCTTCCCGTCATGCTGCCTTTTCACATGCAATTTTCCGCAGTTCCCTTCTCATTAGCAAACTTTTCCACAGTCGTTCCCAATCCGCCAATCAGCTGATTTCACGCAAGCGTCTAGGCCTCCTCTTCCACCAGCCTTATCTACTCAGCCCGCTGCTTCCTGGACCTCCCAAATGCTACCTCAACTTGGGCCACCATTCCTTTCTTGAGCTTCACTTTAGGCCTAGCTCATTTCTCATAATTTTTGGGTCCAATAAGGTGAATTAATCTTATTAATAACAACCTCATTCTATCTCATGACCAAACCATCATAATTATTCATATTTTTTTATTGCATTCGATTTGGTGCAGGTTGGGCAGTGTTCAGTTGGGTCGCAGATGTTCTGCTGGGAAGGAAAAGATCAACGGTGGTGTCATGTCTCTCCCCAACATTTGGATTTACTCTCTTCCCCATTTTGAAGACTGAAATTTTTTAGCTGGGGATCAGAATATGCTCCATGGTGCTTTGGATAGAGATGGTCAGCCGGAAATGGCGCGGTCATGTCGGGTTCTTCTTCCATGCGGCGGAGTTCTTGTTATGCCTTTGATTGCTTTTTTTACCAGAGATTTTTGGCGGTGCCTCTGTTGGATCATTTTGTGCATCCATCCAGCTCGTCTACTCCCGTGCTCGTGCTGATTCCGTTTGTGCTGGAATGGCCCAAATGATGTAACACGGCCGTGGGTTTTTCAAACACAGGCGTGTTTTCTAGCACGAACGTGTTTGATCTAGATCAGATGCCACGTCCAGTCCGCTATATCCCCATCAATATTTTTAGTTAATTTTTAGATGGTGAAACTTTAATATTGGGATTAGTTCCCTTAATTTTTCAATGGTGAGACTAAAAGTAATTAAATATTTTAGAATTAAAATTGATAAATTTTTTATATTAAAACCAAAATTAATTTTTTTATGATTATAATGAGATATTTATTATTTTTTTCCCTATTATTTAATAGCCTAAAATATACTTCCTCCATCTCGACTACGGTGTTTCCTTTATTGTAAACATCGAAATTTAAGAGATTCATAATTAACAAATAATTAAAAATGTATTACTAAAAATAATTATAGTATAATAAAAATAAATTTAAAAAAATTAAAAATAAGATTAAAGTGTAAATTTTTTTTTTTTTACAAAAAAGAAAAGCTAGACATAGAGAAAGATGTGTATAAGTGGAATGGTGAGAGTAAAAGTATTATTTAAATAAAAACTTAAATAAAATCTTAAAAACTCAAGCACAAATATGCCTAGCTTTCCTCTCCTTCCTGCTTATAATTTTTCGCTCCCAAATTTCTCGTTAATCCTCCCGCCTATATTTGGGTTATTGTGTTTTATTACTTATTTTAAAATGACATTTTATTAGTTTTAATAAATTCTACTATATTCTCGACAATAAATATCAAAATTACATTAGAAATCATCAAAGGAGTATTCCGCCCCGAACAAGCACTAGTGTGTATATATATATATGATCCCCTATTTTACTTCAATATATATATATATGAATAAGAACATAGACACAAATAAAACCAGAAGAAGACAGAAGCCATTCATGAAAATTTTACACAAGTTTCTTCATAAGACTGATAGATATAGATGGATATTAATAATACTCATCACCTTATTACAGATACAAACACTGCTCTGCCCCTACAATGTACAATCACTTCTTCCGAGCTGCTGCAGCTATGCCAGCTATGCCCCCTGCCACCAGACCAACGGCGGTCGCAGCAATGCCAATTCCGATTACCCCATCTGGACAAGATTCAGGTAAAACACACAAAACACTACATACGCTGAGGAACAGACCACACAAGTCAAAAACTGCAATATTTATACGAGCAATAGGCAATAGAGGAAAATGGATGGTCTCACCTTTCTTGATTTTATCTTCGAGGGCTTTCTTGAGGCTCTGAGCTTGCCTCCAGTCGGGGGAACTCTGCAGTAGCGTATCCGATCATATTGGGTGTTAATGTATGTGCAGCTTCTACATAAACAAATCTCAAGATCTAATGAATTGAATAAATTTGAACCTCCAAACAGCGATCGACAAGCTGCCTGCTCCTGGTGTAATCCCCACTTCGGTAATATCCAACTGCAAGAAGATAAAGCTTCTCCCTGGCCTCGAGTGGGCTGTTCGAACCAGACAAAGAAGCTGCAGCAAAAACATGATTTTTAATAAAACTTGCAGCTCATTATAAAGGTGTGTTTGAATAAGTCTCGATTATATACGACAACAGGGGTTCGGTAGGACCTTCAAGCATTGCTATTCCTCGCTGCACGTCTTCGGGGCGTCTTGAGTGAACAAGGGCCCAAGACAAGCGCATTATGCTTTCGCCTTTTACTTTATCGGAGGTGCCTTTTTCAGCTTCGGCGACCTCACGCTCACAACCCTGAATACGGGAAATTATTAATCATATCTGTTTGAAAGCTGCACAGAAGATCATTAGCAATAACAAGATCATGAACATTCATTTCACCATTCATTTTGTTGTGATTCCTCATTTACGGATAAATTCACATTTTGATTGCTAAAATATCAATCTGGTGAAGAAGACAGTGGAGTAGCGTGGAATCCATACAGATGCAAAACTATTGCATCACTTCAGCATAATACCAGAATTGAAACCATAAACGCAGCTACTATATATGTATGTAGGTGTGTGTGAAGAGCAATCTCTTATTAAATCGATTCATATGTCATACAGTAATTTCAGTTTTGATGTTTTTCCGCTCATCGACAAATGCCTCTCGGTAATCAAAGTAAAGTAAAATTTTCATCTCGAATTTCCCAATCGAATCCGATCCCTATAACTTGAAGGCTGCGGATGAAGAAAAACGACCCCAAAAATTCAAATTCCAGAAACCCTAGCAAAATCACAATCACTCCCGCTATTCTGCTCTGGAAGCATGTCGAAGAAAACGAGGTATTAATTATATACTTACAACGACAACATCGGAGTCGCACCACGGCATCTGGTCGCCGCCGGTGAAAAAACTAGCAACTGAGTCGAAGAATTTCCCCATCTTGGCATCCATTTCCTTCCTAACTGAGTCGCAGTTTTGTAATTTGTAGTGTCAACCGACTCTTCGGATTCTTCCCAGCTAAGAAATCCCCCGTTCCGCGTGAAGCAATATCTGAAGCCCCACCTAATAAGCGTGACCCGACCCGTCAATATGTTCTCAAATTTTGGTTGGACACACCGGCAGCAGTTCAGGCAGCGGTTTTTATAAAAATAATTTTTTGTGTGCGGTTGCGAGAATTATATAAAAAATATATTATTTTAAATTAAATATGTAATTTTTTGTAGCGATATTTTAATTTTTATAATAAATACTTTAACTTTTTTTTACTTCTGTATAAGATATAGTGATTTTATTATTATATTTTAGAAATTGTAATTAAAAAATAATATTTGAAGATCGAAAAGGGTGTTTGCATTGGTTTTAAACAAAGTAAAGCAATTTGATTTTTTCTACGTATATAAAAGTTACTTTTGCAGACGCCAATGCAAAGTAATATTTTTATTATTTTTTATGTACAATTTCTTATTTAAAAAAGATAAATAATTATACATTAATATTAAAATATCAATTTAATTTTTATTTAAATTAAAAATATACCCATAGACATACTATTACTTTAACGGAAAAAATATCAAAACTTTTTACATATTTTTATTAACTAATAAATTATTATTATTTTTTTATTTACTATAAAATCATAAAAACCCCTTTTATAAAAAAAAAAAAAAAAAATTCTTTTGCATTGATTCGGAGTGATTATTTATATGAAATAAAATTTAAAATATTTTTAAAATATCAGAAAAATTATAAAAGAATATATATTGTTAATCAAAATATTTTTTTATTTAAAATTTTGTAATATACTCTTAAAATTTTAAATATTAAATTTTAAAAATATATTACCAAGTATAATTAAATATATATATATATATATGTAATTTAACATCTTCATTATATTTTTAACTTTTATTTAAATATAATAGATAAATTATAGAATAAAAATACAATTTGATTGAAAAAATCAAAATATTAATGTAAATGCATTCAACAAAAATAAAAACATATTATATTATGTATTAAAGTTTTCAAAAAAATTTAAATAAAATAATTTCATTGATAATATATTTTAAAATAAATTAATTTCAATTTTATCATTTTCGTTGTTCTCGCGGTCCCCAATTGAGTTTTTCTTCTCTTTCATATATCTGACACTTTGGATCGTTGGTCCTTCCAATTTTGGTTAACCTTCAATATCATCAATCTCTTCATCATGATCAATATCTATTATCTCTCCAAGATCTTCAAACACCTCAAGCATGTAAATATCAGAATATATTCTTCTTATATAATTATGTGAAGCAAAGCAAGCCCATATAATAAGCAAATTGATCTTGAAGATCAAAACAATGTATATTTTGAAATATCTTCCACCTAACTTTGCAAACTCTAAAGGCCCTTTCAATGATGTTTCTCATGTTTAAGTGATAAAAATTAATGCTTTCACTTTGAGATCGAAATTTTGGAGCCAACTTAAATTATAGAATGTGATATAGGGCAATAATGAGAAACAAGGAATGAGGTCAAGTCAAAGAAGACCTCTTTCCGCAAAGAGGATCTGTATCACTCCCAAATATAAAATAAAGAGAGTTAGAGTAAGATAATCGGCAGAGGGAGGAGAAGAGAGTATATCGATAAAAGTGTATAGGCTTATTCTATAAGCCTTATGTTTTAGGGTTCATGCCTATTTATAGGCTCTTCACACAACAAATTTTTAGGAATTCTTTCTTGATATAACACCGATAATATAGGTAACAACCATATAAAGAATCATATCTCACACCATATAATATCAAAAATTATATCTCACATAAACCTTCTTTTTGTTATATATATAATAATAATTATATCTCACAAGATATGATTTTCAAATATTAGATATGAAAATCAAGTCTAAAATATGTTTTAGCCAGACACCCCAGACTTTAGAGTATTGGTAGGAAAGTTCATAGCCTATAAAAAATTAGAAATGATTCACATTTTAACCTTTTATGAGAATTTTATTAACAATTTAACTCATCGTCGATATGGCTCCCCCTTGCATGCCCTAAGGCATTTGTTGAAAGGACCACGGCATTTCCACGACTCATAAGGAACTATATCCTTATTTTTTGAGGAAATTATAACTTTTTTGTCAACACGGCTTCCCTTCACATGTCTTAAGACATTTGGTAGAGAGTATATATTGTTTTGAAACATTAATTATCTTGAAACAAATCACAAAAAATAATCCGAGAGTATATATTGTTTTGAAATTAGTCATAAAATATATTTTGGGAGTAAAAATTATCTCTAAATAAGTCACATAAATTTTTTTGAAAGTTTGAACTGTGTCAACACAAATCGCGAATAATATCTCTAGAGTATGAAGTCTCGAAATAAGGTGCAAAAAATATTCCAGATCATATGTTGACTCGATATCCATCAAGAATTTTTTATTTTTGAGATTTGTATTATCTCAAAATGAATAACACAAATAATCTAAAAGTATACATTGCCACAATAAAATGGTCACGGCAAAGGTTTATAGACAATTGCCGAGAGTATTTAATTAATTGTCTCGTATCTATACGAGACAAATCTATATATTTTTGGTAGTAATAAATAAAATACTATTTGACAAAGATATTTAATTATTATTCAGACATATTGCATGATTTGACAGTTTTCGTTAGAATTTCAATACAATTTTAATGATGAATATTTCAAACATTTTTGACAGTTTTTATTAGAACTTCAATACAATTTTTTTTTTCTATGTATACATGAATATTTCAAAATGTTTATAACAATATATTTTGTGTATCTTTTATATATATATATATATATATCTCCAAAATAAATAAGATTACAATAATATTTGCAAGGAGTGTCTTTAACATTGCAATTGGGTTCCAAAAATTCAAAATAATTCATTTTAGGCATATTTCTTTACTAGGACATATTTGTTATACATATATATATATATATATATTTGTGGGTTATCATGCATATATATATA
Organism: Andrographis paniculata; assembly: GCF_009805555.1. Taxonomy (NCBI): domain Eukaryota; kingdom Viridiplantae; phylum Streptophyta; class Magnoliopsida; order Lamiales; family Acanthaceae; genus Andrographis; species Andrographis paniculata. The sequence goes on along the minus strand of NW_026137586.1, from coordinate 4,238,222 downwards.
TATATTTTTTTGGTCTATGTTACAAACTGACATAATTAAATTTAAGCACATCATCTTCACTAGGATTCTCCAAGATTAAAGATAATTTATTTTAGGCATATTCTCTTTACTAGGACAACTATATATGGGAAGACGATCAAGTGTTGGAATCTGTACTGAATGAGTTAAATTTTAAATACCTAAATTATATAATTAAATAATATAATAGCATAATTAAATATTATATAAATTTAATGATTAGTATGGGTGCTGAAATTAACATGTGTATAGACTAGTGTATTTGCATGTATAAGTTATATTTTGATCTAATTTACACATTGACATAATTTAAGGGGGTGTATTCAATATGGATTCTATAAGATTTTGATAGAGTTTTAAAATCTGGGTGTGTTCATCTAGATTTTTAAAAGTTTTTCAAAATCTTGAGATATTCCATTTAGGGCGTGCTTGACAATTAGCTGATAGCTGTTAGCTGATTCAATTAGCTGGTTTGACTAGCTGATTCGATTAGCTGTTTGTATTAAAATGTTTGGTAAAACAATTGTTTGATATTAGTTGTTTATACATAAAATGACAATTGAGGACATTTCTATTTTATTCTTGTTTCTAATATATTCAATTATGTTCTTTTGAGTTAAGAATGTTTAAAATTTTTTGTTATTAGTTATTGAAAATTGTAAAAGTGTTATAAAAATATTTATTTTTATTACAGTTAGATTTAAAAAATAATATATTTTTATTAAAATATATAAATAGTTTTTTTTATTGAAAATGATGTAAAATATAATATAATAAATTTTTCGTGTCTATATTTATTATGTTAGTTATCAATTAGTTCATTATATTTATAATTTTCAATAAATTTACTTTATTTAATTTATTTTTAGTATAAAATTTATATAATATAATTCTAATAAAAAATATAAATATTATTAATATTTATATTTTTTATTTTATGTTGATTTTAATAAATTTATATATTTTACAATTAAAATAATTTTTATATAAAAATTAATTATTTTAAATTTATAAAAGTAAAACTATAATATAATAAAATATTCTAATATGATTTATAAATAATCAAAATATATTTATTTGTGTAAAATGTATAATAAATTTTTAAGGGCATATAAGGAATAAAAAAATTTTTACAAAAAAAACTATTTCAAAACGTTGGGTAAGTTAGCTTTTCCAGAATTAACTTTTTGGGTCCAAAAAGCTATTCTAAAAACTAATTTACCAAACACCTAAATTAGCTTTTTGACTGGTCAAACAACTGTCAATAAGCTAAAAGCTCTTCAAAAAGCTGTTTGCCAAATACCCCTTAGACTCTTTTAAAATCTGGAGGCATTCAATCTATATTTTTAAAGTCTATGAATTTTATTGAATTTTATTGGATTTTAATGGAATGTTATAAAGAATTTATATTGTACAAAATCTTTTCGAATAAGTAGAGATTTTGATGAATTCTTGAAAATATATTACTATTATTAATAATGTATGAGTAATAAATATTATAATAATAATAATATTTATATTGTTAAAATATTTTAATAAAAAATAATAATTTAAAATTAAAATATACAAGCAAATAATAATTAAAATGTGTTCTTATATTATAAATATAATATTTAAAAAATACTAATATTTTATCATAATAAATATGTATTACAATTATCATCTATTTTCAATTATCAAATACATTATTATTGTGTCATTCTCGTGGAGATAAACTAAATATTATTTTATATAAAATCAATTAATGTAACACTATATTCATAATTAAAATTACTATTAAGTCCAAATGAACATATAATTAGTGGACCAAAAAAGTACTCCCTCCGTCCCAAATAAGCTGCTGCAACATTTTCCTTTTGATACATACCAAACACCCTGCAACATTTCTAAAATAGAAAATAATTAATTATATTTAATCTCTACCCTACACTTTATTCCCTCACATCAAATAAAAAAATTAAAATATATATTTCTCTCTCCATCACATTACCTAATTTTTAAATTATCTTATTTAATACTATCCACCTAAAAACCTGTGCCAAAAGTAAATGTTGCACCTTATTTGGGACGGAGGGAGTACATGTTTTTACTATACACTCTAGTATATATCTTTGAAAATAAGAACAACAAAATATATTCAAATGTTTATTTCTTTGAAAATTTGCAACATATCTAAATTTTTTATAATAAATAATTTACATAAGCAAATTATATTAAACTTATGTAAACTACTTAACCAAAAAAAAAAAAAAAACTATCAAAACCAAAAATGTATTCAATATAATATTAAAAAATACTCATAAAATAAATATATATAAATTCTATAATATATATATATGTTTGCTGCTTTAATTAACTCCTAAAATCTAGCGGAGAAATATTTTAAATGATTTTCCCCTACATTTTATGATATTTAATTAGCATGCTATATATAATGTAAAAAAAAATCCCCTGTAATTTACAAAAAAAAAAAAAAAGGAAAAAATCAATTAATTTAGCAAGTTATATAATGTAAAAAATATTTTCTACAATTATAGAAAATCAATAACATAATAACTACCATTTTAAATAATTTTGCCCACAGTTATATTATATCATATTCTACTTGCCATGGCTACAATTAAAATAATCAATTACAAAATCAGGAACTATAAATATTAGATTGCAATTATGATTAAATCCTTAAAATATAGATATCCTTTTAAATCAAATACTTTTTCATTCACTATATATATAACACAATATACACAGTGTACCTTACCTATACACAAATACTTCACGAGAAATAAAAAAAAAATAATCTGATTATTCAATATGAAGGGGAATTATGGTTTCACTACTTTACTTGTTATTTGTTTTGTTCTGGCCGTGGAAGGGTCGGAGAATGCGGCGGAGATGAGAAGGACGCTGCAGGGTTCGACGCCGCCCAACTGCGACGGACAGTGCGGCGGGTGCAAGCCGTGCAACCGTGTTCTGGTGGAGGTGTCGCCGGGGAACTTTGTTTGGCAGTGTAAATGTGGCGGCAGCGGCATGGCGGATGCGGCGGAGAGTAGGAGGGTGTCGCAGAGGTCAGAGCCGCCGAGCTGCGTCGGGCAGTGCGGCGGCTGCACGCCGTGCAACCGTATATTGGTGGAGGTGTCGCCGGGGAATTTTGTTTGGCGCTGTAAATGCGGCGGTCTTTGAGAATTAATTAGCAATTCCACGGTGAAAGATATGTATTTTAGTTAAATCGTAAAATAAATAAATATGTATATCGTTTATTTTAATTTATTTTTATATTTGTTCAAATCAAAATTTAAAATTAAAATCAAAGTAAACAAAGCACTAATTGTCCATGATTATTCTTCATCCCCACTATAATTAACCTACGATGGAAAACTTTACTATTTCTTTGGGGGTGTGTTTTCTAAAATAATTTGAAGTGATAATTTGAGGTATAGGAAATTGTATAGAAAATATAAAAATAATAAATAAATGTAATATGCTAATTTTTTGGGAAAATATGTAAAAGTTTTTACAAAAAGATCATACATTTTTATCTAAAAACATTAAATCTAATCTTTACTTTTCTATTTTTAATATTATTTAAATATTAATTTTATATTTAAAATATCACATTAAATAATTATTTCAATTCAAAATCCAAATTTCCAAACAAACACACTTTCAACAAAAATAGCAACTATTGCTAATGTTTATTAAATCAATATATATTGAAACTCTAACATAAACTATACTATCATCTATTGTTTGAATAATTAAATAATTATAAAAACACAAGTATTTTTAATTAATTAACTAATTATACTTTATTTAGTTTATTTTTGTCAAATAACATGCGTTTATTATTATTATTATTATTATTATTGCATATATGCAAAATATTTTGTTTATATTAATATGATAAAAAAAAACACTATTAATTGCATTATATTATTCTAAAAAGAAATCCCAACATATATACAATTAATTAGTTTTTTCTTAATAAGATAAGCCAATTATATAGTACAATTAAATTATTGCTGTTTTTTTTTTTTTAATTGCAAATGTATGCACAATATTTGTTCTATTAATATGATAAATAAAGCATATTTCACAATTTACAAATAATAATAATAATAATCATAAAATCTCATTCATTTAAAAAAAAAAAAAAAAAAAGCTATTGTCCGGTTCTAGCATGGAAAATGATTTCTACATCTCTTTTTATAAATACATAATTTATTTATTTTTTTTATCTTATTTATGTAATTGTTGTCGATTTTCACATTAATTTTCTATTTTAGATAAAACATTGAAAAATAAAAATAAAAATAAAAAATTGGATTCCTCGTCAACGAGTCTGTATTCCACTTTTAAGCACAATATTTTATATGCATTTGGTTTGGATATGATGGTGAGACCGCGGTTAGGATGCTCATTTGGTCAAATCAAAAAATTGATTGAAGTAATTAGCAAATCATCATACAACATATAACGTATTACCAAATTAGCATATTATCGTTAAATACTTAGCAAATTGTTACAAGAAAGATAACTTTCTTTAGAGACATTTGTTGATCAAATCAAATTACTGTTGTACTAAATCATAATATATTTTTCTGAAATCAAGATATATTATATATATTACATGTAATTATATAATATGTTATTCAAATATTTGCTACATATTATATCATTATTTACTAACTTGATAAAATCAACATGACCATGCTAATTTGACTCAATCAACACTGTAAGTGAAACAATATATCAATTACTAGGATACTCACAACATATATATTTTTTTGAATTGGACATTGTCCAAATAAATTAAATAAACAATTATTAATATTCTCAACGAATCTTTAAATTTACTTTTTAAGTATCTTTTTTGAATATTAACTTTCTAAGTATTTGAATTTATATTCACTTGAAATACACGAATCTAGTGTACTATTAAATTGTACAATATTGCAAACATAAATTTTGGATTATTTTTTATCCGAAATAATTAAATGAAAAATTATTATTAGCATTAGCAAAATTTTAAATTCTACTTTTAAATAATTATTTTAATTTTCGTGCGAGATATTTACTATATCTTTATTTTACTATAGAACGAAAATAACAATTTTTTTTATTGGTGGATTTTAATTTGTTAATTACTTATAATATTATATAATATGTATGTTATAGCTTAATAGTATTATTAGTATGAACTATGTACTATATTGAGTAAACTGTTGTTTTTTTTTTTTTGTATCTCAAAGTTAACCGTATTTATCATTTTAAAATTTATAAATGATTACTGTCTGAAAATAGTCTTATAAGTTTTTTTGCTAACATGGTTTTCTAATGCCAAACCCGCCACGTTAGCCCGTCGTTGATGATGTAGCACTGACGCCGCTGACATGTCATCGTAAATGTCATGCCCGCAACACATGGAATTTTATTATTATTTATTATTTTTATTTTACAAGATATTTTGGTAAAGTATTTTTTAAGTCCTGTATATAACCTTTTTTTTTTTTTTTTATCATTTTAGACTTTAAATAGTCTCTGTCTAGAAATAGTCCCCCAAGTAAAAACATTTCGGTAAAATGGTCCTTCGACGTGACATCTACGTGACGATGATATGTCAGCCGCGTGCGAGTCCGACACTAGAAGACCATTTTAGCAAAAAAAAATTTATTTACTAAACTATTTGAGACATAGTTAATTTAAAATTCCAAAATGATAAATGAAGTCAAACACGAGTCTATACAAATATTTTACTCTATTATACTTTAATAACTTTTCAATTTTCATTCATAAATTACTAAACATAAACATATGAAATACATATTTATATATATATAGTGTATACATACCATAAAAGTAATATATGTGTATCATTTTAAAAGATGTGTCGGAATAAAAAATTATTTTATTTTGTTCTTACATTCAAGTTCAATTGTATTAAAAAAATTTTAAAAAAATTGTATAATCTGTAATTACAGTCAGTACAGTTAATTAATTAATTTAAAAAATATAGATATTTTCTTTATTTTTAAAATCTTCTTATTATATAATTCATATAATTTTTGTAAAAGTTTATTAATTATTTCATATTATAAATTATATCAACTCAACTAATATATTTAAACACAAATTAAACCAAACACATTCAAAATCCAATACTCACAAGAGAGTGATGCTTGGTTGTTTTTAATCTCTACACAATTCTCGTTAAGAAAATTTTATGCATATATATATATATATATAGTAAAAAAATATATTAATTTATTTTAATAAATTATTAAAAATATAATAAAAAGTAATTCGATAGTGCAGGTTGTCAGTGAAGAAGAGGGCAAGCTATAGCTCGGAGAAATTTTGCCCCACATTTAAATTCAAAATTTTGTATCTTATTTATTTTATTATTGTCAATTTTCATATTAATTTTCTATATTTGACAAAGCGTAGAAAAAAAAATCATTAAATTTTTATTTCCTCGTCAATAAATTTTAGTATACTTTTAAGCATAGGTTTTACATCCACTCAAATAATGGTTTAAATACCATATTGACGCGGGTGTGTATATATATATATATATAGTTTACTAGGATACTGACAATAAATATAATTTTGAATCGGATATTGTCCAAATAAATTAAATAAACAGTTATTATTGCTCTCAATAATTTGTTGTTATAAAAATTTACTTTTTAAGCACTTGAATCTATATTCACGATGAACAAAGGTTAAAGACATTAATGGTGTATTCTTTAAGGGATTTTTTTTTTTGCAAATCTTTACTATTCATAAATTTTTGTTCAAAAATATCAAATCAAATACTTATTTTTTATTTTTATATTATAATAAAAATTAATTTTACATTACAAACATCACATCAATAACTATTTTTATCACATCATACCACTGTCCCAATTCAAAAATTTTACTATTCAAATTCCACCTCAAAATCTAAACCCCAAACAAACACACCTGAATTTATTTTCCAGATTTTCACTATTCATCAAATATTTTCTCTCCAAAAACATCAAATCAAATACTTAATTTTTATTTTCTCTACGTTCAAAATATCACATCAATACATATTTATATCACATTATACTATTATTCTAATTTAAAATTTTTACTATTCAAATTTCAACTCAAAATCCAAACTCTCAGACAAACACACCACTCAGCTTTTTATTTTTATTTTTATTTTTATTTTATTTTTACATTAAGCTTGTGTACAATAAAATTAGTACAGGAATACATAATTTTGGATGATTGTTTATTCGAAATAATTAAATAAAAAATTATTGATATTAACAAAATACTGTATTATACTTTTAAAAAGAGTATTCTAATTTTTATGCAAAATATCTACTATAGTTTTATCTTACTAGCGAAATGAACATAACAAATTTTCTTTTTCTTTTATATGTAAATTTAATTTGTTAATTACTTATAATATATATTTTTTATTATATATATATATTATAGCTTAATAATATCTAGGGATGAAAAAATTAGACCGGTCAAAACGGGTTAGTGGGGCGGATTGGCCCACAATCCTAACTCGCAAATAAGCGGGTTGTTTGCGGGCCAACCCACGGTGGGGCGCATCAAAATTTCATCAGTCCAATCCAACCCACTGGCGGGTGGCGAGCTAAGCAGGCTAGCCCACGGACTTTTTAAAAATATTAAAAGAATATTAATATTATAAATATTTTCGTAATTAATATTTAAAAATAGGTAAAAATAGTTTTATTATAGAATTTAAATAATAAATATTTTAAAATAAATAACAAATATAAAAATTCTCAATTCTAAATATTATTAATTGGTGTATTTAAAAAAATTAATAGTAAGAAATACTTCATTTTAAAAATAAATCATAATTAATTTTATAAATTTGTAAAATTATAAAATAATAAAATGGAAGACGAACAAAACAAATGATGAAAAATCGAAACAAATAACAATGTCATAAATAACATAGTTAGAGAAGAAAAAAAACGTGTAGAAAATATTGATAATTTATTTAAGCTAATGATAATATAAATTTTATTTTATTCGTCTTAACTTATTTATAATGGTATATTTGTAATTTATAAAAAATTAAAATATATTGTTATATTAATATTTGATTAGTTCTATTATAATTTTTTAATATGACAGTAAAAAATTGTTTAAAAATACATTTAGTTAGACGAGTGAGTACTAATTATTATATTTACTTGACCCGCGGGCTAATCCGCCCCACTGCGGGCTAACCACTACAAAAAAATAATATGTTTGTAACGGAATTCCGTCCCTAAAGTTCATGTAGCTAACGTAATTACATTCTTAATTCCGTCTCTAATGTCATTAGTAACGGAAAAAGTAGATTTAGAGACAAAAAATTTTTGTTACAAAACTGATTTTTTCTTATAGTGAACCCACCCTCAACCCACGGCCCATGCGGGTTGGCCCATTTAGACCCGCATTTTAACGGGCTTAAACAATCACAACCCAACCCTCCTTAAAAGTAAGGCGGGGCGGGTCAACCCGACAGGCTCAACCCATTTTGATGGCTCTAGGAAAAATGTACTGAAATTACCAAAATTAGAGTACTCATAATGTATCTTGCACTATTGCACGATGTCCAAATTGTATCCGGCTTTTGCTAGTTAGCATTCGAGCTTGACTATGCAGAGTTTTGAGCTTTAATATAATGATCAGTTGTCTGTGAAGCAAAAAAGTCAGTTTCTATTGACGTCGATGAAGACATAGGTTTTTCCTTTTTGCATTCCATTGTTGACCTTTTCACCCTTATAACACTGCATTAATAGTTACGAGTTGACATATGAAAAAATGAGAAGAGATTGAAAATTAAAAAACTTAATGAATCGAAGAATATAATAACTGCAATATGACAATGGAGAGGTCCTTGAAAAATATCGTGATTAAGGTGTATCATTATACTCAAATAATTTTCTAGGTAAGTTAACGAGGCAGTTACGAACAAATAGAACACAACCAAGTTGGACACGAATCCACGTTATTGTTCTAATATATCTTGCCACAGAATAGGTAACAAATTTATTTCGAATATTAGATGGTGTAGAAGGGAAGTCGTGTAGACAAACCAACAACTCAGTTAGATCATGTATACTGATGAATTTATGTTGGGGAAGTTACCATTGAATGCTGATTAATTTACATGTCGGCTCCGTTATATTCATCCTATATATGGCGTCATCTAAGGAATTTGATGTCATAATCAAAATATAAGGATAAGTCAAACAAAACACAAACTATAAAAGGCTTGACGCATACTACCTTACATTGAATTCAAAATATATGGAGAGACCAAAGTCACGAATCTACCTTTCTATAAACAAAAAATAATATAAAAACTATGTATTCCATATTATAGCAATTTTTTTTTCTTCATATACAATAGTAGATCTAAATATTAAATAATAATTCTCAACGGTTCAAAGAGTTTTCAAATATCATTCTTAGAAACCAATAACAACCAAAGGCCAAAACAGTTGAAACAAGTCCGTTTCAGCTCAAAACAAGACACGAAGGGGAAGAAGAAAAGTACCAAGGAACTCCATAAAAAAACAGGAGGAAGGCACAACCGTCGTTCACCGGAAAAAATTGTCGGAAAGGATGAGAGAAGATATGAGTGTATGTGTTTAGAGCGAGAAAGAAAAATGTAGAGTGAGAACGAATATATGGTATCACAACTCTCACTCTCTCTACAAAGATATGTATAAATATATATATCTAGGGTTAGGCAAGATGAAGGGTGAGGATTAGAACCCTACAATAGACGGTCAAGATGACTTAAACTTAACCAAACTACACGGATTTGTAGTGATTAAGTCCAAATCTATCTGAAACACACTCGATCGAGGCTATAAAGAACATATCCAAACACAAAAGGGCTGATTTTTGACTCAAATCTAAAAGAAACGAATCGAACACTTCAAAATAAGTTCATCTCAGCCAGATGTTTTAGATTTAACAAAAACTCTTAAAGATTGGTAAGGATCTTTGCAAAATTGAAGTGTTAAACACAATTTTGCAAAGAAAAATCACAACCATATTCTGACCATTTGTAATAATAATAATAATAAAAAAAACTTGAAAACAATCACATGGGCCATTGGGGTTCACAAAAATCCTAACTTCCCGAAATCAAAAGACAAAACGTAAATCATATAGTCAAACTAATAGTGGCGATTCCTTTCAAAAACTGTATAATGAAATAAAACTTTAAAACAACTTTTATTTCTCCAAAACTATGGCGGAAAACTTCAAATATTACGAATCTTTGGGATTTCACCCAACAACCAAAATCTCCCTAAGAGTATCAAAGAGATTTGGGTCTCGGACCCCCAAACAACTCAAAAAATACAAAATCAACACAAATACTACCCAAAATGTGACGAACACATGTAAAACAGCCCGAAACCCACCACTTAAAAAAGAATAACCCCCAAAGAAGAGAACTTAGGCAAACAATAGAAACCAATAACAACCGACGGTCAAAATAGTTGAAACAAGCCCATTGCAGCTCGAAACAACACACAAGGGCGGAAGAAAAGTACCAAGGAACTCCACACAAAACAAAAGGAAGGCATTTCCGTCGTTCACAAAAAACAAGCTGCCGGAAACGGTGAGAGAAGAGATGAGTGTATGTGTTTAGAGAGAGAAAAATAGATGTAGAGTGAGAATGAATATATGGAATGATGACTCACTCTCCAAAAAAATATATGTATATATCTAGGGTTAGGCTAGATGAATGGTCAGTATTACAACCCAATTGACTGCCAAGATGAATTAAACTTAACCAAACTACACGAATATTTAGCAACTAAGTCCAAATCTATCCAAAACAAACTTGATCGAGGCTATAAAGCATATATCGAGACACAATAGGGCCGATTTAGACTCAAATCTAAAAAAATAAAAAGAACAGTTCAAAATAAGTCCGACTCAGCCAAAAGTTTTAGATTTTTTAATAACTCTTACGGATTGGTAAGGATCCTTTTGAAATCGAAATTTTGTACATAATTTTGCAAAGAAAAATCACAACCATGTTTTTTATACCACTTGTAATAAAATAAAACTCGAAACAATCACATTGGCCATTGGGGTTCACAAGAATCCGAATTTTCCAAAATCAACAAACAAAATGTAAATCATATAGTCTCACTAACAGTGAACATTCCTTACAAAGACTGTATAATGAAATTAAACCCTAAACAAACTTTTATTTCTGAGTTACTTTAACGAAAACCTTCAAATACTATATCTTTGGGATTTCACCCAATAACTAAAATCTCCCTAAAAGTATCAAAGAGATTTGAGTCTCAGACCCCCCAAACAACTAAAAAACACAAAATCAACATAACTAGAACCCAAAACATGACAAACACACAGAAAATAGCCTGAAACCCACCACTCAAAGAAGCAAAACCCCCAAAGAATATAACTAAGGCTATGAATAGAAACCAATAACAACTGAAGGCCAAAATAGTTGAAACAAGCCCGTTGCAGTTTGAAACAACACACAAGGGGGTACGAAAAGTACCAAGGAACTCCATACAAAACAAAAGGAAGACATTTCCGTCATTACCCAAAAACAGCCGCCGGAAAGGGTGAGAGAAGAGATAAGTGTATATGTTAAGAGAGAGAAAAATAGATATAGAGTCAAAATGAATATGTAGAATGACGGCTCTCTCTTCACAAAGATATATATTTGTCTAGGGTTAGGCTAGATGAAGGGTGAGGATTAGAACCCAATGGACTGCCAAGATGACTTAAACTTAACCAAACTACACGGATTTTTAGTGATTGAGTGCAAATCTATCCAAAACAAACTTGATATAGGCTATAAAGCACATATCGAGATACAAATGGGCCAATTTTGACTCGAATATAAAAACAAACGAACCAAACAATTCAAAATAAGTCCGACTCGGACAGATGTTTTAGATTTTACAAAAACTCTTATGGATTGGTAAGGATCTTTTCAAAATGGAAGTGCTAAATGCAATTTTCCAAAGAAAAATTACAACCATGTTCTGATACCACTTATAATAAAATAAAACTGGAAAATAATCACATGGGCCATTGGGGTTCACAAAAATCCTAGTTTCCCAAAATCAACAAACAAAATGTAAATCATATAGTCTAACTAACAGTGACGATTCCTTATAAAGATTGTATAATGAAATAAAACTCTAAAACAACTTTTACTTCTTTGTTGCATTGAAAAAAAACTTCAAATATTATGATTATTTGAGATTTCACCCAACAACCGAAATCTCCCTACAAATACATAAAAGATTTGGGTCTCAAACCTCCCAAACAACTCAAAAACACAAAATCAACACAACTACAATTTAAAACGTGACAAAAATACGGAAAAAGGCTTGAACCCACCACTTGAAAAATCAAAACCACTAAATAAGAGAACTAAGGAGAAAAATAGAAACCAATAACAATCGAAGTCCAAAATAGTTAAAACAAGCCCGTTGCAGTTCGAAACAACACACAAGGGGGGAAGAAAAGTACCAAGGAACTCCACACAAAACAAAAAGAAGGCATTTTCGTTTTTCACCTAAAAAAGCCCCCGGAAAGGGTGAGGGAAGAGATGAGTGTATATGTATTGAGAGAAAAAAAAAGATGTAGAGTGAAAATGAATATATGGAATAACGACTCTCTCTCCACAAAGATATATATATATATCTAGGGTTAGGCTTGATGAAGGGTGAGGATTAGAACCTACTGGATTGCCAAGATGACTTAAATTTGACCAAACTACACGGATTTTTAGCGATTAAGTGCAAATCTATCCAAAACAAACTCAATCGAGGCTATAGAGCACATATAGAAACACAATAGGGCCGATTTAGACATAAATCTAAAAAGGAAACTAACCGAATAGTTCAAATTAAGGCCGACTCAACCAGATGTTTTAGATTTTTCAAAGAAAAATCACAATCATATTTTGATACCACTTGTAATAAAATAAAACTAAAAAACAATCACATGGGCCATTGGGGTTCACAAAAATCCTAATTTTCCAAAATCAACAAAGAAAACGTAAATCATATAGTCTCACTAACAGTGACGATTCCTTACAAATTCTGTATAATGACATAAACTCTAAAGCAACTTTTATTTTTCAGATACATTGACGAAAAACTTCAAATATTATGATTCTTTGGGATTTCACCCAACAACAAAAATCTCCTTAAGAGTATCAAAGAGATTTGGGTCTCAGACAACCCAAACAACTAAAAAATACATAATTAATACAAATACAACAAGAAATGTGACAAAAACACAGAAAAAAGCCCGAACCCACCATTCGAAAAATCAAAACCCCCAAAGAAGAGAACTAAGGTAAACAATAGAAAATAATAACAATCCAAGGCCAAAATAGTTGAAACAAGCCCGTTGCAGCTTGAAACAACACACAAGGGGGAAACAAAAGTACCAAGGAACTCTACACAAAACAAAAGGAAGACATTTCCATCGTTCACCAAAAAAAGTTGTCGGAAAGGTTGAGAGAGGAGATGAGTGCATGTGTTTAGAGAGAGAAAAAAAGATGTAGAGTAAGAATAAATATATGGAATGACAGCTCTCTCTCCACAAATATATATATATATATATATAGGGTTAGGCTAGATGAAGGGTGAGGATTAGAACCTAATGGACTGCCAAGATAACTTAAACTTAACCAAACTACACGGATTTTTATCGATTAAGTCAAAATCTATCATAAACAAACTTCATCGAGGCTATAGAGCACATATCGAGACACAATGGGGCCGATTTACACTTAAATCTCAAAAGAAACGAACCGAACAATTCAAATTAAGGCCGACTCGGCCAAAGCTTTTAAATTTTACAAAAACTCTTACGGATTGGTAAAGATCTTTTCAAACTCGAATTTTTATACACAATTTCTCACAGAAAAATCATAACCATGTTCTGAGACTACTTTTACTAAAATAAAACTCGAAAACAATCACATGGGCCATTGGGGTTCACAAAAATCCTAGTTTTCAAAATAAAAAAACAAAACGTAAATCATATACTCTCACTAACAGTGAGGATTCCTTACAAAGACTGTGTAATGATATAAAACTCTAAAACAACTTTTATTTCCAAATTATATTGACGAAAAACTTCAAATATTACGATTATTTGTGATTTCGCGCAACAGCCAAAATTTCCCTTAGAATACCAAAGAGACCCCCTAAACAACACAAAAAAATAAAATCAACACAAATACAACCCAAAATGTGACAAACACATGGGAAAAAGCCCGAAACCCACCACTCAAAAAATCAAAATCGCCAAAGAAGAGAACTAAGGCAAACAATAGGAGACAATAACAACCAAAGGCCAAAATAGTTGAAACAAGCGCATTGCAGCTCAAAACAACACACAAGGGGGGAAAAAAAGTAGCAAGAAACTCTACACAAAACAAAAGGAAGAAATTTTATTCATTCACCAAAAAAAGCCCCCGGAAAGGGTGAGAAAAGTGATGAGTGTATGTGTTTAGAGAGTGAGAACGAATATATGGAATGACGAGTCTCTCTCCACAAAGATATATATATATATATATATAGGGTTAGGCTAGATGAAGGGTGAGAATTAGAACCTAATGGACTGCCAAGATGACTTAAACTTAACCAAACTACACGAATTTTTAGCGATTAAGGCCAAATGTATCCAAAACAAACTCGATTGAGGCTATAGTGCTCATATAGAGAACTAATGGGGCAGGTTTAGAATTAAATCTAAAAAGAAACGAACTGAATAGTTCAAATTAACGCAGATTCGGCCAAATGTTTTAGATTTTACTAAAACTCTTACGGATTGGTAAGGATCTTTTCAAACTCGAAGTGTTAAACATAATTTCTCAAAGAAAAATCACAACCATGTTCAGATACCATTTGTAATAAAATAAAACTCGAAAACAATCACATTGACCATTGGGGTTCACAAAAATCCAAATTTCTAAAAATCAACAAACAAATGTAAATCATATAGTTTCACTAACAGTGAGGATTCCTTACAAAGACTGTATAACGAAATAAAACTATAAAACAACTTTTATTTCTAAAGTTACATTGACGAAAAACTTCAACTTTGGGATTTCACCCGACAACCAAAATGTCCCTAAGAGTATAAAAGAGATTTGTGTCTCAGACCCCCCAACTAACTTAAAAACACAAAATCAACACAAATACAATCCAAAACGTGACAAACACACATAAAAAAACCCGAAACACACCACTCAAAAAAGAAAAACCCCCAAAGAAGAGAATTAATGCAAACAATATAAACCAATAACAACCGAAGTCCAAAATAGTTTAAACAAGCCCGTTGGAGCTCAAAACAACACACAAGGGGGGAAAAAGTACCAAGGAACTCCATACAAAATAAAAGAAAGGCATTTCCATTGTTCACCGAAAAGAATCCCCGGAAAGGGTGAGAGAAGAGATGAGTATATGTGTTTAGAAAGAGAAAATGAGATATAGAGAGAGAATGAATATATGGAATAACGGTTCTCTCTCCAATAATATATCTATATCTAGGGTTAGGCTAGTTGAAGGGTGAGGAATATAACCTAATGGACTGCCAAGATGACTTAAACTTAACCAAACTACACGGATTTTTAGCGATTAAGTCCAAACCTATCCAAAACAAACTCGATCGAGGCTATAGAGCTCATATAGAGACATAATAGGGCAGGTTTAGGATTAAATCTAAAAAGAAACGAACTGAATAATTCAAATTAACACGGACTCGGCCAAATTTTTTAGATTTTACAAAAACTCTTACAGATTAGTAAATGATCTTTTCAAACTCGAAGTGTTAAACACAATTTCTCAAAGAAAAATCACAACCATGTTCTGATACCACTTGTAATAAAATAAAACTTGAAAACAATCACACAGGCCATTGGGGTTCACAAAAATCTAGTTTCTGAAATCAACAAACAAAATGTAAATCATATAGTCTCACTAACAGTGATGATTCCTTACAAATACTGTATAATGATATAAAACTCTAAAACAACTATTATTTCCTAGTTACATTGACGAAAAACTTCAAATATTAAGATTATTTGAGATTTCACCCAACAACCAAAATCGCCCGAGGATTGTCAAATTATAGTTTAATGCTGCAATCAAATTGCCAAAATCACATGTGGATATAAAAATATAAAATTTTAAGTACTTACTTAAAATGACTTATAACCCATTGCCAAAAAGGTGAAAACAAAAAAAAAAAAAAAAAAAAATCACTTATTCATCAATATGTATTTTATAATAAATCTTACACAAACTAAATAACTTAATTTGAAATAACAAAATATTTTGCTTAGGGTATTTATAATTTATGTCTAATATTTGTTGTCTTTTCAAATTTTGTCCCTCTAAACTTAATAACGTTTATCAATTTGTCTCTATTTGTTCTTTAACTATTTTTTCCTCTCCTTTTTTCTTATTATATATATATATTTTTATATTATTAATATTATTATTACTATCATTATAGTACTTTATTTTTTGCATTATTTATATTAATAGTATATAATATATTTCTATATTATATAAAAGTATTTTTTTAAAAATAAAATAATTATATTTTTATTAAAATATAATTTTTAAATAATAAAATATATTAATTTGATTTGGGTGATTTGATTTAATCTTATATCACGTCACACAATTATTCAAATTCAAAATTTTACTATTTAAATCAAAACCTAAATAAATACAGAGTTCTTTTCTAATCATATATATATCAAATAAAATTTTTATTTTACATCATCAATTAATATTAGTTATTATAATTAGTAAAATCTCCAAATTAATTCAAATACTCAGATAATTCATCATTTTTTTTAAAAAAGAATCAAATCTAAAAATTTCTTCGCATTTCAAATACATTTGTAAAAAGTTGATAATATAAAAATAAAAATTGTATTAAATATATTTGACAAAAAAAAAAGTATGTTTGTTTGGAGTTTTGATTTTTTGTTTTGATTTAAACAATAAACTTTAAATTGAATAGTTGTGCATGTGATATTAAAGGAATTAATGTGATATTTTGAATAAAAAATTATTTTTTAATGTAATATAAAAAATAAAAATAAGTATGTGTTTTGATATTTTTTTGGAGAAATTTTTTTTATGAATAGTAAAAATTAAATCAAATCATCCAAATAAAAGTTATGTATTTAAATACTTTAAAAAATATATTTTTCATAAAAATATAAATAATATACATCATTTAGTAAAAAATATCTTTATGTACTTAATTATCACTTTGTCATCTATTTATCACGCTGTGATGTTCACACAACAGCTGTGTCATGCGAAACTAAATGACAAAAATGACCGATTTTTTAAAATGAGTATGATATATTTTGCAGGTGAAATAAATAAATGATTTTTTTGGCAATTTTCTCTATGATAATAATAATAATAATATAAACTTAAATATATATAATTAAAAAGGAGAAGAGAAAAAGATTAACGAAGAGAGAAGAGAGAAAAATTGATAAATATTATTAATTACTCTCTAATTGATGATTATATAATTTGGCACTAATTAGTAAAAATTATGGATATTTTTTACGAAATTAATATTGAAGGGATAAAATTTGAAAAGACTATAAAATATGATGGTATAAATTATGAATACCCCTATGTTACGTCATTTAAATTTTTGTGATTCGCACTACCAGATAATTGGGTTATAGTTACGGTAATAAAAGTCATGATTTTAATACAAATTGGTAATTTTTTACTAAAAAATAAATAAATTTGTATTATATATATATATCGTAATTATCTTACTACATTAAATGTTTAATGAACATTCCAAATATTCTTAATATTGTAAATTAATTATCATTAATGATTTCTTATATAAAAAAATAAAAACAATTACGAAGTCACCATCTATATTACATGTGAATAATTACCTCTATCTGGTACAATGAAAGTACAAAATATAACTAAAATTACATAAAACGGTTGATAATGATTTGGATCATGCATAATAAACAAGAGCAAACAATCTTGAAAGCATAGAACAAAACAGTTGTATATATATGAGGAGTTTAAGATTGATCGATCACACTCTATTGAGCATGTCAAATTTTTATTTTTTTCATCTCAAATTTCTTAAGTTGGGCTGCGAGTTCCGTTTTTGACTTTCTTATTAAACCATCACACAATTCAGTACGAGATAACCTTTTGTATTGGACCTCTTCAGAGGTTCTTTCTTCTTATGCCTATAATTACCAAGGTTTGCTTTCTTCGTACAATCCTTCTCTCAACTTCTTTGATCGTATGTTGAAGTAACACCTGAAGGACCACCCTCACCTGGAGCTGGACCGATGTTCCTGCAGCTTTCCAGTTGTCACGGACCGAATCCGTGACCGAAGATGACCGAGAGAAGGAGCCAAAACCCGGAGGTTAGTCCAGAATCATGTGGATAAAACTAGAACTTGAATGGAGTAGTTGGGGGGTTGGTAAGCGGTAGGTTATAGATGGTAGTTGGCGGTTGGTAGATGATTGGTGGAAGATGATAGATGGGGGTTGGTAGATGGCAGGTAGATGGTGGTTGGAAGATGATCTTTGCCATTGAATCAATTTGATCTTGACCGTCTATTTCACAATGGACTTGTATAAATAGGTGGTAGCGCTCATGTGTAAATCATCAAGTTGAGAGTAATAACAAATACTTTCCCTCAGTACTTCCTCTCTCTACGATTCTTGAGTGTTCGTGATCATGTTGTTGAAGGTGTTCAAGGAAATGTTGTACTAGCAACCTCCAAGTGTGCAGAAGTTGCTAGGCCGCACGGAAGGTGTTCGAGGAACAACTAGGTGGTCTGGGACAAGTAATATCAGAGCCTCGTTCGAGCCTAAGACAGTGAGGGATGAGGAGTGACGGTTCCAACTTGACGATTGTGAACGAGGGTAACAACGAGGGAGGCAATGAAGGAAAGCACAACCGAAGGAACAAACGTAGTGTCTTTGTTGATGTCGTAACTGCGTTGGAGTCAAGGATTGAACGAGTGGAAGAATTCTTGGCTAGAAATTCCAAAATGATCGATGAGGTCAAGGAGTTGCATGAAGAATTAATGAAGTCTTTCACGGAGGGAGTAGATCAATGCCACAATGGGGCACAGGAAGTGACGAGGTCACTTTATGCTGAGATGGTCAAACTCAAGGAGGAGATGGCAAAATGCCGTCTCGAGTTGGCCCGACGGGAGAGGCAGTTGTGGTAGAGCCGTGCATGATACAAGAGGAGCTTGCAACACTTAGAGAGGCAATTTTGGAATCACAAGCTCGTGGTCCGATTGGAGGAGTAACCATGGCACCTAGGGTGGAGGTGCCACGCCCGGAGTACTACTTGGGAGTTCGGAAAGGTCGGGTAATTGATACATTTATTTTTGATGTGGAATGTTACTTTAATGCTATAGGTGTTGTGGGGGATGCAACCAAAGTATACACGGCATCATTATTCTTAAAAGACTTGGCGCTAATTTGGTGGAGGCGTAGGAGCGAACTTGCCCAAGATGGTGAGACCATCACGACATGGGCAATGTTCAAGTCTGAACTTAAGGCGGAATTTGAACCAATGAGGGCCATAACCGAGGCAAGGGCCAAGATCCGTTGGTTGACACACTAGGAAGGACGTTTGAAAGAATACCTTGATGAATATGCTAACTTACTACTCCAAATCCTGTCGATGACGCGAGAAGAAGGATTGAGACTATGGGCTAAGGAACAGGTAAGTGCCCCGAAACTGTGAATGAAGCAATAAAATATGCTTCACGATTGATTGAGTTCCAACGGAGGGAACCAAACAAGAGGGACGATGGGTGAAGAATGATCTCAGACAAAAGTGGGAGAGATGAGCCGAGATTCACCCCACGCCACCCCAACCTGAAAGTGAACGTCAAGCACCTATGGTTGCAATGAAGGATTTTTCCAAACTGGGACCGAGGTATGAGGGTTGTTTTATTGGTCAATCAAAATAACATTTTGCAAGAGATTGTCCGAACCGATCGAGCGTTTCCGTGGTGATCAAGGACAATAACCCGACGGAAGAACAAGTGGCATGCATGAAAGCGAAGGGCGATGGTGAAAAACATCAAGGAAGGATGTACATGAATGTTTTGATCAATGGACGCTTGTACTTGTGTTTACTCGACCCAGGGGTGAATGTGAATTACATTAGCAAAGAAATAGCTCACGGGTTGGGTTTACAATTGGGTGTCATCGGATGGTCGATTCAAGGGAGTAAATAGTGCATGGATGCCTTTGACGGGAGTGGCAAATGATGTGCCGATCCAAGTTAGAGATTGGAAAGGTACGGTTAATTTCAATGTTGCCCATATTGACGATTATTTGGTGTTCTTTGGCATGAGATTCATCGAGCAAACCAACTTAGCAAAAAAAAAAACTATCATGGAGGGAAGCATGCCGTGCTATATCACCGTGTACCACAAGAAGAAGTTGACGCCAAAGCAACTCAAAAAAGGATTGAGGAAAGAAGATCCGAAATTTGTGGCTATCTTTATCAACGATGATCTCCTGGATGATGAGGTCAAGGAGGCCGTCATGCCATCTAAAGAGTTGGAGGGTGTCCTCAAGGAAATCAAGGATGTGATGCCAAATGAGTTACCTAAAGAGTTACCACATCGACAAACGGTTGACCCCGCCATCGACTTGGTGGAGGGTACAAAGCCGGTATCTCGACCACTATACCGAATGTCGCCCAACGAAACAACCGAGTTAGGGAAACAATTGGGGAAACCTTTGAAGCAAAGTTTGTTTTCCCATCAAAAGCCCTTTAGGTACACCGTTGCTTTTTCAACCGAAGAGGGATGGGAGTCTCCATATGTGCAATAACTATAGGGTGTGGAAAAAGTTGACAGCGAGAACAAGTACCCGGTATCGCTCATTTCCAACTTGTTCAACCGATAGCAACAAGAGAATTTTCTATCAAAGCTTGAACTTTGGAAGGGTCACTATCAAGTCCGGATTCACGAAGAGGATGAGCCAAAGATGGCAATCACCACGAGTCGGAGTATGGCATACCATGACGGACACTTGCGGAGTGTGTTGCAAGCTCTACGAGAGAATCAACTATGTGTCCAGAGAGAGTTCAAGATGGACGAGGTTGGACTCTTGGGAAATGGGAGAATTCAGATAGAATCGGGAAAGATCAAAACGATCATGGAATGGGAGGAGTCCAAGTCACCTACAGAGAAAAATAAGAGTACCGGGAAGAGCCCGTTCAAGATCGTGCTTGGTTTCTAACCAACGACTCTGAAGGATTTGGTGAGGGCGTACAAAGGACCAAGTCCACCGGTGTTCCACTTTGCCAAGGGTTGGCAGGATAGGACGAAGGTGGCATGACTATAATTGGAGAAATCTCAAAGACGGAAGTGGGCGGACCGGAAGCGGGTGTTTCGAAAATCCAAGGAGAGAGAGTTACCATGGGTAAAGTTCTACCAATATGGGCATGTATGATGAGTGCCCAAGGGGTCAATGAGATGATACAAAGGCCCGTTTCCGATCGTGAAGAAAGTAGGCGAGGTGGCGTACAAGGACGGCTTGTCTAAACTTTACCCGGTGTTCTATGTTAGTATTCTCGAGCCTTACTACACGGATGATCGGGACCCAGGTTGGAATATATCAACAAGAGCACCACCCAGGATGCGGATGGTATTCGACAAAATAGCCGAGAAGATATTGGCGGATCCACCAGTGCGCCACAAGAACTGTCCGCCATCAATAGAGTACTTTGTGAGATGGCGAGGCTTGCCCGAGGCCAAGACGAGTTGGGAACCGGCGAAGAAACTTTGGTAATTCGAGGACTTGGTGCACAAATTTCTAGGCATTGAGGACAATGCCTTCATCAAGTGGGGGAGAATGTCACGGACCGAAACCGTGACCGGAGATGACCGAGAGAATGAGCCAAAACCCGGATGCTAGTCTGGAACCTTCTGGATAAAACTAGAACTTGTATGAAGTAGTTGGGGGTTGGTAGGTGGTAGGTGATAGATGGTAGTTGGGGGTTGGTAAGTGGTAGGTGATAGATGGTAGTTGGGGGTTGGTAGATAGTTGGTGGAAGCTGGTAGGCGGGGGTTGGTAGATGATAGGTAGATGGTGGTTGTGAGATGATCTATGCCATTGGATCGATTTGATCTTGACTGTCCATTTCACAATAGACTTGTATAAATAGATGGTAGTGCTCATTTGTAAATCATCAAGTTGAGAGCAATAACAAATACTTTCCCTCACTAATTCCTCTCTCCATGATTTTTGAGTATTTTTGATTGTGTTCTTGAGTGTTCTTGAAGGTGTTCAAGAAAAGGCAGTACTAGGAACCTCTAAGTGTCCGAAAGTTGCTAGGCCGCACGGAAGGTGTTCGAGGAACAACCAGGCGGTCCGTAACACAGTGATGCAGGTGGCACTCTTCTTACACAACTCAAGAAGGTGGATGGATCTTCAGTGTTCCGAAAGAAATTCCAAAAACGTGAACCCCCAACTTTCAAATTAGGTTAGTTAACATATAAGGTCCAGAAGCTTATTGCAATACACATTAGAGTACTCATATTGTATCTTGCACGTATTGCAAGCTGTCCAAATTGTATCCGGCTTTTGCTGGTTAGCAGTCAAGCTCGACAGTGCAGAGTTTCGATCGTTAATATATTGATTAGCTGTCTGTGAAGCAAAAAACTTAGTTTTTGTTGCCCTCGATGAAGACATAGGTTTTTCCTTTTTGCATTCTAATGTTGACATTTTTTTCACCATTAAAACACTGTATTAATAGTTGCAAGTGGAGGTATGTGAAAAGGAGAAATAGAGAGAAAATTAAAACCTTAATGAACCAAAGCATATAATAACTGTCATATGACAATCGAGATGTCCTTGACAAATATCTTGATTAAGGAGTATCTCTATAATCAAATAATTTTCTAGGTAAGTTAGTGAGACAGTTACGATCAAATAAAACACAACCAAATTTGATATGAATCTAAGTTATTGTTCTAATATATCTTGCCGAAGAATAGGTCACAAATTTATTTCGAATATTAGATGGTATAGAAGGGAAGTCGTGTAGACAAACTAACAACTCAGTTCGATAATGTATGCTGATGAATTTATGTTGGAAAGTTAGCATTCAATGCTAATTAATTTACATGTCGACGTTATATGATCTAGGTTGCATAACAAAGTTACTATGCATATTCATCCTATATATGGCGTCATTTAAGGAATTTGATAACGTCATAAAAATATAAGGATAGGTCAATCTAAACACAAACTATAAATGGCTTGACGCATACTACCTTACATTTTAATTGAAAAGATTTGGGGCAGCTAAAATCACGAATATATCACTTTATTATAAAAATATTAATAATATGAAAAATATTTATTCCATATTATAGCAATTATTTTTTTCTCATATACAATAGTAGATCTAAATATTACATAATACTAGTTCTCAACAGTTCAAAGGGTTTTCAAATATCATTTTGAGTGTCACAATTAAATCTCCAAAACTGGATATGGACAAAAAAGGAAAACTTATTTTAGCAACTTACTATAAATCACTGACTCTATAAGAAAAGAATAAAAACTTGACACTCATTGGATAACAAATCAAATGCAAACTAAAACATAAACCCTAAAGGAGAGGAAAAAAGAAAACCAAAAAATAGAAAAAATCTAAAAAAAATCATCAAAATATATTTAAAAAAATAAAACAAGAATGGGTTGGGTGCTACCTAAATAAAAATTATAAGTAAACAATCACATGGGTCATTGGGGTTCACAAAAACCCTAATCTCCTAAAATCAACAAACAACACACAAATCATATGGTCTCACTAATAGTGACGATTCTTTGAGGAGATTGTGTAATGAAATAAAAATCTAAAACAACTTTTATTTCTCAAAAAATTTGACGAAAAAATTCAAATATTACAAATCTTTGGGATTTCATCCAACAATCAAAATTTCCTTAAAAGTATTAAAGAGATTTGGGTGTCAGGTCCCCAAACAACTCAAAAATGCAAAATCAAAACATATACAACCCAAAACACGAAAAATACACTGAAAACAGCCCGAAACCCAGAAATCAAAAAAGAAAAACCCCTAAGAAGAGAACTAAGGCAAACTATAGAAACCAATAACAACGAAAAGTCCAAAATAGTTGAAACAAGTCCATTGTAGCTCGAAATAACACAAAAAGGGGGAAGAAAAGTACCAAAGACTCCACGCAAAACAAGAGAAAGGCACCGGCGTAGTTCTCCGGAAAACATTTTGGGAAAGGGTGAGAGAAGCTAATAGTGTATGTGTTTAGAGAGAGAAAGAGAGATGTAGAGTGGGAATTATTATATGGTATGGCAGCTTTTTCTCTCCACAAAGATATACATATCTAGGGTTAGACTAGATGAAAGGTGAGGATTAAAACCCTAAAATGGATGGCCAAGATGACTTAAACTTAACCAAACTACACGTATTTGTAGTGATTAAGTCCAAATCATAAAAAACAAACTCTATCGAGGCTATAAAGAACATATCGAGACACAATGGGACCGATTTTGACTCAAATCTAAAAAAAGGACCAAACAGATCAAAATAAGTCCGATTCAACTAAGTCTTTTAGATTTTACAGAAGTCTTAAGGTTTAGCACGGATCATTATAAAATCAGTGGCCCGCCATTTTATGAGAGACGCCATCTTGGCCAT
Organism: Andrographis paniculata; assembly: GCF_009805555.1. Taxonomy (NCBI): domain Eukaryota; kingdom Viridiplantae; phylum Streptophyta; class Magnoliopsida; order Lamiales; family Acanthaceae; genus Andrographis; species Andrographis paniculata. Next base: position 4,213,408 of record NW_026137586.1, on the reverse strand, counting down.
CCAAAATAGGGTTCTAATCCTCACAAATCATCTACCCTAACCGTAGATATATATATATATATCTTGGTGAAAAGAGAGAGCCTTCATTCCATATATTCGTTCTCACTGTACATCTCTTTTTCTCTCTCTAAACACATATACCCTTCTATTCTATCATCCTTTCCAGCAACTTTTCCAGGTGAACGACGGCGGTGCCTTCCTCGGGTTTTTTGTGGAGTTCCTTGGAACTTTTCTTCCCCCCTTGTGTGTTTTTTTGAGCTACAATGGGCTCGTTCCAACGGTTTTGGCGTTTGGTTGTTGTTGGTTTTTGTTATTTGCCTTAGTTCTCTTCTGTTATGGGTTTTTTTCTTCCTGTTGTGGGTTTCGGGCCATTTTTAGTGTTTTTTCGTATTTTGGATTGTATTTGGGTTGATTTTGTTTTTTGAGTTGGTTGGGGGTCTGAGCCCCAAATCACTTTGATACTCTTAAGGAGATTTTGGTTGTTGTTGAAATCCTAAAGATTCGTAGTATTTGAAGTTTTTCGTCAAAGTTTTTTAGAAATAAAAGTTGTTTTCGAGTTTTATATCATTACAGATTGTGCAATGAAACAATCATCAATCAAGTACCAATCGTGAAAAAAAACCTTGATTTAGATACCATTCAGAAATTTGAAATGTTCTTTTTGAATGCACTATGATTGATTGAGGTACTTGAAGAGTTTATGCACTCGAAATATAAAACAACAATGTATTTTAGTACTCAAATGAAGATAAAGTTAGATTAAATGATGTCTTCGTGCAACAAAAGAAAGTTTTCACAAAATGAAGGTGATAATTGATATGGTAGAATGTTCTAATTTTGAACATAGTTGTTTTGTAGATTCCCCCTGCCATTTTTCAATAGGAGACTTTTCAAAATCTCTGACCATGATTAAAATTTTGAACCTAGCCGACAGTCAACCAAAAATGCTAAAAAAAATAATAAATAAATAACCCAAACATGGTGAACACATAATTAGAAATGGTAAGTCATCTCATTTAGATTCTCTTTTCTAAAATTTTATAATACAAAGTAAAGAGTTTCCACATTAAACATTTATTAAGCTTTCCATTATTCTTTATTTTCTAAATTAACTTTTAATCTTCTTTATAGAAAAAGAAAACAATAATGAACTCGCCATCTATATTTCCTGTGAAAAATTACCAAAAGAACCATTGAAAGAGTTGTTGCATTCTTGTACACTAATTCATGACTTAAAAATGGTACATTAATGAATGACATGAATTCTTCCAAACATAGAAGGGATTACTACCAAATACATTGCAAAATTACATAACAATATTGTGGAAATGTGAAGGAAGTCGACAAATCAAATATTACAGTATTAGTCATCCGTATGCTGCAGAAACTCCACAAACAAATGCAGATAAATGTCATTGTATTTTGCTAATTAAAGACTTATATTTAGTACCCAAGCGCTATGTCACTATATATAGGTGCAGTGTCTGCACACATGTACTCTGGTCTGTTTATACATGTATTTGTACAGACTGTAAATTTATAACAATTGCAAAATCATGCTTTCACATATCAATAGAACGTAGATATCTCAAAAGGCGGAAAAATAGGTGTAATGTAGCAACTTTAATGCATATTTCCATTATGTTTTTAGATAAATCAAGGTGTGTACACATAATTTATGTCTTAAGATTAGACACCCAAATAGACAAATGCATCGATGAATCATAAATAAGTGTATACATAAAGAGTGTGTGTAACAACAATAGAATTGGGTTGCACACTACAATATTTATTTTTTATGATATTATTACATAAATAATTAATATTCTCATAATGAGATAGAGTTTTTAGTCAAACTCTGTTATTTGAAATAATTATAAACTCAAAATAGAGTTACATAGGATTATAGTTGTGCACCTTTAGGCATAAATATATGGACGGGTATATGAATCTTCGACAATATGCACCTTTCTATTTACTAAAAATAAATACTATGCTACTCCTCTTAGGTCCAGGATCTAATTGATTTAAGCAAAACATCACCAAAAATATGATGATTCAATTACGATAACTCATATAAATAAAAGCACCAACAGGCGAGACACCGAAAGGCATAAGAAAAAGTAATGGACTCTCATTATATACTTGCAAGAATAGAGGAATTTTTTTCCTTAGATTCTAGTTGTACACTTCTTAAATAACTCAAGAAGATCAGTTAATCTTCAGTGTGCCAAAAAAAATTTCACTTATTGAGTCCCAAGCTTTTAAATTAGGAGAAGTATATTCTCAGTTGCTCTAAAATGTTGTTCCACTGAGGAAACTCCAGAAGCTCATTCAAACACAGATTATGGTACTCATAATGGTGTCATGAAGCTATTGCAAGAAGTCCAAAATGAATCAGCGTTCGCTGTTTACAATCGAGCTCGATGCAGAGTTTGGATCAATAGCATATTAAGCAGCTCTCTATGAAGCAAGAAAGTCAGCTCCAGTTGTCTGCGATGAAGATATAGGATCATCCAAGCACTGAAATCATAGTTAACTAGTGCTTATGTGGGAAAACTGAAAACATGTAGAGAAAGAAAAACTTAATGAAGTGAAGAATATAACAACTGCAAAATTGAACTACAGCAATGCAGAAATCCTTAACAAATATTGCAATGAAGAATTTATTCTATTGACAGGTAAAAACTTAATTTCGAACATTCGATGCTATAGAAGGGTGTTAAACAATTTTGATATTACATAGAATGTTCCAATATCTATTAGAATTGTATATATGTATCTGTAGCAGTGCCCAGGTCTTCCATATGGCATAACCTCATAGAATCTTTTATTCAAGTTTGTAGACTTGCTTGGGACCAGCATGCCAGGGGTCACTCTTTGGTAGATTCAGTTGAGGAGTTTGTTGGATTTCAGTGTATAAAAGAATGTTGTATAAGCTTTGTTAGATCAGAGTGAAATATATAATATTCTTAACTCGGTGTTGTGCCTATCTTTGAATTTGTTCATTCTGTGTGATAAAATTGTTTTGTTCATGGTATCAGAGCTAAATTGATAGCTGGGAATTGTTTCTGTGTTGAGTAAATGGATTTCAATTCCTCCACCAGTGATAATGACGTCACCTCTCAGTCAACCCCTCATGCAGCATCTCAGGCAGCTGCAAAAATTCCCGCTCAAGATATTGCTATTCAATCTATTCCCCTGCCTAAAGCTTTGGTTCTCGGAAGTGGTGATCAACCTAACTTGTCGCTATCCAATGTGCCTCTTAGCGACAACAACTATTTTTACTTGAGTCATAGATTGTGAAATGAACATCTTGCTAAAGGAAAAAGTGGTTTCATTACTGGCAAACAGCTCAAGCCAGTGGAAGGATCTCCAGAATATGATGCGTGGATTGAGGTGGATGCTCTTGTAAGGGCTTGGATCATAAACTCAATCACACTAGAATTGCAAGGTGCTTTTATTTTCTTTCCTACTGCGAAAAGCTTATTGGACAACTTGAAAGAAAAATATAGCCAATCAAATGGATCTTTTATTTAACAACTTAAAAGATCCATTAGCTAGTTAAAGCAATGAGATGATTCCATTGCAGCATATGTCACAAAGCTGCAGGAGCTATGGGAAGAACTATTTATTGTGGATCCTCCCCTTAAGTGTACTTGTGATCATAGTCAGAAGATCTCAAAAAAATATGATAGGGACTTGCTCATTCAATTCTTCACTGGACTGAATGACAACTATGAGGTCTCAAGGGGATGTGATGGATCCTCTACCCAACATGAGTAAAGCATATGCAATGCTTAGCCAAGTGGAGAAGCAAAAGGAGATTCACATTTCAGCTGAGCATAATATCTTTATGGTGGATAACAAGAAACTTCAAAGCAGGAAATTTTTTGATAAGAAGATGGACCAAAAAATTGGATTTGTGAACACTGCAAAAGAAAAGGCCATGCTAAGGATACCTGTTTCAAACTGCATAGGATTCCTGCTTGATATAAAGAATTGATGGACAAGAGAGGAGGACACATAAATGCTGCGGCAGAAATAAAGCTTGGAGACCGCAAATTTAAAGAGCCATTTAAAGGAAATCTGGACATCAGTGCTCACTGAAAACTGAGGTGAAAAAACTACTGATGCAAAACACCTCTGAATCTCTAATCGGATTTGCTAACTCAGCCATCGAGTTCTCAGGTAAGACTACCTTTATTGGTTCTGTACAAATGGATAGTTCTTCTTGGCTTATTGACAGTAGTGCTACTTGCCATATATGCATAAATGATGAACTCTTTGATAACCTGAAACTAGTAACCATCAAACCAAAGATTTTCCTTCTAGATGGATCTCCCTCACTGCTTCTTCTGTAGGACCTATAACCATAAATTCTCACATTATGTTACAACATGTTTACTTGCCTGGCTTAAGTTCAATCTATTATCTGTAGTACCTTGCTAAAAAAACTCTGCCTATAAACTCACCTTTACATCTGCTACTTGTATCATTCAAGACCTGAGCTCTAACTTTATTCTGGCCACTGGGAAGTAAGAACAGAACCTTTACATCCTAAACTGCCAACCTCAGTACTCCAACACTTGGACATCTGAAGTCAAATCCTCGGATGAAGCCCTCATTTGGCACAGAAATCTTGGTCATCCCTCTGATGTCACCTTAGAGCATTTATCTATATCTCTTTATTTGAAAAATATTTCTCGTGATGTATGCCACAAAGCAAAACAGTCTAGATTACCTTTTAATAAAAGCAGTTCTCAAGCTCAAGCTATTTTTGAACTTTTGCATATGGATTTGTGGGGCCTTTACAAAACAGCTACTATGAGTGGGTGTCATTACTTTTTTACTATTTTGTATGATTATTCCAGAGCTACCTGGACATATCTCTTACCAAACAAACAAAAAATCTTTCACCTCATTGAAGCCTTTTTAACTTTTACTCAAACTCAATTCCATAACTCTGTCAAGAAAGTTAAAATAGATAATGGCTCTGAGTTCTTAAACCAACAGTGTAAACTTTTATACCATAGGTTTTGGGTTGAACCTCACCATTCATGTCCCTACAACCCACAACATAATGGGTGTGCTGAGATAAAACAAAAACATCTCTTGCAACTTACTAGGGCACTCTTGTTCCAAGCCAATTTACCCTCTAGATTTTATGTTGATGCCCTTCTTCATGCTACCTACATCCTTAATAGATTACCATCATCTATCCTAGTTTGGTGTACACCATATGAAAGACTGTTTTCTATAAAACCTTATCTAACCAACCTTAAAGTGTTTGGTTGTCTGTGCTATAGAGTCAACACCAAGCCAACAAGAACAAACTTGATCCAAGAGCCTACAAATGTGTGTTTCTCTTCCCATCTGGTCAAAAAGGGTACAAAATTTTTGACATTGAGAACAAAACATGCCTTATTGCTAGGGATTGAGTTCTATGAACATGTGTTTCCCTACAGAGCCGAACCGGAGATATGATCTGCCAGTCAGTCCTCTGACATGTCTCCATCCATTCCTACATTCATCCCTACCTATCCAACTTCCCTTACCTCATCAGATATTTCTCCTGCTCATGCACTTTTTTTCCTAACCAGCACTCCAAACCTTAGCCCAAAAGATCAGAACTTTATCCCACCAAGTTCTTCACCTAATCATCTCAGTTCAAGTCCCTCTTCCTCTTACAACACTTCCCATCCTATTTCCTCAACCAACATGGACTTACCATCCTTTTTCCCCTACATCTGATCCTATGGCACTTACCTCCTCTATTTCCTCCGCCATTTCTCCTTCTTTCTCTGCTAGGCCAATGAGATAAATCAAAAACCCTATTTGGATGAAAGATTACATTTGCCCTATCCATACCTCCAACACTCACTCTGATTCATCATCTCATTTTGTTTGGCATAGTATCTCTATTGTTAATATGTATGAACTAACCTGCTATGTCTAGGCCCATAAAGATGTCGCTTGGAGAACTGCTATGGAAGAAGAATTTGAGGCACTGGAAAGGAATGCCACTTGGGAAGTTACCACCTTACCTACAGGTGCCCGCCCTATTTCTTGCAAATAGGTATATAGAATTAAAAGAAATTCAGATGGCAGCATCCAAAGATTCAAATCGAGGTTGGTTGCCAAAGGGTATTTTTGCAAATTCCAAGAAAAGATTTTAAGGGGTTTTTTGCTCCAGTGGCAAAGGTTATTATTGTTCGAATTCTAATTGCCATGGCCTCTATAAAATTGGGAGGTTCATCAACTTGATGTGAACAATGCATTTCTCCATGGTTACCTTGATGAAGAAATTTACATGTTGCCACCACAAGGAAGCAAGATCCCTGCTGGTAAAGTATGTTGACTTAAGAAATCTCTCTATGGCCTCAAACAGGCCCCTCGCTAGTGGTATAAGCAATTTACTGCCAAAATTATTGAATATGGCTTCACTCAATCCAAAAATGATCATTGTCTTTTCACTCTTGACCGTGACCACTGTCTCACCAGCTTACTTACCTATATGGATGATATTTTTCTTACTGGGCCTAACCTGTCTCATATAGCTGAAGTCAAAGAATTTCTGCATCAGGAGTACACCATTAAGAATCTAGGACAGGTGGACCTCTTCCTTGGCATTCAGATTGAGTACACTCTCTCTAGGCTTGTTGTCTCTCAATCTAAGTTCATTAAAGATATCTTACATGAGTGTGGCTTGCAAGAGGCAGCCATTTGTACTACTCCTTTTGCAACATGACTAGGCCGGATATTTGTTATGTTGTACAGAAATTATCTAAGTTTATGGCTTCTCCCACAACACTGCATTGGAAAGCAGCTAAATGTGTTCTTAGATATCTTAGCGGCACTAAGGATCTGCAGCTACTTTTTCCATCAAAAAGTACCTTTTGCTTGACCGCCTTCTCTGATGCTGATTGGGGATCCTGTTTGGATACTCACAAATCTCTTACATTATATTATCTCTTCTTTGGTTCATGTTTGATTTCTTGGAAAACAAAAAAATAGTCCACTATTTCTCACTCATCTGCTGAGGCAGAATACAGAGCTCTTTCCAGCATTGTATCTGAACTTCTTTGGATTACGTATCTCCTTAGTGACTTACACAATCAGGTGCCTCTTTCAATTTTTCTTTGTTGTGACAATCAATCGAAAATTTATATGGTGCAAAATCTTGTCCATCATGAGTGTACCAAGCATGTGGATATTGATTGTCACTTTGTCCGCGGTTACTTTCAAGCTGGACTTATTACATCTATCCACATTCCATCTCTTCAGCAACTTGTTGATGCCTTTACAAAGCCTCTCCCAGCAGCTAGTTTTCAATCCACGCTTGTGAAGTTGACCTTGAGATCTACATCCCTAGTTCCCCTTGAGGGGGGAGTGTTAAGCAATGTTGATATTACATAGAATATTCCAGCATACATTAGAATTGTATATATGTATCTATAGCAGTGCCCACATCTTCCATGTGACATAATCTCGTAGAATCTTTTATTCAAGTTTGTTAGACTTGTCTAGGACCAGCATGCCAGCAGGTGTCACACTTTGGTAGATTCAGTTGAGGAGTTTTTTGGATTTCAGTGTATAAAAGAATGTTGTATAAGCTTTGTTACATCAGAGTGGAATATATAATATTCTTAGCTCGGTGTTGTGTCTATCTTTGAATTTGTTCATTATGTGTGATAAGTTTGTTTTGTTCAAAGGGAAATTTTCGGACTGAAAAGTAACAACTTAGTAAAATTAGCATTCAATGTTAATTCAATAACATTTCGGTGCCGCATATGACCTTAGCTGCACAACATAAAGTTACTATTTATATTTTACCTATATGTGGATTCCTTTACAAAATTTGATTTGGCCCTCAAAGTATATGGATAAGTCAAATTGGCACAAACCACAAATAGCATAGCAAATCCTACCTGAATTTTTCTTATTGAAATATAGTTGGGCGCCAAAATTACTAATTATTCTTTTTATATACACAAAATTATATGAAAACATGTATTCTATATTATAGATCTAGTGATTAAATTATAATTCTCAACGTTCTATGAGTTTTCAATCCAAGTGTGATGCAGACTAAAACATAAGGCCAAGAAGGAGAAGCAAAATTAAAATAAAATAAAATAAAATAAATAATTCGGTCATTTAAGATGGATTATGGTGTTTGAATTTTTGCATCAAATGATAAATAGTTTTCCATATTAAAGGTTGAATGACGTCTCAATTATCCCCTAGTTTGAAAGTTAATTATCATTAATGGTTTATTATATGGGAAACGAAGACAATGATAAGCTTACCATCTATATTACCATTGAAGAATTACAAGACAAAGACTGCAAAGAAATGTTGTATCCTCGATTGGCAAGAATGAAGGAATTATCATTTGAACAAAACTAAAAGAGGTACGGATATTCTCTTGATTGTAATATTCAGGACAGACTTGAATGTACTGAGGAGGTTGGATGGGCAGATAGATTAATGGATGATATTGTGTGAATGGGTATTATATGTAATTTATTTTATGTAATTAATAAGACAATCAATAATTTGGAAAAAACAATTAAGGAAATGCATGTATTGAAATGAAAATTTATGTACTAAGCTCGTGATCATTATCCAAAATAAATCATTTCACACCCAAAAAAACAGAGAGCTCTGTGCTCTTCACTGATGTCGATCGAAAAAAAAATATAGCGGTGAAATCGTAGCATGGAATAAGGTGGAACAAAATGATGCACATTTTGATAAATTTCTGTCCACCGTGAATGAAGATAACATTTAAGATAATCCACTGTATCATCAGATTTACATTGCATCATATATTTACCTTATTAACAACATGTTCTATAAACATACACTGTGATAATACTAGTGATTCAACATATCAATAGTTGTAGTTAGAAAAAATTTCAAACATCACCCAAAAAAATAAAATATTGTGGAAATCCATATTATATTGAGATATTTTCAATTTATTATAATTAGCAAATCAAAAAGTTGTGCAGATGCTCTGTTGAAAAAGAAAGCTGTCTGTTTTTCTTGGCATGAATTTTAGATTTTATTGTTTTTAAAAAATTATATTTTTATTGTGTAAGGTAACGGGATCATATGAAATTTTAGAATTGTTGACTTACCTATCTATGATTAAATCTAATATTTCTTTAAATTAGCAGAAAGGTTAAAAAATCAAGGAGAATTAACCCGGGCTCCAAATTATAGTGGATGGTTTGCGGTACAAAAATAGATGCAAAAAAAGTCAAAATGATTAATAATTTCGGACCACTTTGCTCTATGTCCATCGGAACCTATCAATCCAATTGATGTATTAACTATGTTAAGTGATGTTAAGTCATATAAGAGATTCAACAATCTTACATAGAATACACTAAAATTATATGTTCTTATGAAATTATAGTATGTACTAATCCCAATAGCAACAAATTACCCAATTCACAAAATAAAAATTACGACATACTTCTCAAAATAGCAACATAAATACCCAATAACAATAGAATTCATTATCAAAATCACCCAAGAAAACAAATAACGGCTGCGGGTTCCTACGTCATCCAAAAAAAAAAAAAAAATCACCCAAGAAGTACCCAAATATTTTCCCCAAAATAACAATTTCCTTAATAACCTAAATGCTACATATACGAATACAAACCTTGCAAATATTTGATTCAAATTTCACCGGAGAACAGAGACGACCGATCACTGCAGAGGACGATCCAAGGATGGCGACCGTGCACCCGGGCCAACCGGAGAGTGGTGTCAATTTGGAGATCGCTGGTGACAGCTCTCGGGAGTTCTCCGATGGAATCGTGCGACCTCCGATGACAGAGAACCGGAGCCGGTGACTGCCCTTGGGAGTTTTCAAACAAAATCACACAAAAAGATAATAGAGAACCGGCCGGACAGTGGATGAAGGGAAGAGAAATGAAACTTGCTTCTGGCTTACAGGAAATGGCTCAACAAATATAGGAGAATTTTGCGCGTAAAAAAACAAAAAAGGGAAAGAGAAAAAAAAAATTGATGATAGGGAGGTAGAAGAATGAAAAATGGTAAATAAAAGAATTCGGAGAAAGGGTTTATAAATAAAAAGTGAATCTGAACTAAATAATAGGCAGAGAAATTTAACTTCAATTGTGTATTTCTTTTAAAAGTTTAATAAAAGATTATTTAATGTGGATTTTCTGGTCTGGGCCGATTTCGATCGTTTTGGAGCTGAGATAGGCCGGATTCGGACCCGGTCCGATTTTAAATTGTTCTGCTAAAAAACAGACTTAATCTTAATCTCGAGTTAAAATGGGCCTGTCCAACCCTGGACAAGTTGAAAAACAGTTCTAAAATGTTTATACCTGGAATCAAAGAATCAAACCGAACGAACGAACGAACGTTCAAGTCATCAATCATCATCGTCGCTATCTTCCGCCGTTTTAGAGTGCAACCAGCAAACCCGCCGGAAAATTTTCTTGTAAGGAAGCAGCCTAGAAATGTTAAGATCTTCCTCCAACTGCCTTCCCCCTCGTTTGTTGGCTTCTCCGTCCCCCCTCTATGCTCTTATCCCCGCCCCCAAAGTTCGTAGGTGCTTTTCCTCTTCACTACTGCCAAGGCCTCATCGTCCTTCCCAAATCAGTGCCCCGCATTCTTTGCTCCTCAATCGCCGTATCTGTTATAATTTTAGCTCCAGATTCGATCGAGTTTCGGGGATGACCGGTCATCCTTGCATCCCCAGGGCTACAGGTTTGTTTATATTAATCTCCTATCCTATCAGAAACCTCTCTTCTTTCTTCATACCCCGAAAATGGTTCATACTGCTTTTGTTTCTATGGTGGTAATTGTAATCGGATCCGTACCTGATTATTTTCTAGGGTTTAGTTTCATCCACTAAAATATGCTAAACCTGTTTTGAACAAATTTATTGCGTCTTGAGATTTAACTTTCCTACTTATGTGGTGCTTAGGCATAATTTTAGCATCGTATTAGATCAGTATTGTATCCATGTAATCTTGTAGCTGAACTTTGAGTTTGATTGAACTAAATTGGGGTAAAAATATTTAATGTTCTTCAGCCTCATTTAGCTCCGGAAGCAACTCGGGTGGCAGAGAAATATTAGTGCAGCATTTGCTTGTAAAAGAAGATGATCAGAAACTTTTGCTTGAGTTGCAGAGAAGAGCTGCTCAAGGTTAGCTTCCTTCATTGTCTGCGTGCTGATGATTAGATGCTAATACAGAAGAATATAGGAGCCCGGGGATTCGTAGAATTGCTGGATTTTTGGTATTTATGTGTTTCGCCAATATTCACAAATGTAGTTTTCACAATCGATAAATATAAGACATAATAGTTTAGGCATTGTATAAATATATTGTTTTTCAAGGGATTGATGGACTGAGAAGTTTTAGAGATGAAGGAAATCAAGCGTTTCCTTACAAATAGTTCAGTTGATTTGCCTTTATTTTCGGTTAAAGTTAGTTTTATAAAGAAAAGTGTGTTAGTTTACTCTACGAACTCTGTTGACAAAGAATTACTTGTTGTGTTTAGGTGAGGATTTGAGTGATTTGGCTGTTGAATACTCGATCTGTCCATCGAAAGAGGAAGGTGGGATGCTTGGTTGGGTGAAAAAGGGACAGATGGTATGCGTTCTTGTTCTTGTTCTTGTTCATCTGTATCTCGAGCATCTTTTCCAGCTTAGAAAAGTAATCTTCTTACATTTAAGACTAATGTTAAACAAAATTGGTCGATTTTCTGATGGGTGTATATGATGAATTTGTTGTTATTTCTGACGCTTTGGCATTTGAAAATTGAACTTAGGAATTTGCATTGCTTCTAACATTTTTCGTCCAATTTGCTTTTGTGAAAGAAGTATCTTCATGGTGACCACAACAGGTGCCCGAATTTGAAGATGCCGCGTTCAATGCTCCCCTAAATAAAATTGTGAGTTGCAAGACAAACTTCGGGTGGCACTTGTTGCAAGTTCTGTCTGAAAGGTATAATTTGGAATGAAATTGAAGCATATGCCCTTTGCGAGTGTATAATAATCATTTCTTGATTTCTTTCCTTTGGGTACACACAGAGAGGAATCTGTTCTTCAACAAATTCAACCAATTGAGCTTCATGAGAATTTGCAAGATCCATCTTTTGTCGAAGAGGCGCAACTGATTGATGTTAGGGAACCTGATGAAGTGTATGTACATACTTGACTGTCTAGTATCCTATAATTACAGAAATTCGTTGCGCACGTAGAATTACTCGATGAGAACCAGATAAACGTCTACATATGCAAGTTATCTAAAAATATGCTCATATGCCGGTGCCCATCCATGTCCTAATTCTGATTTGAGATGACCTGAGGCATAAGCTTGTCACTTTATTACAGATGACTGTCGATTATTTGCAAACCCCTGATTAATTATTATTGCAAAGTCGGTCATTAGCATTACTGTTTACTACAGGGCACAAGCTTCATTGCCCGGTTTCAAAGTTCTTCCGCTTAGGCAGTTTGCAAACTGGGGACCTGAAATCGCACAGAAGTTTGATCCAGAGAAAGATACATATGTTCTGGTATGTAATCTGAATTGGGCGGTATATATAGCAGGACTTACTTTATTTTGTTTGGTTCTCCTTAAGAACAGTTGGTCTTGCCCTTTTTCGTCACTCCTTTACACATTAGTTAATGTGTGAGCTACCAAAAGGTTATTTGTTTTCGCAGCTTGAACAGGAACAGTTTCTTATGGATATGTATGTTAGCTCTAGTTTGTCGATTGCAGTTGCGCATTATGTTTTGTATGCTCCTTTTTCTGGAGTCTTGTCTGTTATATCTTATTCCCTAACCAAACTGATACGTCGTCTGTGGTGTTTGATGCAGTGCCACCATGGTATGCGGTCGATGCAAGTGGCCCAGTGGTTGCAGTCACAGGTAAGGCCGAGTGTGCTTTCATGAACAATGTATGTATGTACGTATTAGAACTGAATTTGGAATGCGTGTGTGGTCAGCAGGGTTTCAGGAAAGTTTTCAACATTGATGGAGGAATTCATCAATATGCTGTTAAAGCGGATCCTTCAATCCCGACTTACTGACTTTGTTGTTTTCACTTTCTTGTGTGTTTTATTATCCTATCATCCATCATTGGATTGGATGAAATTAGTATTGCTTGAAATTCAAATTCTCATTTCTCCTTAGCTTGTATATTTGTGGAGCATTGGCTGCTAATGACGTTTAGGATGATGGCCTTCAGAGAAACTTACTTGTGTCTTTTTTGGATTTTACTACAAGTTTTTATTATTTTATTTTTATTTTTATTTTCAAAAATATTAAATCAAAACTGCAATTGTTTTTTACATTCAAAATATCACCTCAATTTCTATTTATATCAAATCAATTAACTAGTATTAAAATTCAATTTTTTACTATTTAAAAATTCAATCTCAAAAATTAAAATCCACAAGCAAATACATTGTTCAAACCCTCATGTTTAAGGTCACACACGTGGTGACTTGGATATTAGGTTCGATCGGATATTTATTCGGTATATACTTTCAGATAGCGATGGCAAATTCTGCGTCATAAAAAAAAATAATAATAAATAAATAAGTAATCAATACAACCTATTAGACACCATAGATGACTCAGCAATGTAATAATACTCTCCGCATCCACTAATCATAAATACATGATGTCATTTTAAACATCCAAAGATAATACACATATGGGTAAACACCATCTTATTATTTCACCAAAAAATATCAAAATACCACACATTTCTTATTAGGTGGCCCTTACAATCTAAAAATATTTTTAAAGAGTATTTGAGGATTTATCGATTTTTAGTTTATTTAATAACAAACAGGGTATAACAAAAATAATTATTGATTGAAAATATTAAAATAATTAAATAGTTTAATTAAGATTTAGAAAATTATAAAATTTAAAATGCGATTAAAATGTATAATTATATTATTAAAAAATATAATAACAAATTATGTGAAACAAATGATAATAGAAAAATGGACATTTTATGTTGAGCTGAGCATATTCCAGCATTTAACATTAGTATTTTGATTCTATTTATTCCAGCATTCAACATTAGTATTTTGATTCTATTTTTTAAAATATAATTATCCAGTAACTTACTTATATAGATTATTTATATATTTTTTATTACATTATTTATTAATTTTTTAATATTTTTAATAAGTAATGGATTTATTTTTATAATTTAAAATAATTAATTTTTCATGTTTATTATTTTATTTATAAAATATTTAAAATTTGTTAAAATTAAAATAAAACCATTAATATTATTAATTTATCTTTATATAATTTTTATCACCTATTTTCTCCATCACAATTCAAAATAATTTTTTACTATTTTTCTCCCAGTCAAAAGTATTCATTTATTATTTTATTATTTATTATTTTTATTATTTATTAGTTATTAAAAGTGTGTAAGAGATTTTAACATTTTTGTCCTTGTAAAAAATAATTTAAGTAAAAGTTAAATGGTATTTTGGTATTAGTCGTATGGTTAACTTTTTTTTAAGATAGGAAATGGATATTTGAAGTTGAACGGACCAAAATGATAAAAATAGTATTTTGAATTAAGATAGAGGGAGTATTACTTTTTAATCTATTACAAAATTCCAAATGACCATTTTAGAGTTAGACGAATGGAGTATATTTTATATTAAAATAGATAAATTTATTTAAAAAATTATAAATTTAATGAAATAATAAATTAATTAAAATTTAACATAATAAAAATAAATATATGTATAATTTATTTATTTATTTTACATTATATATAATTTTCAATTAAAAATACTCATATTTCAATTAAAAAAAAATAGACTCTCTCAATTGCAAAAAACTATGTATATTTGATTTGGACATAAATTTTAATATAATGGGTATTTTTTAATAAAGAAGTAAAAATTAAAAAAAAAAAAAAGTTAAAGAAAAAATAGAAAGTAATACTACCTCCGTCCGGCTTTAAAGATTTCATTTATTTTTTTGCATGTTGATATTTGAATATTAATTATTATATCAAAACGTAGTACAAAATTAAGAAAAACTTGCAAAACTAATTCAATTAGTGTCTTATAATACTAATAGAATGATATTTGTAAAAAAGATTATACAAATATATAAAAATATTTTTAATATTAAGTACAATGACGCAAAATGTAAATGTGACTTTTAGAGGGAGACGGATAGAGTATGATTTACCCTAGCTAATTTTAATAGTGTGCTACTTTTTTAGGAATTTAACATGGAAGAGAATAGTATAATTTTTTCCTAAAAGGAATAAACATATTCTTTAATGACACAAATAAGACAAATGAAATATCATTTTATATTTTTTCACAAAACATCTAAAAAATAACAAAAATAATATCTTAATAATATTTTCATGATTCTCAATAACAAAAATTCTAAAAAAATCCTACAAACTAAAATCCTTAATTTGCATTACCAAACAATTGATACCAAATATTTTAGCACAAATAATTAATATATTTAGCTGATCAAACCAAACCAGCTAATAGTTAATTGTCTAAAAACACCCTTAGATCACCCGCAACGTAGGAATCTCCATTGAAGATCCGTGTTACGTCGTTATTTTAAAAACAAAAAATGAGATATTCGATAGAGTGACGCTGGTAGAACGTCTTGTGAGATTTCAACTTTTTTTATGTCATGTGTACCATTTAACATATCATATTGTAACTTGTGCATATAAAATAGTTTTTTTTTAAAAAAAAATTATATTAATTTTTTTTATTATATTTAAATTTTATAAAATATTTTTATAATTCATAAAATTTTGTATTCTATAAAATGATACCAATATTAGAATGTTTTTATCACTTTAAATTTTAAATATATAAGTACAAATATTATTAAAAAAAATCAATATTAATAAAAATAATTTAATTTATTGAATAAAATATAATTATAAATTTTAACACAATTAAATAATATAAATTATATTAAACAATAAATTATACTTTTTTCGTCCCACTCCATGTCTACATTTTTATTCTCATTTGTCCCACTTATTTTGTTATTTTTTTTTAAAAAAAATACACTTTAATCTTATTTTAAATTTTTTAATTTTAATTAGACTAATTAATTATCTTAATCTTAATATATAATTATTTTTATTATACAATAATTATTTTTACTAATACATTCTTAATTATTTACTAATTATACATCTCCTAAATTTTCGTCTCTACAGTAAAGCGAACATGATAATCGGGACGGATAAAGTATTTAGTTTATAGTTAATTATATATACATAATTAATAATAAGATATTAACATAAAATAAAATACAAGCTGATTTGAATAATATAGAACAAAATACATATAATCTAAAAAATATTTAAAACAACTCTTCGAACCATTTAGTCTTAATAAGCATATCGTACTCCATCAAATTATCTTTCTTCACCAGTGTTCGATAAAATTTTATTTTTGCAATACGCTCGTTGCTTTTAATTTTTTCTTCCTTCAGTTGTGTCATGCGAACGAATTGATGCAACTTCTTTACTTTTAGCTTGTAGCTCTTCAAAGTAATCGGAGGAAAGTGAATTTGAATATTTCTTCAGTGTCCGTTTGTCTTTATTTTTACACGCTTTCACACTTGGAGGACGAATTGATGGAGATTCTTCATCTCCATCACTATGTGGTGTTGTTATATTTGAGTTAGACGAATATCCACCATCTTTATTAATTCTAGTTATCTTTGGGTCAATTTCACTATCATAAGATGCTTAATGGATAACATTTATACCACGATGACTAGTATTTCATTTTGGCTCAGGTTTTAATTCACGCCAAATGTGTTCATAAATAAATGATTTTTTACAATCTGTAGAATATATTTGATGTTTCTGACTCAAGACATTATCAATAGATTCTTCGTTTATTCTTTGTTGGTTAGCTTGTTGAAAGCACTTAACAAATTTTGAAATTGTTTGATTTATCTTTATCCAACGATTCTTGCATTGGTTTTCACTTTTTGGCAGCCCTGCTCCAAATTTGTTATCATTAAAATATTGAGAATTTTTTTCCAAAAAGTAATATCTTTTCTATCAATGTCTATTAGTGCATCTTTGCTTGTGTTAAGTCATCTACTAATAAGAATCAAATCTTATTCATGAGTCCACTTTATTTTGGTCTCTATCGTTGGAGCAATTATTTGTACATTATCTTCATCTTGTTGACTGGCTTGTGTGCAAAATTTAAGAATACCTTCCATTCGTATATTGTGCGTAAAACTCATCGATTGAGGATAATGAACCTTGAAATAATTGAAAGTTTTAAAGATATGATGAACCTTCAAAAGATTGAAAATTTTGAGGATAATAGTAGTATGGAGGAATAGAATAATATGATAGAGGCGTAAAAACTTGGAATAGAGGTTTGAAAATTTTAAGAAACATTAGGATTGAAAGAATTTTGTATACATTCTTCATTTTCAAGCATGTTCGTAAAACTTTGAAATGAAAAAAGCTTTTGTAAATTTGAAGATTCTTGAGTGTTTAGCTCTATTGTTAAAACTTGAAGGTAGAGCAGTTGGAGAAAATATTGTAACTTAAAAACCTGAAGATCTTTGAAAGTTGATGTGTTTTGATTTGTAAAATGCAAGCATATTTACAGAAAAATTTACACATTCTATAAGTTATACTCCCTCCGTTCCATATAAAATGTCCACAT
This sequence comes from Andrographis paniculata, assembly GCF_009805555.1. NCBI lineage: Eukaryota > Viridiplantae > Streptophyta > Magnoliopsida > Lamiales > Acanthaceae > Andrographis > Andrographis paniculata. The sequence goes on along the minus strand of NW_026137586.1, from coordinate 4,195,666 downwards.
TTTTCATTTTCGTCCGTTTCACATAATTTGTCATTTCCTTTTTTGAAATATAATTATACACTTTAATCATATTTTAAATTTCATAATTTATAATTTTTTAATCTTAATTAATTATTTCGTTATTTTAATTTTAATCTATAGTAGTATTTATTATATTTATAAGTATTTTCACGAATAAATTTCTTAACTACCTACTAATTATATTTTACCTAAAATCTTATATCTACAGTAATATGGACATATTACATGGAACGAAGAGAGTATATATTTGTATAAGTTTACATTTACCTTTTGTTTCATTGTACTTATTATTAAAAGTATTATTTGTATAAACGTCCTTCTATTAGTATTATAAGACACTAATAGAAGCATTTTTTGTCATTTTTCCTTGATTAATACTACGTTTTGATATAATAATTAATATTAAAAAATCAGCACACAAAAAGTAAATATAAACTCTCAAAGTGGACGGAAGAAATATTATTTATATATATTATGTCTTGTTAAATTAAATCAATCTAATTTTGTCTTATTTAACTATTTTAAATGCATTGTTATATCACATCACAATATTATTATTATTATTATTTTATCATTGTAGTAGTGATCAATTATTTTCAATTTTTCTCTTATTGAGCTTTAAAAATTGTATTGTTAGATGACATCATAATTTATTATTGTACTAGATTTGTTTGAACATACTTATATTTTTAGATCACATCATAGTTTATTATTGTATTAGATAGCTTTAAATACACTTGCATTGTTATATGACATTATTATTGATTATTGTACTAGTTAGCTTTGAACACACTTGCATTATTACATCACATCATAGATTATTATTGTACTAGGTAGCTTTAAACACACTTGCATTGTTATATTACATCATAATTTCTTATTATACTAGGTAGCTATAAACAAACTTTGCATTGTTATATCATGTCATTATTTATTATTGTACTAGTAGTTTTGAACACACTTGCATTGTTAGATCACATTATAGTTTATTATTGTATTAGGTAGGTTTAATCACACTTGTATTGCTATATCACATCATAGTTTACTATTATACGGATAGCTTTAAACAAATTTCCACTATTATATCACATTATTATTTATTATTGTACTAATTAGCTTTGAACATAATTGTTAGATCACATTACTATTATTATTTTGTCATCAAATTTATTTTCAATTACTTTATTATTGTACTTTTAATTTACATATTTTTTAATATATGTTATTATTATTATTTCACATCATCATTATTATTACACACTCTCTCTGTTCAGCCACAAATGACATCTTTTTCTTTTTTGTCCCTCCAGTAAAAAATTACTCTTTTTTTATTTTTAGTAAATTTATTATCTTAAAACATAATTAACAAATATAAATCAATTTAATTAAATTTCTAACTTCTTACACGTACGACCACTCAAAATCCCTTTATTTTTATCTCTCTTCAATAAACAAATATTTTTATCTATATTTAAAACTTCTTATTTTTATAAAATTTGTTTTAAGTTAATTATAAATAAATAAATATATTTTTTATTTATTTGTATTATATAAAATTTTTGATATTCATATATTACATATATTTTATTGAGATATAATCCAAAAAAAATATTTAAAATACCAATAATACTACTCATATAAAAATAATAAAATCATATAATAACTCATTATTAATAATTTACTAATCTACACTACCTAAAATACCGTGTGGGTTCATCCTTTGTGGGACGGAGGGAGTATTATTTATTTCATATAATGTACATTATTAATAATTTACTAATCTACACTACCTAAAATACCGTGTGGGTTCATTCTTTGTGGGACAAAGGAAGTATTATTTATTTCATATAATGTAAATTATAAAGCTCTACGTTACATTTCACTTCAAAAAATGTTTGTAACAAACAACTTTGTTACGTATGGAATATATTCTCCATGTGCGACATTTATCTAATTTATTCGTCTGCCTCAAAGACCTAAGATGCAATTATTTGCACATAGACGTCAAAAAGCTGCTTGAAAGGATATAAAACGTGCTTTTAGTAGTTTGTAAACTCGATTTGCTACTATCGACGCCCGTCACCCATTTGAGATATTGATTTAATTGGTAAGATAATAAAAACATGTATCATATTTTCCATAATCTGATCGTTGAAGATAAAAGATATACATATCTTTATAATGTATCCCAATTCGAACAAATGAGGACAAAAATCTTAGGGATTCAAGTCAATCATATTTTGCGGATGGACATGTAGGAATAATTGAATTTATAAAAAATAGAATGCGATTTCGAAACAGAAAAATACATCAGCAACTCCTAAACAAATTTGGTTGAGAAAATTTAACAAAAATTTGGTTCGATGAATAATTAAGTTATTTGTTTTTATTTTAATTATAAATATTTCGATTGTATTTGTAATGTTTGTATTTGCAATGTAATTTGGTTAAGGCACATAAAATATCCTCTCGGAGCAATTTCCATGTTGACTGTGTCAAAAACTAACAATACATATATAATAGAATGATAGTACAATATATTATAGATTTCAGCGCAAAAATATATTTATAAAGTACAATAAAATATAAAAATTGCACATCACATATTTCTATGTAACACAATATTTATTTTGTGCTATATATCAATATATCTGTCTCCCATAACCTCTGTATCACTGCATGAATCAACGAGTCATTTTAATAGGACATTCACACATCCTAATAATCTAAGGAGATCATACACACAAGTTCTTACTAGTGAACTCGTTAATGGGATTGTGCACTCTCTGCGTATAAATAGTCATAACCATTTTTATAAACTCCTATAAAAACTCTGGACCGTTATGCATACAACTTTCACAACTTAACACAGTAGACACCACAGGTAGACCATGATGGAACCAACCTGTACAGAATTCCCAGAATGGAAGAGTAAACACAGAGGTCGAGAGCATTGATATAAAGCTATCTGAATATGAAATGCAAGCAATTGAGAAAAGCTTCAAGTTCTTGAAAATTCAAACAATTATGAGCGGTGTCTCCTTCAAAACATCAACAACAGATCATAAGAACATTTATTCCTATCTACTTACAAAATTCAGTCAGAATAACAGCAACAATGCATAGAACAGAATGGGCAGAATAGACCATATCAAAATTCCAAGATGTCGAAGATGACAACAGAAGTCATCATTTAATATATATATATATATATATATAAAGGATATATCTTGGGTGGAATTTGATAATAGGAACCACACCATCTATTACTTTCCCTTGTTCCATCAGGTGGAACCAGAGAAAGTTTTGGCATAATTGTCACAGTTGGTTCCAAGAACAAGGGGGACATCATCAGTAATGCTTATTTTGATAATTTTAATAAACAAACGGAATATTAAATATCTTGCAATACAAGATTTGCATTCATAACTTGATATTTTAAGTTCACATTTCTGCCAGTCTTGTATTTTCACACCATCAGCCCACATGTCCTATTACCTAAGCCAACCATAAAGTGTTATCCCAATAAAGACATACACATATACACAGACATACTTATTTCTCAAGAGGTTCATAATGTTGTTCATGAATGTAACCTAACAACATTACAGAAGCTCTCTCTTCATGTAAATAATTCATCACAAACTGATTCATCACCGTTATCATCTCTTCGCTGATTAGATAAGATAGAATATGAAAAGGCAAATAAAATGCACATTTAAGACAGACACTGAAAGCTAGCTCTGTTAATTTAATCTTAAGCAAGTTATAAATGGCACGAATAATAAGCAAGTAAACACTGACAAGAACACGGCTCAGATCCATATTTGTGATTAAAATTCCATTAATACGAGTTTTTTTATACAAACACTTTGGTAAGTACGAAGGCCTAAATAATGCCGAGACAACAGCTGCAGAGGCAGCTTCGTTTGGTGGATCTTAAAACTAGTTAACGAAAAACACGTTACTTATCTTTGGAAGCAGCAGGAGTGCCAATCCCGTACTTCTCCTGCAACTTCTGAATCTCGTCTTCCTTCTTCTTCTGGTCAAACTTCTTGCTCATCTTCGCCTGCTGGTAATACAAAACAATGAGATACCTATTCGCCACGTTGAAACCCGACAGGTGGTCGACGGCGGTCTTGGCATCGTAGATATCCTCATACACCACAAAAGCGGTGCCGCGCGTGTCCTTGTTCGTCCCGATGCGAATCTGCCTTATCGCGCCGTACTTGCCGAATATGTCGTACATCTCCTCGCTCGTTATATTGAACGGCAAGTTACGCACGTAGAGCACTCGATTCACCTCAGGCGGGAGCCGAGTGTTACCCTTGCGCAAGCTGATCGCTGCCATCGCGACGAATTTGTCGAAGCTCCCTCCGATCCGAAAACCCTAAAACCTTTTGCCCTAAAAAATAAAACGATTTGGGATTTGATGAGATGTTTCCTCTAAGCCTCGGTATATCAAGTATGTATTTGTATTTATTTATTATTTCGGAGTCTGTTACTATATAGATGCGACATTAGAAAACGTTGTATTCGTTACACGCTTACAGTAAGATGATTAATTTCGTATCTGAATTTATAAATAGGAAGGCTTCGTTCACTTTGGAATTGATATAAAAAAAAGAATATTTTGCAATTAATTATTAATTTTTGAATAAATAAAAAATATATATATTATACATATTATATTACTATTTTTATATAATAAAGAGAGCCGTATGATGTAGGGGAATAATTATAAATTTTATTAAATTATTAAAATTATTTTTTTTATTATGAAATATATAATATTTTAATATGAAAATCATTTGAATTAAAAAAAAATATTTATCACGATCAAGTTTAGTATTCTAAATATTAGAAATTAATATATTTTATCCATTAAATATAAATATTGCGAAAATGAAGTCTGTTAATGTTTTTATAAGTAATTTTTAAAGTTATAATTTAATTGAAAATTATGTTAAAAATTTATGATTTCTGAACAAAACCAAAGTCAAAATTAATTAATTTGTCACTGTCATTTTAAAATAATTAAATTATAAAATATTTTATCCGCTTATAATAATTATACCATATTTTTTAATAGGGCCATAATTTTATTATTCTTATTTGAACGAATAATGATCAAATTTGCCATTATTTTTTCACTTATCTCACTATAATATCCTTAATTTATTTTTTAGCTACCCTATTCTTTCATGAAAATACTTTTATTTCTTAGTTTTTATATCGAAACAATATGACATAAAAAAATCAGATAAATGGAGTAAAAATAATACATAATCTACTTACTTATCCTATATTGAATATTATATATTTTTATATTTATATTAATTAATTTAAATATTGCTATCGAAAATTTGATTAATCATCTTTTCAATATATTTATCTTTCTAATATTATATATATCCAAAAAAAAAAAAAAAAAGTAACACAAATAAGATAATATTTTTATACATATGTAGTTATTGTTAAATTAAGGTTTTTTTTTTTATTAATTATAAATATAAATTGATAAGAAATAAAAACGTAAAACAATTCATTATTAAAAAATATAAAAAAAAATTATAGAATTTGCAATTGATCCAAAAAAACAATCAATTTAAAGTTAATTATATTTTGTATTATAAGAGTATAAATAAGTTTCTTTGATTTTTATTTAAAATTAGATATTTCTTAAAATTTTAGTTTAAATAGAATTTTGATTTAATATTTATGAAAAAAAAAGTCTAAATATTATTCCAACCATCTCAGTCGTATGTACCATTTTATTATTTTAATAGATTAATAAATAAATATGTATAAGCAATATTTTGAAAGTTTGTTTACCCATCATTTTTTTTTTTAATACATTCCCAATATATATTTATCCTTTTACAAAAATTAAAGATTTCATATATTATTTTTTTATCTTTTTATTTTATATTTTAGGCTAAATTGTACAAAATCTACCCGTTGTTTCGTAAAATTACGTCAAATCTCTTATACTTTTAAAACTGCGTCAAACTCCCTCGTGGTTTCATAAACTCTATGTCTAACTCCTTCGGCGGTCCTTATTTAACGGCATTTAGGTTAAATATTGTTAAATAAGGACCGCCGAGGGGTTAAACGCAGAGTTTATAAAACCATAAGGGAGTAAGCACGGGGGATTTGGCGCAATTTCGTGAAACTACATGTGAATTTTATGCAATTTAGTCTGTATTTTATAATGTATATAATTGTATATAATCTATCTAAATTATATTTATTTTTTAAAAAAGTTTATATTTACAATAAAAAAATTACTTTGATAAAAATGTTTTTTTTTTTCTAAATTTCTAATTAAATGATAGAAATAAGTGATAAAGTATCAAAATTATATTTGTTTGTTTATTTTCAGCCACCTATTTTATTGTTCATTTTGAATAAAATACTTATCTTTTCGTTTGAAAACTAATAAATTTACAATTGTTCTGATATTCAAATACAAAATATCAATTTTTTTTACGAAGTATAAACTCTATTACATATCACAATATTTATTTTTATTTACATTAATGCGTCATATGATAAATTTTGAGAGAATTTATGCAACATATAATAAATAATTAATAATTATTTATGTAACAAAATAAGAATAATAACAATATTTATTAATTATTATAGTATTATAATAGTATTATAATTTAAATAAATATAAATAAAAATTTTATGAAATAATATATTATATATATAAAATCACATATAAATAAATATATAATAAATAATAAAAATGGCCGTTGCATTCCCACTTCCTCTCCCCGTTCAGTCTTCTCCCAATCCTTTTTTTTTTAATATTATTTTAATAGTTGGGCCCACCAAAAAATTTAGAAAAAAAGAAAAAAAAGAGAAAAGAGAAAATCACAAAACCAACGTAGTAGAATAATTTCGTCTCCAAGTATATATAGTATACGATATTATATATATTTTAATATTTATTGAAAATTGCACTACTTAAATGAATAAACAAATCTAAAATTTCTAACCCAGATATGTAATAAAAAATATATATGTATATATATAATCCAGAGAGAGATAGAAACGATAGAGAGAGGAAGATACCAAGAAATGCAAAGTCATATATTTGCATTAAATATGAGACTTATATATAAGTTATTTTCAATATAATTAGTCATCAAATATAGACATATGTTATGATAATATGATGGCACCTATAGTGACTTATAATACTCTCCCTTAGGTGTCTTTAATTGCAATGAATATGTCTCGTTAAAACCTTATTAGGAAAAAATCCAACGGGACAAAAATCCTAGTCAATGAAAAAAGTATGTCATTCATGCATTAAAAATATTTCCCTTGATGTGGATATCACTTGAACTATCGCTCCCCCTGATGTAGACATCATTTGAAATCTTGCAACCGACGTATCCCGATGATCTTTACCAATTTCTCGAACGTTGCGGTCGGTAAAGCCTCGGTCAACAAATCTATTAAATTTTGGTCTGATCGAATATGCTGCACATTTATTTCACTATTTTTTTGGAGATCATGAGTAAAAAAAAAATTCGGTGAAATATGTTTCGTTCTATCTCCCTTGATATATCCTTCCTTCAGTTGCGTTATACAAGCTGCATTATTTTCGTACAAAACAGTAAGAGGATTATCATTTTCAGATTTCAAACCACAATTCTGTAAAATGTGGTGAATTATTGATCTTATCCAAACACACTCTCTATTGGCCTCATGAATTGCTATTATTTCTGCATGATTTGAAGATGTGGCGGTTAATGTTTGTTTAGTGGATCTCTAAGATACCACTGTATCGCCACAAGTAAACATATAGCCAGTCAGAAACGTGGCTTTATGCGGGTCAGAAAGATACCCAACATCTGCATATCCAATCAATTCATGTCGAGATTCTTTTGGATATTATAGACCAAGATTAATAGATCATTGGAGATAACGAAAAATATGTTTGATTCCTTTCCAATGTCGTTGTGTTGACATTGCACTAAATCTGGCCAATAAATTTACAACAAACGCTATATCTGGTCTAGTACTGTTAGCCAAATACATTAGTGCACCAATAGCACTTAAATATGGTACTTCAGGACCAAGTGCTTCCTGATTCTCCTCTTTTGGTCTAAATGGATCTTTAATATGATTGAGAGTTCTAACGACCATTGGAGTACTTAATGAATGTGCTTTATCCATCGCAAATCGTTTCAATACCTTTTGGGTGTATGCAGATAGATGTATCAAAATCTCATTTTCCAAATTTTCAATTTGTAGACCAAGACAAAATTTTGTTCTCCCGAAATCTTTAATTTCAAACTCCCCTTTCAAATATTCAATAGCTTATTGGATCTCTCCAGGGGTTCCAATTAAATTCAAGTCATCCACATAAACAACTATTATCACAAAATTTATCCCATATTTTTTTATAAAAATATATGGGCAAACACTATCATTGGCATATCCTTCTGTCAATAATGATTCACTGAGACGATTATACCACATGCGACCAGATTGTTTGATACCATACAAAGACTTTTGTAATTTAATAGAATAACATTCTTTTGGCTTTGATTTGTATGCATCAGGCAAATCCTTCAGAGATTTTCATGTAAATATCACTATTCAATGAGCCATATAAATATGCAGTTACAACGTCCATCAGACGCATATCCAAATTTTCATGTACTGCCAAACTGACAAGATATCAAAATGTTATTCCATCCATTACTAGAGAATATGTTTCATTAAAATCAACTTCAGGTCTTTGTGAAAAACCTTGGGCAACAAGTCTTGCTTTATATCTGGCAATTTTATTATTCTCATTTCGTTTTCGAACAAATACCCATTTATAGCCAACAGGCTTAGCACCTTCAGGTGTTTGAACAATGGGTCAAATTTTTTTTCGTTTTTCCAGTGAATTTAATTCAGACTGGATTGCATCTTTCCATTTTGGCCAATCTATTGTTTTCCGACATTCATCAACTGATTTAGGTTTTGGATCCTCGTCATTTTCCATTAGATCAAGTGTTACATTGTATGCAAAGTCATTATCTATAATTGTATCATTTCGATTCAAATGTTTTTCAGTAATAACATAATTTATTGAATTTTCAATAATTTCATGTTACTACCTGTTTATCGAGTTTATCAGGATCAATTTCTTTAGAAATATGATCTATGTTACTACCTGTTTCTTGAGGATTTTGATTAACATTTAAATCATCAACCCTTTCATTTGTATATCTTTTCTTTCGAGGATTTTTATCTTTGGAACCTATCGGTCTGCCACGCTTTAGCCATGCATTTGATTCATTAGCACTTTGTATTTTGTCTCAGGAATAAAAATTTTAGCAGGTACATTTTCAGCAGCTATATAAGATCTAGTGACTCTGCTAGAGTTACAAAAAGCATCAAGCAACTGATTTGCTATTCCCTGCAAATGTAAAATTCGTTGTACCTCTAATTCACTTTGACTTGTACGAGAATCAAGAAAACTGAATGGTATTTTCCAAGTAATTTTCTTTTTCAGTTGATCAATTTCTCCCTCTAATGTTGGGAAATGCGACTCGTCAAAATGACAATCAACAATACGAGCCGTAAACGAATCACCAGTTAACGGTTCAAGATATTTAATGATAGATAGTGATTCATACCCGACATATATCCCCAATTTCTTTTTGGGGCCCATTTTTGTACGTTGGGACGGTGCAATTGACACATAACCTTCACACCCAAAAGTTCTCAAATATGAAATATTGGGTTTTTCATTGTACACTAGTTGTACTGGGGAGTAGCTATGATAGCTTGTCGGTTTTAATTTTATCAGTGTTGCATGCATAATTACATATCCCCAAGCAGATATGTGAAGTTTGGATTTCATTAGCATAGGTCTTGCAATTAATTGCAACATTTTTATAAGTGATTCAACTAGACCATTTTGAGTATGTACATGAGGTACAAGATGTTCAATGTCAATTCCAATAGACATGCAATAATCATCAAATGTCTTAGATGAAAATTCACCAGTATTATCAAAACGTATTTTCTTTATTGAGTGATCTGGAAACTGAGCTCGTAATCTAATTATTTGAGCAAGCAACCTCGCAAATGCCAAATTGCGGGTGGATAATCAACACACATGCGACCATCTAGTAGATGCATCGATAAGTACCATAAAATATCGAAATGGTCCGCATGGTAGATCTACAGGCCCACATATATCACCTTGAATTCGTTCTAACAATGAAGGGGATTCAGTTCCCACTTTTGCTGGTGATGGTCTAGTTATTAACTTCCATTTTGAGCAAACAACACATATAAACTCATTTGTATTTAATATCCTTTGATCTTTCAAGTTATGACCATTGGTATTTTCAATAATTATAGTATTACCGGGATGCCCAAACCGGTCATGCCAAATCATAAAATCTGTAGACTTCTGGTCTACCAGATATGTTTCAATCACATTAATCTTTGTGCAATATAATCCGGAAGACAATAAAGACAATTTTTCTAATATATATTTATGTCCATCAATGAATTTTGTAATCAACAAAAAATTCATTATTTGTCTTACTTAATGTCTCAATATGATATCCATTTATGCGAATATCATTAAAACTCAACAAATTTCTTTAGATTTACTAGAATATAGTGCATTTTGTATTTCAAGTTTTATTCATTCGGGGAGAAATATTATCGCTCTTCCAAAGCCCTTAATTAACTTCGCATAACCACTTATAGTATTTACCTCAATTTTTCTCAACTTCAGGTTGGTGAAATATTTCTTATATTTCAGAATTGTGTGCGTTGATGCACTATCAATGAGACATGAATTGTCTTCCATATTATTCATTATAACGTACTCAGCATTCATATTTCTTCTTCATCAGGGTGTTCAAAATATATATCATCGGGAATTTCAAATATATATTATCTCACTGCACCTTCAGAATGCTTAATATACATCTCAATATACACCACCATCAGGGGTTTTAAAATATGAACCTTCAGGGTTCTCAATATACATCATCGGGGATTTTCAAAATATGAACCTTTATGATTATCATGTACTTTCTAGGTACATAAAAAAAAAAAACACATATCATTGTGTGTCAATAAAAATATCACTATCACTCGCATTATTTTCAGATAAATTCATTTATTAAATTTTGGCATCATCGGGTGCTGTTTTTTTTTATATATATAATAGCCGGTGGAAAAATTGCAAATTTATGTTAGTAATAATTGTATTGAAAAAGTTAATTGAATAAATACCTCAAAATTTTGGCAGAGTTCCGACAGCACTTTAATATTTTATTATGTATCCGGGCAGAACGTCGGGATATTTTTTTCTTCGAACAAATTTCGTAACCTGTTTGAGTAACTAAAAAATCATAAAAAATACGCTATCTTTACATTAGCATTTTCTCGGCAAAGCCTCGTGTTGATAACGTGTTATAAAATATATAACAAAATATGTAAATACTACTACTAATAATAATATATAGATATTGTAATATATGTATAGATATGTAATAAAGTATATATGTATATATAATCTAGAGAGAGATAGAGAGACGATAGAGAGAGAGGAAGATATGAAGAAATGCAAAGTCATATATTTCCATTAAATACGAGTGTTACGTACAAATAATAATAATAATAATAATAAGAATGGCAGTAGGATTCTAGATGGGTCTGAATATAAGCCAAGCGGCCCAAAAATCAGGCGAAGAAGAAGTATCGGTAGACACGGAGGTAGGACATGATAAGGTCGGGCAAAGAAGGATGATTCAGCAGACACGGAGGTCGGACAAGATAAGGTCGGGCACGGAGATCGGACGTGATAAGGTTGGGCACGGAGGTCGGACATGATAAGGTCGGGCTCTGAGGTCGGACATGATAAGGTCGGGCACGGAGGTCGGACATGATAAGGTCGGGCACTGAGGTCGGACATGATAAGGTTGGGCACGGAGGTCGGACAAGATAAGATCAGATACGGAGGAAATAATATGCATCCAGGTCGGACGGCATATAGGTCGGGCGAAATGAAGTCGGGCGAAGAGATGATCGATATAAAGGTCGGTCAAAAGAGGAAGTCGAGCGAAGAATGATGAGACGGCCGATGCGGAGGTAGGTCAAAAAGAGGTCGGACGAAAGGAAAAGTCTGTTAATTGGTCAGGCGAATAAAGGGTCTGTTGGTTGGGCGCTTAATTAAGCAACCTGTTAATCGCCTGATCGATTTGCCGGTCACTTGGTCAAACAGTAGGTCAGTCGCTTGAAAGGGCGGTCAGTTGGTCGCTTGATTGGGCGACCAATGAATCGTCTGGACGAATGGTTGTTCAGCCGATTGAAGGGACCGTATGGTGGTCGCTTGATTGGGCGACCAAATGAATCGTCTGGACAAATGGTGTTCGGCCGTTTGAAGGGACCGGATGGTGGTCGCTTGATTGGGCGACCAAATGAGTCGTTTGGTCTAGCGACCAGTTGGTATCTGGATTGGTCGGTTGGCCTGCGGTCCGTCTATGGAGTCAGGGGTTATTTTGGGCGGTTGAGTAGCCGGTCGGGCCAGCCGCCCATTTAAGGCGGTAAGGTTTTCAGAGGCGGTCGGCCGAGCCATTTGAGTGTTGTAACTGGCGTGAGCGGTTGGTGAGTCGGTTAACACACGTGTCAACAGAGGAGGACCTGGTGGGCGTTTGACAGCGGTTGCTGTAACCGACCAGACGGCGGTTCAAACCGTTTCTTTAAAGGGTTATTTAAGGATTCGGGTCTGTTCTGAAAAATCATCTTCAATCAACATCAAATTCAAAGAATTGCTTTTGGGGATCACCATTTACTTTTTCAGTCTGTAGTTTTTATTTTCCTAGTTTATTTATGTATCGTCTAGAGATTCTTAATCTCAGACATTTATTTTATCAAATTCAAAGATAATTTTTATTTTCAGATTTTACTTTTTATTGTTGAAAAATTGCATCAACAACGAGGCTTATTTATAAGCCATTTTCAATACAATTAGTCATCAAATATAGACATGTGTTATGATAATATGATGACACCTACCATAAATAAATAGTGACTCATAACTCAACCATATATGTTTTAAAAGTAATATGAAGCTTTGAATTAATCTAAAATTAATAAAAATTGCATAGAAAATAAACCAAAGTGATGGTAGATTAAAAAAAAAAAAAAAAAAAAAAAAAAAAAAAAACTCAACAATAAAAAGAAAGAGTGCTCAATGTAATGTAAAATCTAAAGCCTTATATGAAATAAAAGTAAAGTGACGATTATGGTGCTAATTAGCTTTAATTAGCATCATACTAATAAGTCTACTTCCTCCGACCCAATATAATAGTCTTGTTTACCATTTTTTTCCGTCCCAAAACAATAGTCTCATTTTCATAAATAACTATATCACTATAAAACTATCATTACTTTTTCATTATTATTACACAATTGCCACTACTTTTTACACTAATACACTCACAAGAACAAAAAAGTCTTTTACCCGTACTTTTTACCCACTACCAATATAATATCAATATTCCTTAAATCCCGTGTCAAACCCAACCCAGACTATAGTTCTGAGACGGAGGGAGTAATATGTTTGATTAAGACTTAATTCAATAGTGATTATTTATTCAAGATGTAGAACAATAGTTTTAAATAATACATAAATTCATATTCAACCGTAAAAAATCTCATTTCTTTATTTCATTGCCAAAAATTCTTCTCTCCTCTTTTCAATCTCTTTAGTAAATCAAATTTAATTTTCATTCAACAAAGAAATGGAAACAAATTCCTACTCCATCGTGAAAGAAGAGCATATAAATTCAGAGAAACTACAAATGATCAAAAAAAAAAAAAAAAAATTATCAGACTAGCGGACGAATTCATGATGAAGAATCATATGATAGTAAAAGCATACATCAATCTTCACCAATACTAATCATTATGATGAGATTCATAAAGAAAATCACGTATCATATACTAAAAATGCCAACTTTACAAATCAAATTTTGCATAATATGTTTACAAAAAATTATATATTTTGTTTAATCATAATTAAATAGCACATGGTATGTTTATGAAAATCACACAAAGAATAATTATTTAGCAGATAAGCTACTATAATTGATCACTGAGATAATATTTTCTTATTAAGTAACACAATATAGATAGAGGACATAGCACACAGTGCAACATAACTTATCATTAAATAAAAAGTAACAAAATATAGATAACATAAGTGACACTAAGAAGACGTATTTAGGACACAAACAAATATAAATTATAGGAGATGTTTGAGGAGGAACTGAGGACCAATGCCCTTGATGATGATGATTTTTCCGAGGCAAGTCTAGATATGATTGTTTTTTGCCATGATCTCGATCGCGCACCTTCTTCAAATTCATGTATCACCCATACATTATGTTGTAACATAGGTTTGGATAATAAACATGCATGAGTAATTTTATTTTATTGAATTGCACACACATTACATATACAACACACAAATAAATGATAAATAATAGTATCTCAAATACAAAAAAAAAAAAAAAAAAAAGAAGACATTTTTGTTACCATTCAATTGAAAAAAAAAAAAATCACTATATACATATATTTCCTACAACATACATAATGAATTTATAGCTTAGCAGTTTTAATTACTATGCGATCTTTTAATTTTTTATTGACAATATGTCTTATTTCATCATCAATGTGAACATACAGAACAACACATACATAATAGATATACAACACTTTAGTTTGATGGAAAAACTATTAGAAAAAGTCTCAATTCCTAGTTAGATTTTAAATTTAGTCCTTATACTATTAAATATGAATGTTACTCCCTATTCACAAGAAGTATCGATTTTGGCCATAAAAATTTAAATTGCATATATATTTTTCTTTAACATATACTTTTTTACTCATTTCTCTCATGTGTTCTCTCTTTGCGTCACTCTTCTCTCGTGTTATCTCTGTTTTTCATCGTGCGCCATTAACTTTCAATCCCGAGTTTGGAAATTTTTCCGGAACACTCTCTCTCGTATTTATTCTCATATATTTTTCTTCTATACTTCAAAATGAATGTTGAATTGTACTTGGTTTGATATTGTGTGTTTGTTTGGGGGTTTGAATTTTGAGTTGGGATTTGAATAGTAAATATTTTGAATTTGAATAGTTGTATGATGTGATATTAATAGGTGTTGATGTGATATTTTAAATGTAAAATTGATTTTTAGTATAATATAAAAAATAAAAAATAGGTCTTTGATTCGATGTTTTTTGGGGGAAAAAATGAGATGAATAATGTAAATCCAATCCAAGTGAAAAATTATTGTGGTTTGAAATTTTAAGTACTTTCACCATTCAAATTTATATTTATGATTCTTGTATATATGTATATATATATATTTTTGCATCCCTTTTTTTCTAACCCCGGTATTTTATTTCAGTTTTTAATTTCTATGGTTATTTATTTTTATTAAGTTTGTTTATTTGTTTGATTATTTATTATTTTTTTTTCTTACTTCTACTTGGAATATGAAATTTATAAAATGAATTCACAAGAAAAGAATAAAAGAAACAAAGGTTTTGATGATAAAAGTACGGTGGATCCAAATAGTACTCGCAAAAGAAAAAAATTTATGTACTGTAGTTCGAGTTTAAATTTAAACTTCAGAATAACATTCAACCTGTTTGTACACTCACATTAAAAATTATGATTTTTTTTTCTATGTTTTGACACATACTTTTTCATTTTGTACATTAGATCAAAGAAAAATTCATAAAATATCTTCAATGATCAATATTACATTAGCATATGCTTCCCCAAATAAACAATATAAAACATATGTATAACCTCGAAAGATTAATCCCACCATACTAACGACATGAAAATCCACAAAAATACAACATATAAAGTTTAAACTATTCAATAATACAAGTAATCTATTAATTGGAATAGTTCAAAAACGTGTATGCTATTTGAGCTCGATATTTCTTGATGTCAATTTTTGAAAGAACTTCATCCCAACGAAAGAGTCATGCACGTATGCTTCACTCCATAAACACACAAAAACTCTACAATCCAAGGAGTAAGAATCTTGTTGATGATATTTTTGGGACTTGTTAGAAATTTTGGGAGAAAATAATGAAATTGTCTTATTGATCATCAAAATAAAGGGCCTTATATATAGGCAATACAAAACGGACTTGATAAACTCAAATCTAAATAATATAATCTATGGATAAGACCAAACTAAATATAAATATATTAAATCTAAAATTGAATATCTAAAATATCTCAACATTCCCCCTCAAACTCAAGTGGTATAACAGAAATCAACTTGAGTTTGACAAGAAAGTTGAATATAGACACAAAAAACGCAAATAAAAATAATAGTTGACTCTCCATCGGAGCCGAAAAAGTTGACTCTCCACCGGAGCAAAAATAGTTGACTCTCTACTGGAGCAAAAAACTGCATGAGTTTCTACCGGAGCCGAAAACGACATGACTCTCCATTGGAGCCGAAAATGACATGACTTTCCACCGGAGCCAAAAACGACATGACTCTCTACCGGAGCTGAAACAAATAGATCCCAAACACAAAACATATCGCACCTAGGCAACAGACAAGCAACAGACAAATGATAGATCGCATACAGATTTCAAGCAACAGACAAGTAACAGACATATTGCATATCACAGACAAATTTCAGATTGCACGCAGGCAACAAACAAACAACAAACATATGGCAAATAGTAGATAGATTTCAGATCGGTGTGATAGAAGTAGACTCTGAGTCGGAGTTGAACGTAGACAGGACTCTGAATGGAATTAAAGTCAAACAGATACATATTGCACACAAAACAAATCGCAGACATCGGACAAAGCACAAACAACAAACAAACAAATCGTAGACATCGGACAGATCACATAACAAATCATAGACAACAGACAGATCACATCGAAAGAATCAGAAATATAACAGAACATATCACAGACACCATATAGATCATAGAACAGATCGAATAACTCAACCGGTAACAATCGCAAAAACAAAATCAACTCCGTTCACAAAACCAACCACACCACAACGTAGGAAATTAAAGCAGGAGATGGTGGCCAGAGGGAGCTCCACGCGTCCGCATGCATGGCTTGAAGAGCGGCGGCGGCGGAAAAGCTCTTCCTCTGCGATTTGCATCGGCGGCATGTGGCGGTGAATTTTCGGTGGCTGGCCGGAGACGACGAGTCGCTTCTAACGGCTGCGGCGGTGTCGACCGGAGAGTAGCGGGTGCCGGCGAATAGCATTGGCGGCGGCTAGGGTTTCTATTTTGGAAAATTGGACTAGCAGACAGATTGACAAATTTCATAGACAAGTTTGCAAATATATAATCTTAAAATTACAAGACCTCCAAGTACAATTAAGGTTGAATGTACCTGGAGAAACATAGGTTGGTAAGCTATATCTACGGCATGAGAAAAATAGACTCTGATATCATGTTAGAAATTTTGGGGGGAAATAATAAAATTGTCTTATTGATCATCAAAATAAAGAAGCATTTATATAGGCAATACAAAACGGACTCAATAGACTCAAATCTAAGTAATGTAATGTATGGATAAGACCAAACTAAATATAAATCTACTAAATTTAAAACTGGATATCTAAACTATCTCAACAAGACTCAATTATGAAACTATGTAGAACAATACTTGATGTTACGTTCAAATAATTCTCAATGAATTTAGCTTATAAATATCCAAAAATGATGACATAATACTAATCACGCTATAATTAATATAAGAAAAACTAAACATTTAAAATTGAAACACCTACTATGTCTTTGCCTTTGAGTGAGTGATTACTATACATCGAGTTGTAAGATGCTCATACTTTAGACTTGACATTTAGAACAATCATATACCAATGATCGTGTAGAGGGACAATAGTGTATCCTTTCCAAATTTTAATGAAGACACCAAATTTTCTAACTTCATCTGCACATATAGGCAATATTTGGTTAAGAACTCTTGCAATCCCTTACATGAATGTCATAATAATTTTATATTCAACTGCAAATATAAAAAAATATATATATAACTACATTATAACTTTTTAGATTAATTTAATAGTATTTTAGAATAATAAATTTTTATTTACAACTGTGTGTTGACCAGAAACATAATTTTTTTAATCCCTCATGTGTTGCTCGATAAAAATGTGAAGAAAGTAATGCCAAGTAGTCATTTATGACATCTCCCAAAAGTGATTTATCAAACAACAATGCCATCAAATTTCACCTATCCACCCAAAAAAAGCTTTGCTTAAATATATAGTCTAGCTTGTATCCAAATATTAATTAAAGTATAATAAGAAAACAAAAATTTAAACACGGTGTAATTTGCAAAAAAACAAAAGAGAGCATACTTCAATAACTTCAAGAAAAATCAAGCCTACTATGAAATCTTACCTTTTCAAATTATTTTCCAAAAAGACATCAAGAAATAAACGTTTTTTTTTTCTCCTAGTAAATATCTACCGCCATATAAATTTTTTTGTGTATGTGAATTAAAAATAGTCTCATTGGCCACAACTTGCACATCAATCATCTCATTGTTCTTCACTATACAAATCTATATGTCATTCAAACATTAGTTTTTAAAACATTTCTTAAAAATAGAATCCATCCGTTAACTATGTAAGAACTTTACCATTTTTGGATACTTCTCTATTTTCTCCTTATTCTTCTTCTCTTGGAATTTTAAAATTATGACATTTTTTCTTTGTGATTATGAACCCTTTCAACAATTGACAGCGTATAAAGATCCGTTTTTTCTTTGCCCGACATTCCTTAACCTCTACAAATAACAAAAGAAAAATACAAATATTGTTAATTATACTATGTGTTAATCTACTCAATATTCACAATTAATTATAGATAGACACAATATAACTTACTGATATCAACTTCGATGTATTTACCGCTGACATGACTATCCTCAGGTGTCTTTGCCAACAATTCATCATTTTGGTCATCTACATCAATTTTGCTATCCTTACACATACTATCAGCTTCTAGAAAGTCATTCACCTCCAAAGCATTACCTTTTCAATTCGAGTTTTCCGTACTATCTATATTTTTACCAAATTGATTTGCAGAACTGTCATCTTATATTGAAACATCTATACCTTGGGAGGATGACCTAAGATCATTCTTACATGTTGTCTGCAACTCAACCACTAGGCTTCAAAGCCTCTCTATCTCAAAATGTATATTCTTACGACCTGTTTCACAATCACGTATTGTTGCAACATTACTCTACGAAATAAAATAGAAGTATCAACACAATATGTAAAAAAATTTAACAATATTATTATAAAAATCATTTATACCTCCATAATCTGTCTCACCGGCTTTTCAATCTTTCGCGGCATGTAGACATTATTGAGTAGCTATTGTCTCACGACACCATATGAAATGTGACACACTTGCTCTCTTATTTGCTGTTGTTATCTTTAGAACTCTTTCATATAACCATGTCTATATAAAATTTACTGAAAAATTATATAAAAATAGTTACCAACAACCCAACTGTGCATCCATCGACATATGTCTTTTTTATTTCAACATGTCTTGTGAATACTCTATTAAGAAATTTGTTGCAGCTCGAACCGATGCATATTCCTCAAGATTTTCTAACTCATCTATGTAATGAATAACAATGTAGGGGTATATTGGTGACCAATGGGTAACAATATGCAATTAAAGATTATAAGAACAAATAATTGAGCAAATCTAAGGTATCATTCCATTTGCTATTCATCTTAAGATTATATTTAAAATATCATCACGGGTAATTTTTATGTTTTTTCATTTTTCGAAAAGAACTTCTCTACTAAAACCGACTTCAATTTCAATCTATCGTCTACATATAATTCCTCAAAATTTAATTCCATAACAACTCCTCATTTGAAAAGGGAATTACAACATGTTCCGTAGAATTACCAACAATAAATGATTTTCTTGCAATATCGAAAAATGTAGTTAGAGCCTCTACTTGGTTCTACTACTAATTATTCTAGGTGTTGGATTTTTTGTCCTTCGGATCCACCCCAATATTATACACTACACACCAACAATTATGCAGCCCGATCGAATCAGGCCTGGCCTGTGATACACAACCCACACCACAGCCACACTCGTTAAACTGACCCTTACCTGTGATGCGCCCTTTGCCCGTGACCCGCTCCGTGACACGCCTAGGATCCGCGTCCTTTTGCGAGGCCTGATCTGGGCCGTTGATTACAAATTTTGATCTTAGCCGTCCATTTCCATTTGGCATGTATATATATATAGAGAGAGAGTCATTCTTTGACTCACTACTCTCTAATCTCACTCTCTCTCTACGCTCACTACTCTCTGGCCTTTCCCCTCTCTCTCTCTCGACCCACTACTCTCCTCTTTCCGGTGACTTTCACGGCGGTTCACGGCGGTTTCTCGGTGGTGCCTTCCTCCTGTAATATTGTAGAGTTCCTGTGGCACTTTTGTTTTCCCCCTTTTTGAGTAGTCGTTCGTAGCCGAAAGGGGCTCGCTCGACGTTGTAGGCCTTCGGGTGCCTTGTTTGTGTTGTGTGGGGTTATATATAGTGTGTATCACGGTTGTGGCCGGTTCGTTTGTGTAGTCGCTAGTTTAGGTGTGTATAGTGTCGATTTTGTGCTTTTTCGAGTTGGTTGGGGCTGAGCCTAACCAAACTAGTTCAATATTTATGTTGTTATTTGATTTCTTTAATAAAATCTTTAGATCTGTTTATATTTTTTTTATAACGCTAGGGATATCCAAAAAGGCCTTAAAAGGTGTTTAAATGATAGTATGTCATTCTGCATCATTCATTTTTTGGTCTTTTTTTTTATACATTATATCCCTAAATTTTTTTAAATAAACTTCGAATGATATACTCGTGCCGTCGATTTTTTTTTTCTGTGATGTTTCACAATTTTTTAACATGGATTAGACTTGCATAAAAATAAAAAAATAAACACAATAATTTAGAAAAATAAATAATACTGCTAATTTCTCTTTCTATAATATATTTTACTTCATTTTTAATATTAAAATTTTTACTTTCCCAAACACTAAAATTGTAAATTTAAAAAATAAAATTAAAACCTAAACAACTTTAACAACTTCATATTTGTACAAATTACAGGAATACAAAACAAAGTTTAATAAAGAAAATGATATTGGAAAAAATTGTTAAAAATAATAACGATCAATTTTTATTCACTAAATTTTATTAAACCTAAGTTTCTCGTGTTATATACTACATTTCGTAAAATAAAATTCAAAACATTGGATAAAAATAGTAAAGTTGACCAAAAAAAACCCCTAAATGTTGAAATTTCAAGAATGGATATAAGAAAATCAATTGAACAAAATTAAATAATAAAATTTTATTACCTTTAACTAAAAAACACCGAGGATGATGAAATCTTCAAGCATCAAGAACGATTTCAAGCAGGAATAGAACCGATTGCAGATGGAGCATAAGAGTAACGAGCAAAAAATATCACAGAGAAAAATTAAAAAGAGAAAATAAATAGTATGAAAAAAGACTTGGAAGATTAGTATAATAATTTTAATTATTTTTAATAAAATATAATATATTATAAGGAGTAGAACAAAATCTATATTAGAGATTGAATTCTAATAACAATAATGGGGAGAGAGATTCTATCCTAATTTTGTCGTAGTTGGATTTCTATAAGCAATGTTTATGCACACAAACATTACATACTTCATAGTTATTTAGAAGTTAAAGAATATAAATGTTAATTTACTAAACTAATCTTATTTTATATCAATCATCCGATATGTTATGAGTGTGATTTGACGGTGTAGATTGAATCAATGCAGTCATGACCTATTTATTGTAACCACTCATTTCTTTCTATTTTATTTTTATATTTTTTTCATTTTTTAAATCTAGTTCATGAGTATATTTGTCTTTAATTTTTTTTAGTATTTTATATTTGTTAAATTTTAGTGTTTTTTTTTTTTTTGTTATTCTATAAATTTCATATATCTATTTTTAGTTTTTCTGCAGCATTACCTTTGTTTCGTTCTTTTTTTTCTTTTTTTTGTCACTCAATTTAATTTGAATATATGCAAAACAAAGCTTAGAATCTCTTTTTTATTTCCCGAAAATTTATTTGGATAGCCAGGGTGGGTTCGTTTGAAGGATTTGACAAAATTCTACTACTCATCTAAAATTTTTCTCCAAAAAATATCAAATCAAACACCTATTTTTTATTTTTTATATTATACTAAAAATTAATTTTACATTTAAAATATCACATCAACATCTTTTTATTTCAAATCATACAATTATTAAAATTCAATACAAATCCTAATTCAAAATCCAAACCCTCGAACAAACACACTGGTATATGCGATAAATGGCTTGGTTTTACTTACATATCATTTGTCACTATGATTTTTAATTGCTTTATTTGTCACTATGATTTTTAATTGCTTTATTATAAAAAGGATAAATTATATAGCACTAATTTGTTTGTTTGTTTGTTTTTTTTAAAGTAAAAATGCACAAAACATTCTATATTTTATTTATTGCGTGAAACCCATTGTGTTAATATAAAATTTCCACGAAACATCTTGATTGTTCAATATTGATATTTGATTCTAAATAAATACCTAAATTCTGCAAGTTTTATACAAATAAAAAACACAAAGTATCTTAAATAATTTTTTTGAATAAAATAAATAAATATATAATTGATCAATCATAGCTTTTATAAATGCACATAACAATTTATCTCCAAAAACTATAAAAACGAAAGATTAATAAATTATTTATTATTTATTGTATTCAAAAAAAATTATTAATAAATTTAGATTAAAAAACAAAAGTTGGATAACAGAAAGAGTAATACATTCACTTGCCTCAATTTCACCATCTTCTTCTTCAAATCAAAAAATTGCTAACATACCAGAATAGATCGGCCATGGCAAGGGAGGGTAGAGGGAGAGGGTTGCGACTGCGATTATTACTGAGGAATTCGGAACATAATCAAGGGGGCTGAAGACTAAAATCCGAGATATGATGCCTACTCATAGAAATTTTTTCGTTGGCTTGGAGGCTCCAGCCTCCTCGAGCCCCTTGCTAAATAATACAGTGATATATTATTGAATTAAAACAATACGTCCGTATTATAGTTAACACGACCATATTTATTTCAGCATTTGCTACATCAGCTTCCGTTATGGCCATATCAGCCCATTCGGTTGAAATTTTAACGGTGGGACAAAAAAAATATTTTACTTTTTGTACGAAATTAATTTTGACAATTAATTTTAAATGAGAATAAAAATGAAAAAAAATAAATTTGATTTGGACACGTATTGAATTTTGCTCTACATTTTATTTTAACTAAGTATCAATTAATACATTATTATTATAAAAATAAACTTACAACCAAACACCATCTAAAGCATCTCAATTCAACAAAAAAATTCTAATTCAACTCAAATTCGTAGTTAGGGGAATTTTTATCGTAAGGTATTAACCCACAATCTTTTGGAATATGTTGAGTCATTGACCACAATCAAACACATTCTCAACTAGTTTGATGTATTGCCAATATTTCAGCATGATTTGAAAAAGTGGCAGTTAAAGTTTGTTTCATCGATCTCCAAGAGATCACTGTTTCGCCACAAGTGAATATATAGTCAGTTTGAGACTTGGTTTTATGAGGATTAGATAAATATTCTGCATCAGCAAAACTAATCAATTCATGTCGAGAATTTTTCAAGTAAAATAACACGAGATCAATTGTTCCTTGGAAATAGCGAAAAATGTGCTTAATCTCATTCCAATGTCTTCGAGTAGGCGATGAGCTTAATCTTGCCAATAGATTTACAGAAATGATATATCAGGTCGGGTGTTGTTGGCAAGATACATTAATGCACCTATAGCACTCATATATGGCACTTCAGGGCCAAGTGTTTTTTTTATTTTCCTCTTTCGGTCTAAAAGGATCATTTGCTGGATCAAGTGCTCTGACGATCATTGGGTACTTAGCGGATGTGATTTATCCATCAACAACTGTTTTACTACCATTTTGGTATAATTTGATTAGTGGATGAAGATTCCACTTTCCAAGGGCTCAATTTGCATACCAAGGCAAAATTTAATTTTTCCAAAATCTTTGATCTCAAACTCTTTTTTTTTTTTTTTTTTTCAGATATTCAACAGCTTTCTGAATTTCATCAGGAGTTCCAATCAAATTGAGATCATCGACATATACAACGATGATGACAAATTCAGACCCGTTTTTCTTTATGAAAACACATGGACAAATAAGGACATTTATGTAACCTTCTTTTGTTAAGCTTTCGCTAAGAGGATTGTACCTTATTCGGCCTGATTGCTTGAGCCCATACAAAGATTTTTGCAATTTGATGGAGTATAATTCTTTTAGCTTTGATTTGAATGATTCAGGTATGTTAATTCCTTTTCGGGATTTCATGTAGACGTCATTGTCTAAGGAGCCATAAAGATAGGCAGTAACCACATTTATTAATCGCATATCAAGATTATTGTGTACTTCCAAACTCACCACATACCTGAATGTTATTCCATCCATGACCGACGAATATGTTTCTTCAAAATCAATACCCAGTCTCAACGCTAGGATACAAGTCTTGCTTTATATCTTGTGATATCATTATTTTTATTTCTTTTTCTCACAAACACCCACCTGTAGCCAATAGGTTTTACATTTACAGGTGTTTGGATTGTAGAGTCGAATACTTGTCGTTTATTCAATGAGTCCAATTCAGACTTAATTGTGTCTATCCATTTTGCCCAATCATCTCTTTTCCGATATTCATCAACTGATTTTTGGTTTATAATCATCGTCATCTTTCATTATATCAAGTGTTACAGAATATGCAAAAGCATTATCAATATTGGTTTTCTTTCTGTTCCAATATTTTCCACTGGTGGTATTTTTAACAGAAGTTTCAATAACTTCATCATCACTTTCATCAGAATTTTTAGTACCAACATCTTCAGGGGTTGTACCGACCTTTTCAGGTATCTGATCATTGTTGATCTCTTCACCGGTATTTATAATTTTCTTCTTTCGTGGATTCTTATCCTTGGAACCCAATGACCTGCCAGTTTTACGCGGGCAGTATGCTCATTAGCACTCGGCACCTTTCCTTTCGGGATATTTATTTTAGCTGGTGCATTTGCTGCTACAATATATGATTTCGTAACTCTGGCAACATCATTAAACATATCAAACAATTGATTTGCAATTTTCTGCAAATGCACAATTCTTTGAACTTCAATTTCACTATGTTTTGTACGAGGATCAAAATAAAGTGGTATTTTCCACAAAATTTCTTTTTTTAGTTGATTACTGTCTCCCCCTAATGTCGGGAAATGAGATTCATCAAAGTGACAGTCTGCAAACCTTGCAGTAAATAAATCACCCGTTGTTGGTTCAAGATATTTCACAATCGAGGGTGATTCATACCTGGCATATATACCCAACCTTCTTTGAGGTCCCCATTTTGTGCGTTGAGGTGGCGCAATTTACACATAAACAACACACCCATAAATTCTCAAGTGAGATATATTTGGTACTTTACCAGATGCCAATTGAGTAGGGGAATAACAGTGATAACTTGTTGGTCTTATTTTCACGAAGGATGCTGCATGCAATATAGTATGTCCCCAAGCTGATACAGGAAGTTTAGACCTCATTAACAATGGTCTAGTAATTAATTGCAATATTTTGATAAGGGACTCACCCATGCCATTTTGCTTATGTACATGCGAAACATGATGTTCCACAATAATCCCAATTGACATGCAGTAATCATCGAATGTATGTGATGAATACTCTCCAACATTATATTAACGTATTTTCTTTATCGGGTGATCCTGAAATTGTGCTCGCATTTTAATTATTTGTGCAAGTAATCTAGAAAAAGCCAGATTGCGAGTAAATAACAAACATACGTGTGACCATCAAGTTGACGCGTCAATTAGTACCATAAAGTATTTAAAGGGTCCACACGGTGGATCTATTGGTCCATAAATATCACCCTGAATTCTTTCTAGAAAAGCTGAAGATTCAAATCCAACCTTTGTTGGAGATGGTCTGATTATTAACTTCCCTTGGGAACATGCAGCACAAGCAAACTCATTCGGACTCAAAATATTTTTCTTTTTCAATGGGTGACCATTTGAATTTTTAATAATTCGCCTCAGCATTACATTGCCAGGATGCCCAAGTCGATCGTGCCAAGTTTGAAATTCACTCGTAGCCATTCGCTCTACTAGGTGATATGTTTCAACGGCACTGAATCTTGAATGATATAAGCCAAAAGAAAATGATGGCAGTTTTTCTTTAATAATTCTTTATTCATTCACAATCTGAGTTATCAGGAGATACTCATTTTATGTCTCATTCAATGTTTCAATGTGATATCATTTTTTCCTAATATCACTGAAGCTCAATAAATTTCTTCAAGCTTTGCTCGAGAATAGAGTATTTTCAATTGCCATTTTTGTCCCTTTAGGGAAAAATACAATAGCTTAACCTGAGCTTTCAATCATTTTCGATGCACCACTGATAGTAACGATAGTGGTCTTTCACATATTTAGATAGGAGAAATAACTTTTGTTTTTCAGAATGTTGTGAATTGTAGCACTGTCGATAAGGCAGATATTGTCATTGGCTCCAAAATATTTGGCATCCATATCTTTGCAAGAAGATAAAAATTAAAAAAAGATATGTATTAGTAACATAATCAAAATAAACTTATATTATAGGGGTAATACAAAAAGGGGGCATAAAAACATCAAAATAACAAAGAAAATACAATATTTCATCATTTAATATCATCAGCTATGTCGAGCAGATCATCGGCATTTAGGTGCATGATATTTTCATTAATCACATCATCAAATGTGTCATCGTGAGCAGCGTGATTTATTTTGGGGGCAATTCTTCCCTGCCTTTCTTTTGAGGCCCAATACAATTCAGCCAAGTGACTGGCTGAGCGACAAACATGGGCCCAATGACCTTTGATTCCACACTGGGTGCACTCCTCGTCATTGTTTCTGTTTCTCCCAGTGTTGAACCTCTGTTAAGGTCTGTATGATCTTCTATCATTATAACGTGGATTTGACACATATCGGGGCCTATTTTGATAATTATTGTGACTGTATGCGTTTTTCTGGCCCCGTCCGCAATTCTGATTTCGCTCGCAATCAATTCGCTGATTTCTGACTTCCCCACAACCACGCATCGGATTTACCGGTTGTATTGCATTTGCCTCGGGAATGGATTTGCACCTGTCGGCCGAGATTCGTGATATTTTAATAGCAATTTATTATTTTGTTCGGCCAGCAAAAGATATGTTAGAGACATGAAAAGTGGAGAAAGTTTTCTCCATCATATCAGATTCAGATATATTTTCGCCACAGTGGCGCAACTGTGATGTTATTTTAAACATGAGAGAATTATATTTTTGGACTGTTTTAAAATCCTGAAGCCGTAGGTTTTGCCATTCGCTTCGTGCCCTTAGCAACATAGTCAACCTCATATGATCGTATCTTTCTTCCAATCTCTCCCACAATTTAAGTGGGGATTTCAACGTGACATACTGCATTTTCAGTTCCTCATCAATGTGATGACACCAAAAGATCATGACATTTGCACGATTTTGGCTCGAGAAATTTTTATTCTGGGCAATGATATTTTTCAAGCCAATTGATGCTAAATGCATTTTCAAGTCACGAGCCCATGCCATATAATTTTGGCCAGAAACGAGGAGATAGAGAAATTTATGTTTGGCAATGTTAGATATAATAAACAGATAAAATATAAAATATTACTTTGCGAAAAATAAAATATATAATTGTGCTGATAATATATTGTAATATTAATATAAAATTAACTAATAAAAATATTAATTATTTTTACCGCTAATCAGTAAATTATATATTGTATATAAAATATATGGAAATGCATTCTATATATATTAATTAAATGTATGTATATTATATATATATATATATATGTAGATATGTATGTTTTTTGTATGTGCGATAAGTATATATAAATATAACGATTACTTTTTCTTTATCGAGAAATGTAATAATTACCTTATATGTATGTATATATGTTACTATGTAATAATTACCTTATATGTATGTAATATGTATATATATAATGACGAAGGATGAAGATAAGAATGATGAAGAATTCATCATAATGTATGATACATGTCCACGATATGTGATGGTGAAATAAAACATTCATGACTTATACACGAAGGGTGTGTTTGTCTGGGGGTTTGGATTTTGGATTGGGATTTGAATATGTTTTGAATGTAAAATTGATTTTTAGTATAATATAAAAAATGAAAAAATAGATGTTTGATGTGATGTTTTTGGGGGAAAAAAATTGGATGAATAGTAGAAATCCTCCAAAATCCTTCAAACAAACACACCCGAAGTGAATTAGTAGCCAACAAACTCAAATTTGTACTTACAACCATAAGCGATCTAAATATATTAATTATGATTAACTTATATAGTACGAGTACATTAATTGTAAAGTGTAAAAGTATTTTATTGTTTATGTAAAAGTAAAGTGTGTTTAGTATTTTGAGTTTGAAGTTTTTAAAATTATTGACATTGTTTTTAAATTGAGTAAAATATATATTTACATATAGTGTAAATATGTATATATTATATAAATATATATATATTTTGTCGTGTGGTCACACCAAATAATTCATTAAATTAAAATATATATATATATTATAAAACACTCAAAGTAATAAAATATATAACATTAAGTATGAATGGTGGAAAATAATAATATTATACATTTCTTTTATAGTAAATTTTGAATGTAAGCCAATGTGTAGTCTTTCAGATACCAGTTTGAAGTATATCTATCAATGGGGGAATAAACACATTTCTGAACTTCACATTACCATCTGAAACAGAAACCAGAAGCTAGGATGACGTGGCTGCACGCGCCGCCCGTCTCACCGGAGCTTTTAGGGACGACAAGTAGTCGGCATCAGCTTTATCTATCCCTTCAAACAGGTAGTTGAAGGGTCGCATTTCCACATACCTACCGGCGCCACGAACAACCTTCAGTTCGTCGTTTTCCCATACGATCCTCCCTCCGGCTATAGTCACAACTACTTTTCCCTGTCGAATAAAAAAAACAAACAAACGTGACCGATTCCACGCAGAAAAAACGTCGGAATTGAGATGCACAAGTTGGTCGCCGGTACCTTCCCTTTCCGACCTTCATAGGCATTAGTGTCTGTTCGGTAGTGATGCCGTTTCGAACTGATTTCAAATGTCGAATTTGGGTCGAGTATAATGATGTCCGCATCCGAGCCTACCTGTATTGCGCCTTTTCTCGGATAAATATTGAAAAGCCGCGCGCTGCCAAAGGGGACGAAACCGCAAGCAAAATGAGGTTGCCGAGTGATAAGACAGCGTTAGGAAATGAAATTTACCGTACCATTCCGTGCTCGTCACACGGACAAAATCAGCTACGGATAATTGTCCCGACACCTGCAAGAGCAGAAATCACGACGCATCAAGAATAAGGCTCTAGTAAAAAACCCTCACAATAAGAGAAAAATAGGTTCCGATACCGTTTTAAAAATTTAAAATTTTGAAGGAAAATAATAAAATTGTCTTATTGATTGTCAAAATAAGAGCCTCTGTAAACTCAAATAAATTTAAGTAACCTAATCTATAAATAAGATTAAATCTAAATCTATAGACTGAATATCTAAAATATCTGAGTATGTACCACCATAGCGTCCCAAATCAGATGCATTCTTTCCTCGAGACCTGCAGGAAAAAAGACGGTCATTGCCATGATTAAGGGTAGGCGAAGACCACCCGAACACTTCTAGTTACCATTAACCCCGTTGGGGATTTTGCGGAAGTCATCGATCCCCAGAGCTTTCTGCGCCGAGTTGAAGGTGCAATGATCGGTTCCTACTAGCTGTAGAACGCCTGTCGAGAGCGCTGCTTGAAGGGCCTTACCATGTCCAGCTGCTCGGATCGGCGGGCTCATAACAAACCTACAAAAAAGGAATCTCATTGTCAGTGCGCGATCTTGTAAGGAAACCAACGGTCTAAAATGGTCGAAAGATGAGAGAATCTTGCGTCGCTGCTATCTGGAAGTCGGGATTCCAGAGGACGGAATCATCCAGAAGTAAACCGGAAACCACTGGCTCCCCGATAACCTTCTGACCTGAACGTACAAAAACAGGGCTCGCAATTTACTCGTTTACATTAGTAGAAGACGGTTACGACGAATTCCTATTTATCGACCTGATTTACGCGCTTTGGCGATTTCTTCCATTGCGTCGATGCTCATGACATGAACAACGTACAGAGGCGTATTCACAAAACGAGCTAAACGTATCGCTCGACTGGTCGCCTCGCCCTCCAGCTGCATCGACGATATATAAGCACAAGTCAACATATCATCGACTACATCGAGCTATGAGCATTTGCAGTAAATAGATCACCACAGGCGGCCTCGAGAGTGCGTGCCCCTCAGGGCCGGTGATCCCGAGCTTGATCATCCTTCTCTGCCCTTCAAACACGGCATCGCCGTTCTCGGCATGGACCATGGCCAAGGCACCGAGAGCTTTGCATTTCTTGAACCCCTCAATCAGAAGCTCGTCGCTGATCATGAACGACCCCTTGTACGACATGAAAAATTTAAACGAATTGATCCCTGCAGAGGAGAGCAGCTGCTACAACAGTCAGAATTCATCTCGAAACAGATTCATATATATATATATATACATATAATTGTTTCTTCGAGGCCCACCTTTCTCCGCGACCATGATCTCCATCTCCCTCGAAACAGTGTCGTCCCATTTTGTGATGGCCATGTGGAAGCCGTAATCCATGACAGACGGCGCAGACTTTTTCACATAAGACTCGTACCCGGCAGATAAGCTCCCATTCACGGGTATCACAAAATCAATGTGCATCGTAGTACCACCGGCTAGCGCGGCTGCCTGCCCGCTGTAAAAGTCGTCAATCGTTTCTGTGCCCATAAACTCCATAGCCAAGTGCGTGTGTGGATCGATCCCTCCTGGAGTAAAAAACACAAAATAATTGAGCCATTGATTCGTATACACACATATATATATATATATATACCTGGCATGACATACATTCCGGTGGCATCGATGACCTTCACATCATCTCCAACCTGAAGTTTGAGACAACAACAGTATCAGACAGCATAAAAACTCGGATATCTCATTCAGAAAGAAACATGGATGGAGTTAATACCACTAAATCTTTTGTGACGGCGAGAATGAGACCATTTTCGATATATACATCAGTAACCTCTTGATGATGAGCATTCACTACAGTTCCTCCCTTAATCAGAATCTTTGCAGGATACGAAGACGAAGCCCCACAGCCAAAGTTGTCGAAACCAACCCCAGCATCACAAAACTCCATATCCAGAAGCAATTCATACATAACATACAAAATTCTGAATTAATAACAACAACAACAACAACAAGAAACAGAGTGTATCGATTTAATAGGCACAATGAGTCAACATTTCATACATAAATAACTAGTCGTAATATGCAATAACAGCATGTTAATAGCTCTAATTCTTTGAACTCTCGTTTTGGCATGGTGATACAGTTAATCAAATGCCTATATTAAGCTTAATATATTATGAAAAAACAAAAATAATTTCATTAGTTCAGTTCAAAATTTTACTATTCCCAATTCTTATATAAAAAATCCAAACCTTAAAGAACACAAAGTATATGAGTCGAATACAATGAGTTGAATAAAACATGTAATCGCAAACAGCAGCCACTCCTGATTTCCTAAACCCCAATCCCAATCCCCCAAAGTATCACTTTCGAAATTAGGGAATCAACAGACAGATAGATATAGAAGAAGAGGGAGAAATCGAAACCCTCTTTCAAATCCACTTTAAGGACTCTGTTATCTCTGTATTAAAAAATACACAAACATATATATATATATACCTGATTGGCGGCGTGGAGGGCAGATGGGAGCGAAAGAAAAGCAATGGCGATGAGAAATACTCGATAAAATCTTGGCGGCGGGCAGAGGGATTCCATGATTTGATTTTGTTGGTGGTGAAGAACAGCAGCAAATTAAAGTGGTTGAAGCTTTCTTGCTCCTTCTTCAATGGCTGCGCTGCTGCCTGCTTGTTGATTCATCGGTTGACCTGACCAGGTTCGAATATTTAACAGAATCATCGTACATCGGGGGGCTCTTTCTTCTATTTGTCGTTGGGAAAACTGATCATCATTGGTTCCTCTTTTGGGCTTCGTTCTTTTTTTAATTGTTCTTTACAATGGGGAAAATTTGAGGCCTGTCCAATTATTGTGGGAATTGTCAAAGATGGTACTCTAAAATTTTGGCTCATCTGAAAGCATGACACGTGTTCCAATTAATCTCCTTTAACTTTGTTTTGGGGATAATATTTTGCGGAGGAGATGGACCGTGGGGTTCTTTTTAAAAAAGAAATGATCTAATTCAAATATAATTTAAAAATTTAATTTCCAAACGATTTTTCAAAATTATTATATTATAATTTATAGCAGTTTCTAAAACTCTCATTTCTAAATTTAAGAGTTTTAAAAATTTTAACTTATTAAATATAGTAAATTTTAAAATTACTATGAATATTTTATTAAAATTAAAATTAAAATCAATATCAATATAATTCAAATAAATCCTAAAACCTATGTTTCCTTTAATGGCTATATTTCTTTACCGCTCCTATATTGAATTTATATATACATATAAATCTAATCTAATCTAATATATTTACTCCGTTCAACATAGCACCATTTATTTTTGCACGTAAATTTTTGAATATTAATATTATATTAGTTTGTAGTAAAAAAGATAAAATACCGTTATTAATATGATGTGTTATAAAATTAATGATATTTGTGTAATATATTGTAAGTTGTAAATATATTTATTATGTTAAGCAGATAGTACAGTTACTAAATTAAGAAATAGTATCTTTGTTTTGAAACGAACAAAAATAAAAAATAATATAATTTAATTATGATTTAATTAGCAATAGCTTGAGATTGGTTTAATTATCTAGTTTGTTTATGCTATGATTTAATAATTATTTCCAACAGGATCACTTTCTATTATCATCCATCTCCTTTACATTTCTTATTATTTTGTGCATGTGTGTGTGCGCGCAAGTGAGAGAATTGAAGGAAGTCAAAGTAGCTATGAAGAGTAGTGCCAAATAAATTCATCAGTGATGCTAGAAAAT
Source organism: Andrographis paniculata (assembly GCF_009805555.1). Lineage (NCBI taxonomy): Eukaryota > Viridiplantae > Streptophyta > Magnoliopsida > Lamiales > Acanthaceae > Andrographis > Andrographis paniculata. The sequence goes on along the minus strand of NW_026137586.1, from coordinate 4,162,219 downwards.
TACAAATTTCCTCTTTTGGCATGAAGCTTAATTTTGGACTTTAATTGTCAAAGTTCAAATATAACCACTTGAATACAAATATAAACTCCTATAAATTTTTAATGTATAAAAATTATAATAACTCAAGGTACTACTATTAGCAAAATGGTATAAAAATAAATACAACAATCAAAATATGCAATATCACAAAATTAGAAAAAATATATATACCAAAAAAAATTTCAAATATGATAAATAAAATTTTTGAAAATTAAATCATTATACAATAAGAAATAGTAAAAATAATAATAAAATAAATAAGATGATACCATGTGAAGAAGATGCTAGTGAACAACCCGGATTGAAGTGGTGCACAACATAGACAGTGAACTGAACTTTCAAAAATTTTCAACAATCCGATCGGAAATTAGGGATATAGTGAGAGAAGTGTTGATTTTAGAGAAAAGAGAAGTGAAATTCGAATTTATATGAAACTAATCAATTCAAAACACAAAGATTTAGAACAATAATTTTATCAATTTTTACATTAATCTCTCCGCCCACCAAATGTATATTCCAAACCAACAAATAAACAAAATAGAATGAATGGACAAAAAAATTGGAAAATTGATTACCAAGATCGGCGGTAGAAGAGCTGCACCAGCGGCACTGGAGAATGGCTAAAAAGATAACGCCATGGAAGAAAATAAGAGATTTTGGGTTTTTCAAATTATGATATTTATTTTTATTTCTCATAAAAATATTTATATTAGTTTTAAAAACTACTATATTTAATAATTTAAAATTTTTAAAAGCTCCTAAATTTTAAAAAGTTAAGTTCTGAAACTATTATAATTTATAAATATAGTATTTTTGAAAACTACTTTGGAGGCTAGAATTTTAAATCACACTTTGACAGTTTTTTTAAAAAACATGGCTTATGTCAAAGTGTAACTTAAAAATTTATTCCTCAAAAAGTTTTCATCACTATTATATTTATAAACTATATGCAAATGGCCGTGGAAGAAACAAAAAATATCAAATAACAAGATTATTATGTGTACATATTTTTTTTATTTTAGTTTTGAATGTGTTGTTTTCATGTCTTAATTTCCTAATTTTTTTTCACAATACTGATACTTTTTAATTTTTTTTTCCAGACGAAGATGCAAAAGAAATAATGCCAGATGCAAAAAATATCAAATAACAAGAATATTGAAATATATTTTTCTAAAAAAATTAATATACTATACACATTCATTATTTTTTATATTATCTACAATATTTCGTATACCTCATATTAAAAAAATTTCTTCAAACCAAAACACAAAACAAACACACTCTAGATTTTTTTTTATTATATTTGTTATATTTATTTAATTTTTTTTAATCATACCGGTTTATAGAATATATCAATTTCGATGAACAATTGTGTTGTCTTCAAAAAATCACTTCTGACGGCTTAATCGGAAGCTTGCCAGAATCGATTTGTTTCGAAGGGTTCCCTAGCCTACTCAAGAAAGGATCCGAGCTATCTCGCAATGATCGAAAAATTAATGTAAAAAGAAAACAGCTTACACAAGAACAAAGCTTGAAGAAAAGAAGAAAGTTGTAAATTAATTTAAAGAAAAGCCTGAGAAAATATAGAAGAAATACAGAAAAGTAATGCAGAGAAAATAAATTAAAGAAAAAGAAGATAAATTGATGAAAGGCCTCTTGTCCCCTCTGATCCGATTTGCTCCACTTATCTGTTTATTTTGAATTATGTTTGGATAAGATTTTATCACTAAGTATTCTCAACAACTGCAACCACTTTCACTTCCACTTTTTTCATCAATTGACTGCTCCAAATACACCAGGCCGGCTGGGTCTTTGGGCTAATCTGGTCCGCAAGCCCACTCGTTGATCTGGACCTTCTGCTGGGCCGCGAACCTCGAGGATTTTGGCTATACTTGTACTGGGCCAATCCAATTAATTTTAGGTGTGTACAAATATCTCCCACAAAATTATTTAGACAAAATTTAACTTGTAGTTTGGATAATTTTGTTAAAGCTCCCCAAAGTTTGAATTGAGTGGTGCACGCAAATTTCGGATTTCCCATAAAAATAACTCGTCCACGTATCATGCCCCGCACTAAGGTTTTTTTCAATTCCAAAATCTCCTTTTCACTGCTATGTTCACCTTCTGGTTACTTACTGGTAGCCAACGTCCAAGATCTGCATTCGGAAAGGTTGATTTTTGCTTATTCGGCTTGACCAACAGTGTTTCCGTCTTCCGTAAGGTCGTAGTCAACCACAACCTGATTGTGCCTTCATTTCAACTCCCAAAGAGAAGGATAAAACCTTTTAAGATGTCTTCCATTGATAAGCATTTTCAGCTCATCTCCGTCGGGCTCCATTAACCTATACGCACCGTTAGAAGACTTAGCCGATACGATAAATGGCTCTTCCCATGTGGGTGACCACTTTCCAAGCTTCGCGTCTTTGGAGTTTTCCGGGAGGTTGGCCTTTTAGACCATGTCACATTCCCGGAAGGTCTGGGACTTCACGTGCTTCTGGAAGGTCGATTTGGTCTTATTCTTTTGATGCTAAATGCATTCAAGAGCTTGCAGTCTCTCTTCGGGCAAGGCTTTAAGCTCCTGGAGTAGGGCCTGATCATGCTCTCCCATCGGCAGCTGGTTCATCTTCAAAATTCGAAGAGAGGGCACTGTAATCTCTAACGGAAGCACGGTGTCATGACCTTAAGTCAGCCTGTAAAGGGTGCTGCCGGTCACGGAGGATTTGGCGCTCTGGTATACCCATAAAGCGTCTTTCAAAGTCTTATGTCAACCCCTCTGATTGTCCTCCAGCCCCATCTTGATGATAGAAACTAGAACTTTGTTCATTTCCTCGGCTTGTCCATTAGCCTGAGGGTAATACGGAGAGAAATGGAGCAGCTGGATTCCGTATCGGGCTGTAAAAGCCTTGACCTTCACGCTCATAAATGCAGTCCCTTAGTCGGTGGTTATCATATTTGGAATGCCAAACCTGTGAATGATGTTATTCTTAATAAATCGTATGACATGATTATGTTGTACCCTGACCAATGGAACGGCTTCCGCCCAATTCGTGAAGTAGCCCGTAGCTACGAGAATGAAGGAGTTTCCCTTGGAAGATGGAGGATGGACCTTGCTGATGATGTCCATCGCCCACCCATGGAAAGACCAAGGTTTGATAATCAAATGAAGTTCTTCTACGGGGACTCGTTGAAGTGGTCCATGGCGCTGACATGCTGGACATTCTCGAGCATAATCAACGCAATCCTGCCAGATTTGTGGCCAAAATTAGCCGTAACGGATGATTGTCCACTTCATAACTGGTCAAGCCCTATAGCCACCTTCAACACCATCGTAGACTTCAGCCATGACCTTCATAGCATCTTCGTGACCCAGACAACATGCTAAAGTCCAATCGGATCTCCGTCGGTATAGCTCTCCATCGATTTGAGTGTATTTTAGAAGCTGATGACGCACTGCTTTTGAAGCAACCTTTCCAGGGTCTGTTAGACCTTCCAGGTGTGGGGTTTGCCAGTCTGGGTCCTGATCAGCCTGCAAACATTACTATTTTAGTTGTATTTTCCTTTTTTTAAATCCGGAAGCCCATTGCGCCAAGTCATTTGCCTCTAAATTCTCTTCCCGAGGTATGTCCTCCAATATCACTTCCGTAAGCTGCTGAAGAAGGTCGTGGGCTTCTCAAAGAAGGTTCTTAATTTGTGGTTCCTTGCACTTGAATTCTTAGAAGGCCTGTCAAATAACCGGTTAGGAATCCCCTTGAACAACGACCTTCTTGACATCCTTTGCAATAAAAAATTGCAATGCCAGAAACACCTCATATTTGGCTTGGTTATTCGCGATACCTTGCAAAAGTTGGTGGGCGAAGCGCCATAATTCTTTTTCTGGACTGGAGGTCACCACGCCTGCTCCGGTGCTCTCGAGGCGCTGGAACCATCGAAAGTCACCAGCTAAGGTTTTAGCCCCACATAGTCCAAAGGAACGGCCTGAACCATCCCAGGATGTTTGGCTAAGAAATCTGTGATGGCCTGTACTTTCATGGCCTTAAGGGGTTGGTATGTCAAGAGAATGGTGCCAACTTTAACTCCCATTCAACTAAACAACCTCGGAGGACTGGCATGTTTAATAAATAGAATGGGAGGTTGACTTTGCATATGACTTTAGTTTCAACCAGCATAAAATAATACTCTAATTTCGTGCATGCAGTATATAATGATGAACAAAGTTTTTCAATGCATGAATAGAGAATTTCAGCATTAAATAAGGTCTTACTAAGATAATAAATAGCGCGTTATTTACCGTCATCATCATCTTGGGCAAGAAGGCAACCTGTTGTATCGTCGGTCGCGGCTATGTACAACTTCAAGTTCTTCCACTGATTGGCAGCATTAACACTTTGGGAGATGCTAACGCCTGATTAATCTGGTCTAGGGCTTCTTGTTGGGCTGCTCCCTACTCAAATACGTCTTTATTCCCATGCAACAGTACCGAGAAGGCCTTCATTCTCCCAGCTACATTGGCGATGAATCTCCTCAAGAAATTGACCTTCCCCATCAAGTTTTTCAGCTCCTTAATGTTGCCGGGGGGGCCCCAAGGTCCTGGACAGTTTTGGCCTTATTTTTGTCAATTTTGATCCCCTTTTGATGGACCAAAAAACCTAAGAAATTCCCTGCTTGTACTACGAAAGTGCACTTTGCCAGGTTCATCTTGAGGTCATGTTGTCTCATCCGCATAAAGGTCTTTCGAAGGTCCAGCGGGTGGTGATCAAATGCTCAAAACTTCACGATCACGTCACATATATACCTCCATGCAAGCACCGATCAGGTCGTGAAAAACTGCATTCATCGCCCTCTGTTACGTTGTTCCGGCATTCTTGAGGCCCAAAGGCATTAGTATCCACTCAAAAATTCCAATTGCTCCGGGGCAGCAGAAAGTAGTTTTATGGGCTTCTTCTTCGGCCAAATATATTTGATTATAGCCACAGTAACCTTCCATAAAAAAAATGATCTCGTATCCAGTCCTAGAACCACGAGCATGTCGGCAATGGGCATCACGTATTCGTCCTTCGGTGTCGCTAAATTGAGATTTCGGAAGTCAATGCAGATCCGAATCTTTCTATTCTTCTTCTTTATTGGAACAATGTTGGAAATCCACTCCGGGTACCTGCATGTTCGAATAAAGTTGGCTCTAAGGAGTTTTTCGACCTTCTACTTCACTTTCGGCAACAATTCTTGGTTGAAACACCTAGGGGCTTTTTTTGTGGCCGAAAGAAGCTTTCGTAGGTAACCGATGCTCCAATAAGCTCCTTGATAGCCTCGGAATCTCATTGCAATCCCATGCGAAACAATCCGTGAATTCTCGGATCAAAGCAATCATTTGCTATTTCTTCTCAATATCCAAAAAGATGCTGACCCGTGTCATCCGAGGGGCTATCTCATCCCCCAGGTTGACATCCTTCAATGGGTCTTGTGCCTCAAAAGGTGGAGTAACTCTTCGAATCGGTGAGTGAATATCCTTTTTGTTCTAATCGTAATTAGGCGGCTGGAGGGACGACCTTGCCTGTCTGTCAGGAGGTTGAGCGGCGTGTTTTTTAACTTGTATAAATGGAAAACCGGACTTGAATGCTCTCGCCTCCAGATCCTATAAAATCAAGATGTTAGACATGATAACTACCTGAATTATTAGGTTGTACGTCGGCCTCGACTTTGATTTCGAACCCCTTCATGGTTAGGTTACATTATTTCCATATTCCAGCATCCTCTAGCATCATGGACAATGCGTATACATCAGGGGAGTAATAAATAGCCTTTGCGGAATGGACCTCCATGGCCGGATCAGCCTCGACCTCCACCGTCTCGACTTGATCCCCGTTCCAAAAAATAACTCTTTGGTGCATAGTCAAAGGAATGCACTGGGTAGTATGGATCCAATCATTCCAAAGAATGGCTGAATAAGTTGGCTTCCCTTTGATGACAAAGAAAACCACCTGGCCCGTCCTCATTACGACTGTCACTTTCCCGCTAAAATGTCTGTTGTCGTATGCGCGTTTCCAGTGAAGTCAGTTGTTTGCATGGTTGTCGGGATGAGATCGTTTTTTTTATTCTTGATCTTTCTTAGAGTAGACAAGGTCATTATGTTGACGGAAGCTTCTCCATCGACTAGGATCTTGCTAACTGTCCACCCATCGAGATATACAGTGAGGAACAAGGGCTTCAAATGACGCGTACTCTCGTCCGTTAATTTCTGGAAGACTACTGGTTCCAGACCTCTTTTTTGAATGTTAGAATTTTGGTCCACCCAACATAACGAACCAGCTCCTTCCAATAGAACATCTCCCTGGAGATAATCGGGTTGGACTAGAGGAGCTTCGAATTCTCGAGGTAACACACTTATCGTATTAACCTTGAGGTCTCCCCCACAGTACGAAGGTCGTTCAAGGTCTTGGTCAGAAGCAATGATATCCAAGCTAACCTCCGACGCCTCATCGAAATCGAGAGCACCGATCATCGGCTCACACTCAAGAATTTGATCATCCCCGAGTGTTGCAGTAAAATGAGGTTCGGTAGGGTATTCAACCCTTGTAAAAACTCTTTTTGATCTCCATTCCTTTCATGCCTGAAGTTGGTGACGAAGGTCCTTTCTACTAAGCTTCGGCGTTCCAGCGTCAGCTCCTTCTGAGCTCTGGGTTTGCTACCCTCCGGCCTGACCTTCGTGGTCGTGAGCCTACTGCCTCTCAGCCCGGTTTTCCTGGGAAAGGCGAGCGGCCAAGCGTTGTCGATGCATCCTCTTTCTTTGAGTCCTAGTAGGAGGTCGCATCACCTGCTCCTTCTGGTTCTTCAGCTCCTGTCGCCTAAAGCCTTCCCAGGAAGACGGGTCTGATGGGGTGTGATCACCACCTGATCTACGGAGGTTACTCGCCAAACCTCGCCTCCCTTTTTGAAGTTTACTTCCGCAATTGTATTCGTAGGAGAAGTCTGTCCCACACCGAACTCTTTCTCGGAGGTTTCATTGACCTTTCAAGCCTCTCAAACATTAGTTTTTTAGGGTTTGTTCTCTTACAATATGCTCCAAACCCCAAATTTTCCTTTCTGGACCTAGCTGGACATACTCCGACAATGTTTATCGGCGCGCAGAACGGCTCCGTGTCTATTTTTATTTTAGGTTTTTCGGCCAGCTTGAGGCGGCCTTCCTTGATGACTTCCCTATGGGATTCAGCCATAAAGGTCTCCTCTTACTCCTCATCGATCTCGGCATCTTTTTCTTGAGCAAACATGCAATGATCTACACTCCAAAACTTCTGATTTCTGGACATTTGAGCTTCTTTGAAGGGTTGTTCGGCCTTCACAACTTTGGACATCGGCTGCCGAAAGTCGTGACACTCGTGGAGAGTCAGCGAGTCACGCAGCTGATGCATCATGTTATTTATTGACACATTCACCACTTGGTCCTTTGGTACACGAACTTGACATCTAGTTTTGGCGCTCGTGAGTTGTTCCAAGAACTTCTCGACCGACTCCTTGCTGCGCCGATCGTCATACATTCTATGAATCGCATTTTCTATTACTTGTGGATTTATGATGGGATGTGGTAGCAACCCCATCTCTGCCTGCCCCCCAGACTGTTCGGAAGCTGCCTAAATGGACGGCGGATTGTTTAACGCCGACTGCGAAAAGGCTTGATGAGAAGGTCTCTATTGTGGGAAACAAAATCGAGGCCTTCCGTTGGTTCTCTAAGCACTAGAACCTATTGCAATGGTATATTTTTGGGGGCTGGTTGGTCAGGATATTCGTAGATTTCTTGCAGCCCGGAACCAATAGCAAATCAACCTTCCCCAGCAACTCCCTGCCCCCGGTGTATCTGGATGGTGTTGGGACTGGCCCCCTGGTTCTCAAGTCATTCCAGAAGGTTTTGGGACCAAGGAAGGTATTGGTATTGTTGTCTGCTCTACCCCCCATGCACTGGAAGTCTCTTGTCTGGCCATTAGACTTCTTCGAAGGCCAGGAGTGATGACAAGGGTGCTGAAAGTATTTCTAGCAAATAGGGGATTATTTTGCACATGTGGTGCTGATGGGACTGACCCGAAGGTCATCCCAAATCCGTCGGTTGAAGGCGGCCTAAAGAGAGCCTGTCCGGCCGATGCCCGAGATTCTCCGACCTTCTGGATGGTGATCGGAGGTCCTTCAGATCTGGCACTCCTACCGAACAGAGTAACATGGCCATACTTAAGTATCTGAGAGGTCGGATCTGCTGCGAAGTTGGTTGTAAGGCCCGCGGGAGGCCAAATCTCTGGCTGGCTGGAATCGACCTTCCGGACCTTACTTTTTCAAGTTTCTTCCTCTAGAAGCAGCATAAACTCGTTCCGAATGATGGGTTTCAGAACGTAGCTAATGTATTTTGATAGTTCTTGGCGAATCCTTAAAGGGACGACCGAATTTCCCCACGGATCTACTCTTGAAAGACGCTGGCTGGAAGGCTAATGTTCTGGTCCGGCCTTCCCGCAGCAGCAAAAGCCTCTTCGTGCGGGGCAGCTTCCTGTGCAGGGCGCGATGACGAATCGCTGATGATTTTTTTGTTTTTTAACATCTCCATAGTCGTCGGTGGTATCAGTTTTCTCTCGAAGTTGCATGTAAAAATCACGAGATGTCGGTGTCCCACCAAGTGTGCCAATTCTATTGTTGTAAAAACTTCACCTCCGGCCGCTTAATTAGAAGCCTTTTATAATCGATTTGTTTTGAAGGGTTCCCCAGACTTCTAAGAAAAGGATTTGGGCAATCTCGCGACGATCGAAAAATTAATGTAAAAAGAAAGCAGAATAAACAAGAACAAAGTTGGAAAAAGAAAAAGAAAGTTGTAAATTAATTTAAAGAAAAGTTGAAAAAATCTAGAAAAAATACAGGAAAAATAATGCAGAGAAAATAAATTAAAGAAGAAGAAGATGAATTCATAAATGGCGTCCTTTCTCCTCCGCTGTTCTGATATGCTCCACTTATTTCTTTATTTCGAATCATGTTTGAATAAGATTTTATCCCTAAGTATTCTAAACACAATTCCAACCACTTTCACTTCCACCTTCTTTCATCCGTTGATTGCTCCAAATACACCAGGTCGGCTGGGTCTTTGGGCTAATCTGGTCGCAAGCCACTCACTGATCTGGACCTTCTGCTGGCCGCGAACCTCGAGAATTTGAGTTGCACTTGTAGTGGGCCGGTCTAATTAATTTTGGGTTTGTACAATTTGTTCACTTTTCTTTTTTTCTTCCTAATGTGTATAAATAATTTTATATGATTTTACGTTTATTTTACAAATATTCGATTGTCGTATGTTGTGCAGGTAATTTTTATGAATAAGATTATAAAGTTATTTATTTTTATTTTAATATTTAATAATAATTAATCCTCAAATATTTAAATCTTATTTTTATCATTTTGTTTCAAACATTTAAATAACAATGTACGCAAATTCTACATATTTAAATAACAATGTACGCAAATAAATTACATTGTAGAACCAAGTCCCATACTTGCTACGTGATCCCTGAAATTCCTTAGTGGCATGGCTTTAGTCAAGGGATCGGCAACCATCAACTCTGTACTAACGTGTTCAATGAACATTTTATTTTCCTTGACATGTTCTCTTAGGGCTAAATAATTGATGTCGATGTGCTTACTTCGACTCTCACTCTTATTGTTTTTAGCCATAAACACCGCAGCAGAGTTGTCATAGTACAATTTGATCGGTCTAGAAATAGAGTCAACGACTCTAAGCTCGGATATGAAACTCTTCAACCATACATCATGCGAGCTAGCCTCGAAACATGAAATAAAATCAGCCTCCATAATAGAAGTAGCAGTGATAGACTGCTTCGCACTTCTTCAAGAGATAGCTCCACCAGCCAACATGAACACATAACCCGATGTGGATTTCCGAGTGTCAATGCAGCCAGCATAGTCCGAATCGGAGTAGCTAATCACTTCCAAAACATCAGTTTGTCTATACATGAGCATGAAATCTTTCGTACCTTGAAAGTACCTCATCACTTTCTTTGCAGCTATCTAGTGGTCAACACCCGGATTACTCTGATATCTCTATAATATTCCAACAACATATGATATGTCAGGCCTGGTGCAAACCTAAGCATACATAAGACTTCCGACTGCAGAAGCATAAGAGATATTTCTCATGTGTTCTCTCTCAAAGTCATTTTTCGGACACTAACTCAAACTGAGTCTGCCACCCTTCACAATGAGAGCTACACTAGGCGAACAATCTTTCATATGAAATCTTTCTAGAATTTTCTTGATATAGGCTTCTTGAGACAAACCCAAAATTCCTCGATTTCTATATATATGGATCTTAATGCCAATGACATAAGATGCCCCTTCCATATCTTTCATATCAAAGTTCTTTGAGAGAAATTGTTTCACCTCATATAACACCCCTTTATCATTAGTTGCAAGAAAAATATCATCCACGTACAACACAAGGAAGCAAATACAACTCCTATTAACCTTCTGGTATATAGAATGATCCATGATGTTTTCTTTAAAGCCGAATGAAGAGATAACATCATGAAATTTCAAATACCATTGGCGGGAGGCTTGCTTCAATCCATATATGGATTTATTAAGCTTACCAACTAAATTTTCTCCCCCACTAAAGGTAAATCCTTTAGGTTGTTTCATATAAATCTTTTCCTCTAGATTACCATTCAGGAATACCGTTTTCACGTCTATTTGATGTAACTCAAAATCAAACTGAGCTACTAATGCCATGATCACACAAAGAGAATCTTTCTTAAATACATGAGAAAATGTCTCGGTGTAATCGATTCCTTCCCTTTGAGTGAATCCTTTGGCGACAAGTCTTGCTTTATGTCTTTCGATATTGCCATTAGAGTCTTTTTTGGTTTTGAAAACCCATCTGCATCCGATCGCTTTTACACCATTAGGCAACTCGATGAGATCCTAGACTTTGTTTGATGCCATCTCGTCTTCATAGCATCGTGCTATAAATTGGATTCTTTAGAACTCATGGCTTCTAAAAACATTTCAGGATCATTTGCAGTTTCTATATTGTAATCGGATTCTTGAAGATACACCGTAAAGTCACTAGAAATAGCTGGTTTCTGACTCGTGTAGATCTTCTCAATATTGTCTCATCATTATTATGAAGAACTTGTTGACCAACTGATTCATCATCAGGTTGTTCAATATTTTCTTGATGTTCTTCATTAACAACTCGATCTACATGATCATTTTCAGCAGCTTGTGAAACTTCATTAGTTAATCGTCTAATACACGCTGGAACTTAAGAATTGTGGAAGACAATAAATCTATCACTCGATTCAGTAGCTTGATCTTTATAGTGATATCTTTCAGATGAGTATCTTGAAAATGACCACTCTCACTAATCAAGTCATTCTCGAGAAATTTAGTATTTCTTGATTCCACAATTCTAGTGCTATGAGATGGACAGTATAATCTATATCATTTGGACTTTTCGGCATATCCCATGAAATACCCACTAATAGTCGTCGGATCTAGCTTCTTTTCTTGTGGATTATAAATTTTCACCTCAAACGGGCATCCCCAAACATGTATATGTTGCAAACTCGGTTTCCAACCCTTAAATAATTCAAAAGGTGTCTTTGAGACAACCTTGGTTGGTACCCGGTTTAATATATACACAGCCGTCTTCAGTGCTCTAGTCTACAAGAATTGAGGAAGTTTCACATTACTCTTCATACTCCTTACCATGTCCATTAATGTTTGGTGTCTTCGTTCTGAAACACCATTTTGGTCTGGAGAACCAGAATGGACCTGCAGCTTATCCACTTTCTATGTATCTTCCGTAGTAATCACCACCTCTATCAAATTTGACGATTTTAATTTGCTTTCCACATTGTTTTTCTTCTTCAGCCTTGAAAACGTTAAAGACTTCTAAAGCTTCATCCTTATATTCTAGTAAGTAGAGATACATGTACCGTGAATAATTGTCAATAAAGGTGATGAAGTATCTCGGACCACTTCCATGACTGGACAACAAATGTCTGTATGAATAATTTCCAAAGGATTCGAACTCCTTTGTGCACCCTTTATGGACTTGTTAGTTTGCTTGCCTTTAATGCAATTCACACAAGTCTCGAAATCAGTGTAATCCAGAGTACAAGTATCCCTTCATTCACTAATCTCTTAATTCTGTCAATTGAGATATGCCCCAATCGACGATGACATAACATATATGAGTTCTCATTCATAACACATCGCTTTAAACCAGCTGCGACATACAGTGAATCAAAATTAGTGTCATTTTACAATTTAATCAAATAAAAACCATCATTTATTTCACTACAAACAACAGTTCTAGATTCAAAATCCAAAACAAAACTAGAATCGATGAAGTGAAACGAAAAAACCCAAACATGATAGTCTCGATACAGAAATTAGATTCATGGAAAAACTAAGAACATAAAAAGTCTTTTCCAATGTCAAAACAAAACCGCTACTAAGCACTAAATTGCATGTCCCAATGGCTTCCACAGGTGAATGCATCCAACTACCAGAATAGATGAACTGTTCACTTCTCATTGGTTTCCTTATGCTTTCCATACCCTGCAAGGTATTGGAAACATGGATTGTAGAACAAAAATCAATCTACCATGTGTTATAATTAATATTAACCATATTAAATTCATAACAGATAAATGCAGAAGGGATACCTTTCTTTTCGAGCTAGGTTTTGAACTTAATGCAGTCTTTCTTCATGTGTCCTTTCTTTTTACAGAAAAAACACGTAGATTCTTTCTTTATAACCCGCTCGGCTGGCACAGGTCCCTTCCCCTTTGCATCATACTTTCTCTTCTTGCCATGAACCGTCAGGTTCACTTTCTAACCTTCCTCCATCAACAGTCTCTTATCTTCTTGGACACACTTGGTCATCAATTCATTGATGGACCATTTATCTTTATGTGTGTTGTAGGGTATCTTGAATGGACCATATTGATGAGGTAAGGTGCGCAAAATATAATGGACAAGAAAAGACTCAGACATTGTCACCTCTAAGCTTCTCAGCTACGCCGCAATGACCCGTATGTGCATTATGTGTTCGCGCACACCCCTCACACCCGTGACTCTCATGGTGGAGAACTGAATGATCAGCGTGGTGGCAAGAGCCTTATCAGACTTGACGAATTGTTCGTCAATAGCCTTCAAAATCTCTCTAACATTTATTATACTGATTGGCAGACGCACAGATGCCAGCAAATATCTTGGTCTTTATGAGCATCATAGAAAGACGGTTAGATCTCTCCCACCGCTCATAAAGATCAACATAATATGGCTCACTAGTTTTAGTAATACCCAGCGATTCGTCTTTCCGAATAGCATAATCAACGTCCATCCAGCCTAAATGAAGGAGAATCCTCACATTCCAGATTTTGTAATTATCACCAGTCAATTAGAGAATATCACACTTAGTATTAGAGAAATTTATAGGATTAAACGCTGCAAAAGTAAATATACATGCTCATTAATAAAAGAGACAAATAAATTACATGTTCTACCAATGTAAACATGTTAAGACATGAATATAAACACATAAGACTTGTCTGTGGACAAAAGTTCTACTCAATTAGATTCAAACAAAACCTAACAATAAAACTATCAAATTGCTTTCCCTTTTCTTAATTCATGTGGGTAGATTAAGAAATACAATTTGATATTTTATCCTAATTAATCATATAAATATAACAAGACTGTAGATCTCATCACATTGTACATGATAATTACAATCGATGTCTATTAATGTGATTTCAAATTAATTAACAAATAAATTTTGATATGCATTGATCACTTAGATTAATGTAGCAGCATGATTAAATTAAAAAAATAATAATAATAAATAATAAAAATAGTGCATGAGTGAAATTCTGCATCTTGTAAGTAATGCTGCACAGTACAACTTTCACATAACAAATTTAATTTAGTAAGGCAAAAAGTTTGCTGCAGTTGCTTTAGAATTAAGTAGGTTATACAATTACTTATTGTAATTTGTTGTGAAACAAACATTCACACGCACAACATATTGGCCGATATTTTTTTTTAAAACAATTGCATTTAACAGAAACAGACAACAAAAAAATCATATCAGTTTCGTCCACTGAATTTGACATATATATATATATCCGAATCGCACATAGAAATAATAACAAAATTCAGATTTTGAAATCAATTTCTGCAAATTTTTGAGTTCTTAAAATAAAAAAAGAATTTATCAAACGTAAAGGAAAAAAAAAAATCTTGATCAAGGAAGTACCCGCAAAGAAATTGTTGAAAATTAAAGGTCAAGATATTTCCAAACAGAATGTAAAATCTCCAGCCATAGCTAAAATCAAATATATGCTTCAAATCTTATTCTTCAAGAAACAAGTCAGTTGTAACCCTAAGATGATGTTGTCCTAGGATGAAACCCTTACTCCCAAACAACACGATAGTGTATTCCTATTTTGTTAAAGTAGGTTTAGTAACCGTACGTAACAGTATTTATAATTAAAAGAAAAATAGCAATGTGATGAATTTAATGAGAGAAAAAGTGTGCTTTAGAGTTAGTTATAATAGACAAATTAATATATATCTTGGACTAAATAGCAAAACTAAATATAATTAATTAAACAAACAGATCCTACAAATTTTTAAACTTGAAAACCAATATTGTTATAATATTTTATATGCAGGTAAGTTGATTAGGAATACATACATATCTTTGATGGGTACGGTGGGACTTGAATTCAAGAGCTAGGGCTCTGATACCATGTCGGATATGCAAAATGACCGTCTCACTTAAAAGGTCAAAGTATTAGAGAAACACATCATTAATTTATTTATTCGCAGACGGAAGCCTTAACGATATCTGAATTGAAATGAGAGAATGACATGCATGCTTGCCGAGAAGTCAATTCTTGAACCATTCACCATTTTATTATTGATCATGTTCAATTGCCCCATGCTGGGCTCGACCAGATATTGCTTTCCAGTTTCATAATATTTCAGCATGCAGGGGTTTAAAGAACCAGATCCTTGACCTATGGAAGTAAACTCGGTCTTAACTTCAATACCCGGCTCACAAGATTATCGGCACCTTAATTCTTTTTCCCCACCATCTCTTTATTTGGTAGCCTGTCCTTCTTGCGGACGCTTGCAGGTACCTTTCAGCAATGCCTTAATGACAGAAATGCAAATTGGGTGACCTGTTCCTGAGCGCATCTTCTACTTTTTCTCATATCCATTTTTTTCTGATTCTGCCAACATGAAGAAGTGGCAGTGGTGGATCCGAACCAGGCAAAATGATGAAGAGTAACTGAATAATAGAAATTGGTTTGATTATGCGCGCGAACTATGGACGGAGGAGCTTGTAGAATGCACATTGTTGAGACTCCCATAGTATGTTCGGGTTGTCCTACAAGTCACTGATACTTTTCAAAAAAGTTATGTTAAATATAAATTTTCAAGAACCTAATAAAGTTAAAAGACCATTACATCTTTTAAGATAATATATCAATTTTCAATTTTTGAGGCTTAAGTTTATTAAAGTCAATATCACCTATAAATTTGGTTAGAAGTTAACTAGTATTCTTAAGATAACTATTTCGAATGCAATTTTGGAAGTTTTTATAAAGTTTAAGTCAAATTGTCACTTTTGGATATGAGGTTTTAAGTAATTGTCCCTTTATATATGTATATATATTAAATACTACTTTTCAAGTTTTGAAGTAGTTAAATTTAGTGCAACTTTAACGAACATTTTGAAGTAGTTAAGTCAATGTTATTTAATTATTTAATACAAAAACTGTATATTTGTTTGCAAAGCTCATCTTCCAAGCTTGAGATTGTGATTGTCCATCCATTTCCTCTTCCTTTCATCGGTTTGTAATCAGATCAATATAATGGTTTCAAAGCCTCACACAGCAAATTAAGCTTCATGGGGTCTCATGCCTCCTTCAACTCAAACTAATCCATGTTAAAGAGATGTTACTTCTTCATTACCAATAAAACTTTCTGTCATAACTCTTCATTGCTCCTCTGACTTTCTTCATCACTTTGGTCGTTAAAGTCTTCCCTTGTAATAAAAGTATAATCTGTCTCATTAAAGATTTTGGTCACAATCTCAAATGGTAAGCGTCGAACTGGCCTCACCGGACGCTGACCTGACTTTCTTCAATTCTTTCGATTGCACAAAAAAAAAACAAAAAAACAAGCATAATGAATGAACCAAGAAAAACATTTTAACAAAAACTATGATAATTGTTTCAAAATGAATTGGATGCTTTTGAGATTCTTTATATCAACAATTTCATTATGATTGTGAGGAACTGATGAACATTATTCATTTTAGTTTTACTTCCCCAAAAAATCCTTGTAGTGGGAAAGTGTCCAAAAGGACATCATATGGTTCAAAGTCTGAACGACAGCCCCAAATAAGAGTAAGAGAAAGAAAGAGACAATGATAACCAAAACTGATCCTATAAAACCAATAGTGTAATAAATTGTTTAATGCTGGTAAGTTAAGAGGGCACTGTACGTATCATGTATGTTAATCGTGTGCATAATGATTGAATCAATATACTTATCTTTATGATAATTTTTTTTGGAGATCTAAATTAAGAATCGAAAATAGGCCAAACAAAGGAAAGCACAAAGTGGTAGACAGAAATGCAAGGATGCAAATGATGATGGTCAAACAACTGAAGTAACTTATTACACGAAAGCCCAATAAATATTACCAAACCAGTTAATCTCTTCTATCATCGCACTAGGTAAAACTTGGCCGCCGGGACTCAAACAGAACGCCATTGATGACGTACGGAGTTCATGGAGGTCGACTAGTGGAAATCTAGATTCGAGTGTTTGTTCATTGTTGGAGCGCTTCCGAGGAGCAACCTTGAATTTACTGTAGTTCTCAAGTAGAAACCATGGAAATTCTAGCCCAGGGAGCCCCAGTGAAGGTGATAAGAAAAGGTTAAGGCACCCGTATTGGTCTATGACCCCCATAGTGGAAATACAAGATCCTTATGCAGGCCATTGCAAATGCTCTACATGGCCATTGTCACTCCAAGCGGGCGGCAATGGAACATGATCGGAAAAAAAAAATGGTAAATGGTGGAGGGTACTAGAGTATTGAAGCTGCATACATAAGGTTTCAAGCAATATCCTCATATTCATATATACAAATCAGATGAGTATACACATGGTGCATATCATAAAGATAATAGATCGATCTAATGTACTCATTATAGTTTTATGTTAATATTTTCAGTAAAAATAATAATAAATCTTGTTTCGAAATAACTTTGTCTTTATTATGATGTTTTGTTCTAGTATTGAAATTTTTAATTATAGATCATTTATATAAGAGTGCAAACACCATTTATTTGTTTGCAAAGCTCTGCTTTCTTGAATCAATCTTTTTCACTCTGATTGTCGCTCATTCATTGCTTCTTTTTCCATACACTTTGTAATCAAATCAATGCTTTCGTCGCTCATCTTTCATATCTCCAACATCAGTCAAATTACAAATTTCAGACAGTGAGACAAAGAACAAGAGAGAAGCAAGAGCTTCTTTGAGACAAGTTTCAATTGTGTGACTTTTGCGTACTTTAATGGCTAGGTTTCCATGGATGAAATGAGCGGAATGATGATGGTGTGATAGCGAAAAATGTTGGGAACACACACAAGGGAAGAAAGAAAAAGGCAAATAACAAGACACGGGAATCTAACGTGGTTCGGTCTCACAACACACCTACATCCACGCTCTCAAAATCGGATAATTCACTAAAATATTTGTTACAATTTTTGCACGGACAAAATTGTAAATCACTTCTCACAACTACTAACCAAAGATCAATTTCACTCTCTCTAGTTACTAAAGAAAAAAGGCTTGTTGGTCATGTCTTAAAATAAGACCCAAAGGGGTCAATTTATAGGAGCCAATGCCCCCGCCTTTTTATCACACTTCCTATGTGGGACATGGGAAGTTACACAACAAAAAAAATGTATAATTGCGGGGCGGCTCGGAGGAAGGAGCGCGATCGCATTTGCTCACTTAAGCCGATTCTCGATTCGGTTGGTACTTGACCTTAGGGGATTTACAACGAAGCTTCAGCGACACCTGACGAAGAATATTATTTGCTAGAAAAGCTGCTGTCACCGGACATTTCTATGACCCAATACACCAACACCTATGCCCCATGAATTATTCTTCCAATCGTTCCGCTAGTGGTTCTACCCCTTTGATACCTCTCTTTAATTGGGGTTAAATTCAGAACAACAACTAAGCAAATCGATAAGGCTCCCGCGTAATTAGTTGCTAGAAACCGCATAATCTCTGTTAATTAATACAATGCGATCATAGGCATGGATAATTAACCCTTTTGTCGCCCTTCCGCAACCTTGTCGAAATCTAGCTTGAACAATTCAAATCGAACATGGAATTTTTGGGTGAAAGTGAAGTGGAGAAATATAATAGGAATTTTAGCTAAAATAATATGTTGGAACTAAAAGAAAATAAGGAGAAAATTAGTTTGTTCGTGACACAAAACCGAAAATCTCGTTTTATTAAACTAGATAAAAATATGGAGGAATAAAAATGGATAAAATGGAGTGTATGATTATGTGTATAATATACACTTAAAGGGGATATATATACGGGAATGAAGCTTCTAGAAGCTTGGCAGTTACAACCGTCCATAAATAACTACCTTTAAAAATAGCTACTAATTACCTCTAAAAATAACTACTAATAACTACCTAAAAAATAACTACTAATAACTACTTATTAACTTACTAATAACTACCTATTTTGTAGAAATTTTTAGAATAAAATTATAGAAAACAACCAAAAAATTGGCTAAAAAATAGTGCAAGAATTAATTAGGGAAGCTGGGAGAATGTTGTGCAGTAATTGCAGCAGCTGGGGACGCAGGAAACATATTTAATGTTGGATGGCCAAAATAAATGCAGCCCGAAATTCTGTGCAGCTGCCGCTTTGCTCACCTCCGTACATGACCTTCCATGTGAGTAAATGCGGCCGCCGCTCACAGATTCTGCGCGGCCGTTGCTTGTTTTCCGCGCCAGCATTGACCGTTGACTTTGTCCCGCTGGTATTGATAGTTGACTTTTGTTAACTTTTGCGCCGGCGGCTGTTTTTCACTTCTAAAGCTATTTTTTCACTTTTTAAGGCCAGTTTTTTACTCTGACTATTTTTCAAACATTATTTCACCTGCATAAATGATAAATACCTTATAAATATTTATTTAAATAAATATAATTACTAAATAAAATTAATTTATCCAAAATTAAATACTTAAATTACACATAAATAATGACTAAAAATATAATTTAAGGAACACATCAATTAATTTAATTTATACACCAAATAAATTATAAATTACACCTAAAAACTAATAAATTAATATTTTTTTACACACAAGATGAAATAAATTAATATAAATACTACCAAATTTTGACATGAATAAATAATTAATTAAATCAATATAAGCTATAAAATATGACAAAATCAAGAGTTATCACCGATTCTCAGATCTAATCGCCAATAAAATCGACTCATTCCTAACATACCTTAAAACCGACAATGTACCGCCTTCTAAAACCAAGAATAAATAATACAGGAGGATAGAAATCGGAGTTGGAGATAATTTCTGGTGAGTTGAGGCGAAAACCCGTAGATTCAGTTCAGCGTGGGCGGGGAACAGGGGAAAAGGAAAAGGTGAACCAACCCTAAAATTGTTTGAAATCTATTCCCCTTTCTGTAAAACAGGGAAGAAAGGAGAGAAATCGCTAGTATCCAAACTCCGTTTTCCGCATTTTCTTTTTTATTATTTTTTTATTTTGAATTTTTTTAAAAGAAGAAAAATATATATAATACATGCTAATTTTTTACTGAATAGAAGCATAACTAATGTATTTAGGACAAAATTTCGTTATATTTGTAAGAGTAATGAAATAATTACGGTAACAAATAAAAATGAAATGTTGACCACTATAATTTTTTTTTTGTCACAATAAATTTTGTAATTAAAAACTATATTTGTTACGAATATATTGTTACGATATTTTAATCCGTAATAAATACCTATTTTTTTTGGGTAGTGGCCTATGTGAAAAGTTTCTACTACTCCACTATCCTCCCTACTCCACTACTCAATTACTAAATGTTAATGTGAACTATATGAAAGGTCTCCACTACTCTCCCCAGTCCTCACTCTCCATGTCGGTTACTTCTTTCGTGGAAGAAAGTAATTGAGACATGAATTTTAGAATTTTTAGTCCCCTAAGCATCACTATATAAAAGCTTCTATACCATCTAGAAAAATAATGCAAGTGCTTAGAAGAACCAAGAAAAATTTGCATTCGAGTTTGACACCAATGGCTGGAGGTATATTTTTGTGATTCCTTTTTTGTTTTGATTCTTGAGTTCTATTCCGCATTGAATTGATTATAATGCTTACATTTGGTATTAGAGCTTGTTTTTACTTCTGCCTTGATGTTCCAAAATTTTTATGCAAACGGATTTCTTTGGTTTGAGATATTTTTATAAAATTGATGTTGAAAATTATTATGAGATCGATGTTCTTGCAATCTTATGTGATTATTGTAGTTTTAATTAATCTTAAAATAGCCACAAATTTTCTGATTAATTGAAATTATATTTGATATTTTTACAATCACATAACATAAATCGTAATTAATCATACCTGATATAATAAAATTTACCCACAAGAAATTTGTTATATTTGTATGGCTAATTAGGATACTATATCAACTATATTTCTAATTTACCCAATGGATTTAAAAAGAAACATAATTGATAGTTTTATCATATGATTAAATGAATCTAATCGAATTAAAATTTTAGCCCACAGGCATATTTTATGTCAATAGATTCATATTTTTCCATGTCTTACATTGGTAAACATGTTGTATGGTTTATTTGAGCTTCGATTTAATTAAATTTTGAGCATGTTTATTTGTTTATTTTTTATTGCAACAATTCAATCTATTAATGTCTCTGATATGAAATCAGATATTCCCGATCTTAATAGAGACAATTACAAAGTTTGGAATGAGAGAATTCTTCTGTATTTGGGGTGGATGGACATAGATTATACCATCAGAAAAGATGAACTGCCTCCTATTACTGAAAATAGCATTCCGGATGAGGTCGATCGTTATGAAGAATGTGAGAGATACAACCGTCTCTGCATTATGTTCATAAAGACTCGAATATCTGCTGGAATAAGGGGTTCTGTTGAGCATTGTAATAATGTTTGTGCCTTGTTGAAAGCTATCGATGATCAATTTGTGACATCTGATAAGACACTGGCTAGTACTTTGATAATGTAATTTTCATCCTTAAAACTTATCGGGTTTAGGGGTATGCGTGGATATAGCGGCTCAATTGAAGTGACTGGAAGTTGATATGTTTGATTTCTTCCTAGTTCACTTTATTCTATGTCCTCTTCCTCCGCAACATGGTCATTTTAAGATCTCATACAAGACACATAAGGATAAATACTCAATAAATGAATTGATGACTATGTGTGTTCAAGAGGATGGATGTCTGGCTATGGAAGAGTGAGAGAAAGTGAACATGACGGTTTTGTTTGAAAGAAATAACATGAAGCATCAAGCCAAGAATAAAGGAAAGAAAAAGATTATTCCACAAAAGGACATAAAAAAAGACAACACCTGTTTTTTCTGTAAAAAGAAATGACACATAAAAAAAAATTGTCCTAAATACTTCAAGTGGCTTGAGAAGAAAGGTTTTCAACTTTCATTTGTATGTTATAAATCCAATATGGTTGACGTCAATTATAATACATAGTGGATTGATTATGGTTCTACAATCCATGTTATGAATTCCATGCAGGGATTACAAAATCGGCGAAAACAAGTGGGAAGTGAGTTGAGCATCTATTCTGAAAACAAGATGTCGTCACATGTGGAAGCTACTGGACGTGCAATCTAGTTTTCAGTAGTAGGTCTATGTTAACTTTGGAAAAGACTTTCTATATTCCTAGTTTTGCTGCAAACTTAATATCTGTTTCAAAACTTGTTTCAAGTGGCTACTGTTTTAATTTGTCCAACTCTGGTTTTAGTTTATCTTTCAAATCAAATGTCATTGGATACGGAGTTTTGAGTGATGGTATTTTTCGCCTTAATCTTCAAAATATTGATTGCCTAACTACTTTACACATTCAAGATAATATCGGTACTAAACGATGTATTATGGGTGAAAATTCCTCTATATTGTAGCACCGGAGATTGAGACATATCTCCATTGAGAGAATTAAAAGATTGGTAAATGAAGGAGTACTTGGTACCTTGAATTTTACTGATTTTGAGACTTGTGCGAATTGCATTAAAGGTAAGCAAACCAACAAGTCTAAAAGGGGTGCAAAGAAGAGTACAAACCTATTGGAGGCTATACATAGATATATTTGTTGTCCAAACATGGACATAAGTAGTACAAACGATGTATCTCTATTTGCTCCATTCTAAGGATGAAGCTTTCGATGCCTTTAAAGTTTTCAAGGCTGAAGTAGAGAATCAATGTGAAAAATAGATTAAAATCATCCGATTTGATAGAGATGGTGAATATTATGGTAGATATACGGAGAATGGACAAGCACCTACCCTTTTGCAAGGTTCATTTAAAAGCATGGGATTATTGCCCAATACACTATGTCTGGTTCTCCTTACCAAAATGGTGTTGCTGAAAGAAGAAACCGGACCTTAATTTATATGGTGACAAGTATGCGGAGTAATGTAAAACTCCCTGAGTTCTTGTGGACTGAAGCTCTCAGGACGTAGCTTATATATTTAATCGAGTTCCAACTAAGGTTGTCTCAAAGACACCTTTTGAGTTATTCAAATGGTGGAACCGAGTTTAAGACATATACGCATTTGGGGATGTCAGTCTGAAGTGAGAGTTTACAATCCCCAAGAAAAGAAACTAGACCCGAGGACTGTTAGTGGGTATTTCATTTGATATGCTGAAAGGTCCAAAGGTTATAGATTCTTTTGTCCATCTCACAGTACTAGGATTGTGGAATCAAGAAATACAAAATTTCTTGAAAATGAATTGATCAGTGGGAGTAATCGTCTTCAGATCATTGTTTCTGGAAAGAATCATCATGAAGCCCAACCGTCGGGTTCAAGTGATAGATTAGCTGTCGTTTATACCCATCAAATGCAAACCAGTATTTGAAAACCAACTATCGCAATTCCACAAGCTGCTGATATTGATCAAGTAGATCGCACTGTACACAAGGAACAAAAAGAAATTGTTGAACAACCAGTTGATATTGTTGATCAACCGGTTGCGCAACAAGTTTCTCAAGAGAATAATGATACAGTGTTAAGAAGATCTACTAGAATAAGAAGATCAGCTATAAGTAGTGATTATGTTGTCTACCTACAAGAGTGTGATTGCAATATTGGAGTCAAAAATAATCCTGAAATGTTTTCACAGGCTGTGAGTTCATCAAAATCGAAATTGTGGTATAATTCTATGAAAGAAGAGATGGATTCTATGACATCCAATCAAGTTTGGAATCTTGTCGAGTTAGCTGATGGTATAAAAGTCATCGGATGTAAGCGGGTCTTTAAAACAAAGAAAGACTCGAAAGGTAACATTGAAAGATATAAAACATGACTTGCTGCCAGGGGTTTCACTCGAAAGGAAAACATCGACTACACAGAGACTTTTTATCTTGTATCAATGAAAGATTCTCTTCGAATCATTATGGCATTAGTAGCTCATTTTAATTTTGAGTTACATCAAATGGATGTGAAAACAACATTTCTTAATGACACTCTAGATGAAAAGGTTTATATGAAATAACCTGAAGGATTCTTCTCTAGAGAAGGTGAGCATTTAATATGCAAGTTAAATAAATCCATATATGGTTTAAAACAAGCCTCTCGTAATGGTATTTAAAGTTCCATAATGTCATTACTTCATTTGGTTTTGAAGAAAATGTTATGGATCAATTTATATACCTGAAGGTTGGTGGGAGTAGGCTTTGTTTTCTTTTGTTATATGTGAATAATATTTTGCTTGCTACTAATGATAACGATTTGCTATACGAAGTGAAATATTTTCTCTCTACAAATTTTGACATGAAAGATATGGGAGAGATATCTTATATCATTGGCATTAAGATCCATAGAGAAAGATATAAAGGCATTTTGGACTTGTCTTAAAAGACCTATATCATTAAAATTTTAGAGAGATTTCAGATGAAAGATTGCTCAGCAAATGTAGATTCACTTGTCAAGGGCGAAAAATTCAGTTTAGATCAATGCCCTAAAAATGATTTTGAGAAGGATTATATGACTAACATTCCATATGCTTCAGTGATCGGAAGCATCATGTATGCTAAGGTATGTACTAGACCTGATGCAACATATGTTGTTGGAGTGTTAGGAAGATATGAGAGTAATCCAGGTTCTGACCACTGAAAAGCTGCAAAGAAGGTATTGAGGTACCTTAAAGGGACAAAGGATTACATGCTCATGTACAGACGAGCCGATAGTTTAGATGTTATTGGTTACTCCGATTCAGACTTTGTTGGTTTTTTTTATTCTCGAAAATCAACATCTGGCTACATTTTCATGTTAGCTAATGGAGCCTTATCCTGGAGAAGTGCAAAACAGACATTGACCGCTACTTCTACCACGGAGGCTATTTCGTGTTTTGAAGCTACTTGTCATGGCGTATGGTTGAAAAGTTTCATATCTAGGCGCTTAAGTCATGGATTCTATTGCTAGGCCATTGAAAGATATATTGTGACAATTCAACTGTGGTTTTTATTGCTAAGAATAATAAAAGTGGTAGTCTATGTAAGCACATCGATATTAAGTACTTAGCCATAAGAGAACATACTAAAGAAAATAAAATGGTCATTTAACACGTTAGCACTGAATTGATGATTGTTGATCCCTTAACTAAAGGCATGCCACCAAAGAATTTTAAAGATCATGTGGTACAAATGGGAATTGGTTCTGTGATGTAGTTTCACTTGTTCCTACATCTTTGTATTAAATAAAACTCTTATTCAGTTGATATTTGTTTCATTTGGTTTTATGCTTATATTTGTCTTGGGAAAATTATCGTAAAGGTGAGGACCTAGAATAAACATAAGGTTTATTCATTAAAATGTTTGAGTGGTTTTAGGAATCAAATTACATTGTAATAAATGGATATATAATACTCGTTGAAGAGAGTCTATCGCCATGATTCATGTCTTTTGTTTCTTATGGAGTAAATTATAGACCAAGTGAGAGAATGTTAATATTATGAGTAATGGCCTATTTGAAAAGTCTACACTACTCCATTATCCCCACTGCTCGAACTCTCCATGTCGGTTACTTCTTTGATGGAAGGAAGTAATTCAGACATGAATAAGGTTGGTTTCTCAAGTTGTTTCTGCAAGTAATATGCTGAAATGTTTTCATTGTTAATAGTGTAAATTAGAAGAATGGGGGGGAAGGGTTTTGAGGAGCATCGATTTGGTGTATGGAGGAGGAAACATAGGGTTGATGGGCTTGGTTTCACAAGCTGTTCATGATGGCGGTCACCATGTCATTGGGTGAGCTATTGTTTCTTCCTTGTAATTGTTCCATATTTAAATCATAATCTCTGACCATGCTTGGTTTCTAAGAAGGTGAACACAACAACGACAAGAAGGAATGTTGAATACCAAAACTGATATTTGTCTGTGGTGTCGTCTCTTCCGCAGGGTGATTCCCAAGACATTCATGTCTTGAGAGATATGTATAGATGTATATATATATATGTATATGTTGTCTGCTATCGCTGAAAAAGTCTGTTGCCTTTTCTTTCTAAATAAAAAATTCCATAACTGTTCTTCCAATTTATTTAATCAGTGATTTTGGTGAAAGCAGTTTGACTTTTTTTATTTTGTTCTGAGAAAATTTATGTGTCCATGTAAGTATATATCACATTGATTTGGGTTACTCATCACTTTCCCTTCCTTTCTTGCTGTCTTACTCATGTATCTGTAGATGAATCAGACAAATGAAAGTCCATATTCATTATATTCATTGCTTCATCTTCATCTTCATTCTAGCCTCACTTTAACATGAGTTTTGGTGCTGCATCATGTTGGGGAATTTATTGGGTAATAACGAGAATGGCTGGATATAACTCTGTATCGTGATGAGCTCACTTTCCGAATACGATATTTTGACCCAATTCCTACCAAGGGTTACACAAAATTCGTACTGGGATAGTACAAAGTTCAATCTCGAATTCTGGTAGAAAATATCGAGACAAGGTAAACGTAGGGAACAAATATGAGTATGAAGACAATAATTACTTGCAGAGATATCAATCAATTAATTCTACAAATTGGACCAACCCATTTATTTAAAGATTATAAGTAATTTTCATTCAAATTGAACACAATGGTTCAATTTCAATTTCAATTTCAAAATGAATGGGTGTGTTCCTTCAATTCAAATCTTAATTTGAATTCAAAATAAATTGATGTATTGATTCAATTTAAACAAAAGTTTGAATTCATAATTTAAATATTATTAGACACACCAATTCATAAATAAACACAATTTTGAAATTAAAATTCTAGGAAAATTCCAGAATAGCATGTACCACTTAGTCATGGCCATGACTAAGTTAGCTATTACATTCTGTCCCATAAATTTAATTACAGAACTTTCATATTTGTAGAGGGCAGACTTAGTCATGCCCATGACTAAAGCCGTATAAACAATCTGTCCCAGAATTTGTGTTGCTTGTCAAAATCATGTCGAAATTAGCTTATTCGAGTGCGCACTTCATGCATCCCATCCCGAAGTTCACTTAATCCCAACATTCATTGGTATCGAATAAATCCAATTACGTTAAAATTACCAACAATCCTCCCCCATTTTAGTGTAATCCTTAATTTATTCACAAATTAAATCACAACCATACACAATAAATCCATGCATAAACGATAATGTCACGAAGATTGAATTTTCGCATTAGTACAATACACGTTACAAATATTCGAGAATCAGGGTGTCGCTAAGGATTTAACCCTTTCACCTCATTTGAATACATGTAGGCAAAGTACACACGAATTTACAATTCTCTTGGTTCTAACTTGACTCTTTTCAAGCCATGTGTCCCTATCCATTCGCGAGCACATCGAAAGAAAGTCCGAACTTTCTTGAAGCTGCAAAACTTCATGCTCGTATAGGTAGCTCCTTTAGTCTCGCTCCTGCATAGCAATTTTTCAAAGGAGTTATTAAAAGATATAATCTCAACCTACGAATCTTGCATGTCTGAATGCATACCCGGGATGTTTGAATAAAATACGTTCCAATCTTCCCAAAATATGAGCTTTCCATATGTAATTCAGCTTCAAGCGTCATACTAGAAGGGAATTGGGTGTCTCACGCTAGGAAGATTTAATGGACTTCAATCCCATCACAATCGACGACTTGTACACTAAGTCTCTCGCCAACCTTTTTGTCAAACAGTCGGCTAAATTATGTTCCAACCGAATAAACACAACCAATATCACCCCATTCATGATAAATCATGAATCATGCTATGTCTCACATCTATGTGTCGAGAATACCATTATAGATTTCGTTATAAGTTTTAGACATTGTTGAGTCGCTATCACAACGAATAGAGATGGGTGGCACCGGTTTTGGCCATAATGGAATCTCATATACCAGGTTATGAAGCCATTCAGCTTCCTTTCCAGCCGCGACTAATGCTACAAATTCAGATTTCATCGTAGAACTTGTGATGCACGTTTGCTTCTTGGAAGCCCAACAAGTTGCACCTCCCCCAAGCAGAAACGTCCATCCAGTGTTGGAAGAATGATCTTCTGCATGGCTTATCCAACTCGCGTTCGAGTATCCTTCCAAAAACGAAGGAAAACCAAAATATGACAAACCATAATTAACAGTATTTTAATATTTATCCCCCACACAATTTGAGGAACTTCCCCAATTGCAGTATGGGTGTGCAGATTGTTGCTGCCAGACAACTTGTACTCTTGTTGGCGTTTCGAACGCTACTAATGATATAAGGCAATATTGGTAATCGCCACTTAATCTAGTAGCCGATTACAATCCATGGAGATTTCTCACATCCATTTCAAATTCACTCGTAAGGTTATAAAAATCAGATTACTAATAATCTCAATAACCTTATTTGAAAATTATTTTGTATAAAATTCCAGATGTTTCAATTCATATAATCTCAATTACATCAATTTCATATATTGAAAACATCTATTTCACAAACTTCAGCCATAAAATCAAACAAACATTTTAACCGAATGTAAGTAAAGTAACTTAACATTAACATGCTTGAATTTACAGCATACACTCGACAATTTACGCAATGTCGATCATATATTATTTATATACAAACATGTCTTAATCATTTAAGACATTAAATACTAATTACTTGCAGTAATTATTATCAACTATGTACACAATGTCTTGAGACTCAAGATATAAACCACTAATTATTTTCTGTAATTAGAATTCATTCGACTTATTAAAATAAGTCGATTCCTTGGCACGGTGATTCCCCTTTCCAACTCGGCAATCACGTTTGAGGTGACCGGATTTTCCACAAATCCAACAAGCCAATTTTGACTTCTTCATGGATCTTTTGTTGGATTCAGAATGCTTGCAATTCTTACCATGATTGAACTTGAAATTATTTTCTTTATGCTCATCAACCATATTTACAGATAGTCCTACAATATCATTGTCTTGATCATTTTCTTGCATTATTGTACATTCTTCTATGCGCAAATGACTTCCGAGTTTTACTAGTGTCAACTCTTCCTTCTTGTGTTTAAGTGTTCGCTTAAATTCCTTTCATGCATGCCGCAACTTGTCGATGATGCATGAAACAACAATGGATTCATCCATCTTCATGTCGTGCTGCATGAACTGACCAAGGATGTGAAGGAGCTCATTGTACTGCTCCATCACAGGCCTCGAATCAACCATCTTGTAGTTGTTGAAATCGCTGACCAAGAATTTCTTGCTCGAAGCGTCTTCAGCCATGTATTTAGATTCGAGTGCCTCCCAAAGTTCCTTGGCTGAACCCATATTTTGATAAATATCAAAAAGTGGATCAGACATTGCATTGAGAATATGACCACAACAAATGTAGTCATCATTCTCCCATTTGATCCTGCGATGCGTTGCCTCCAAAGTTTCATCTTCGGTTTCCTCGGGGCATGGAGTGCTCAGGACATACAAGACCTCCAAATTTGTGAGAAGGAAGTGCATCTTCTTCTTCCAGCGACGGAAATCGACGCCTTCGAACTTTGTCAACTTGCCAAACTTGGTCGTCATGTCGCTTAGAGTTTCGCTCGCCATGTTCGTCACTAAATATCATATTCGATTGTTGGGGAATTTATTGGGTAATAACGAGAATGACCGGATATAACTTTGTATCGTGATGAGCTCACTTTTCGAATACGATATTTTGACCCAATTCCTACCAAGGGTTACACAAAATTCGTACTGGGATAGTACAAAGTTCAATCTCAAATTCTGGTAGAAAATATCGAGACAAGGTGAACATATGGAGCAAATATGAGTATGGAGACAATAATTTCTTGCAGAGATATCAATCAATTAATTCTGCAAATAGGACCAACCCATCTATTTAAAGATCATAAGTAACTTTCATTCAAATTGGACACAATGGTTCAATTTCAATTTCAATTTCAAAATGAATGGGTGTGTTCTTTCAATTCAAATATTAATTTGAATTCAAAATAAATTGATGTATAGATTCAATTCAAACAAAAGTTTGAATTCATAATTTAAATATTATTAGACACACCAATTCATAAATAAACACAATTTTAAAATTAAAATTCTAGGAAAATTCCAGAATAGCATGTACCACTTAGTCATGGCCATGACTAAGTTAGCTATTACATTCTGTCCCATAAATTTAATTACAGAACTTTCAGATTTATAGACGGCAGACTTAGTCATGCCCATGATTAAAGCGTATCAACAATCTGTCCCAAAATTTGTGTTACTTGTCAAAATCATATCGAAATTAGCTTCTTCGAGTGCGCACTCCACGCATCCCATCCCGAAGTTCACTTAATCCCAATATTCATTGGTCTCGAATAAATCCAATTACGCTAAAATTACCAACATATCATCCGTTGGCAGATAACAGGTGTAACACTAGGGGAAGTGAAGGCAGTAACTAGTATGCATCAAAGGAAAACTGAGATGGCTAAGTATTCTGATGCCTTTATTGCCTTGCGAGGTTCGTATAAACCTCTGCTAAAATTACCATTCTTGTGCTAAAATCCAATATTCGATTCAACCCATGTACTGAAAGAGGACCAACCTGATAAAATATTCTACAACTTATCCATCCCTAATGTGAGATTGGTTTGGCTTTGTATGTGTATATATATATATATATGTGTGTATAGACAGGATGAGTAAGCTGCTGTAAGTTGTAACAAAACATTGGAGTAACGAAGTTAAGGGAGTATAATGAGATGATTGCACATGATGTGCAGGTCGGATTACTGAATGATGATGGGTAATAACTGCTTTTTGAGCTGGGAGATGGAGCAGCTAGGCTACTCTCAGTCACATGATATTTCCAGGTGAGGAATCCGACTTTTGCTGGAGTGTGGGAATTTCGACTTGGAGAAAACTAACTGCATTTTGAAATTTGAAGTTTTGCTTTAGAGGGGTAAGTTTTTGTAAATTTTATCTCGAAAACACATACACAGAGAGACATATATATATTATATGTATATATGTTATGTGTTAGAAATTTTGGTGGAAAATAATGAGATTGTCTTATTTATCATCAAAATAAGTAGCCTATATATAGACAATACAAAATAGACTCGATAGACTCAAATTTAAGTAATCTAATATATGGATAAGATCAAATCTAAATATAAAAATACTAAATCTAAAATTGAATATCTAAAATATCTCAACATCCGCCCTCAAACTCAAGTGGTATAGAAACAATATTCTCAATTGAATTAGAGTCGAAAACGACATGGCTCTCTACTGGAGCTGAAAACGACATGACTCTTTACTAGAGCCGAAAATGACAAGAGTACTCTCCACAAAGTCGGAAATAACGGGACTCTCATTGCAATCAGAAGCATGGCTCTGGAGAAACGCAGCAGACGGATCGCACAATCATGCGCAAACATGACTTCTATCGTAGACAAAATTAGGACTCAAGATAAAATCAAAATCAGAAAAAGAATAGGCTGGAAACTACAGAAAAAATTTCAAAATTTAGACCTCCGGGTACATCCTATGTTGAATGTACCCGGAGAAACGCGGGTTGGTAGGCTATATCTACGGCGGGAGAAAAATAAGCTTTGATACCATGTTAGAAATTTTGGGGAAAAATAATGAAATTGTCTTATTTATCATCAAAATAAGAAACCTATATATAGACAATACAAAACAGACTCATAAACTCAAATCTAAGTAATCTAATATATGGATAAGATCAAATCTAAATATAGATCTACTAAATCTAAAACTTAATATATCTAACATTATGTATGTATGCATGACACGCCTTCTAGCCTACCAAGTTTTCCCCCTCAGTTGATGAATTGATTGATGATACTGTATTACTTAGCTTTGCTATGTGTCAGCCATAATCCCTTTTACCATTGCCAAGCTTCTTCATTTACAGTAGAAGGCTTAACCATGCTACAGCTCGAAAAGATGAGAACTACCTTCTTACATTCGCGAAGACCATGCAGTTCACAAGCTCAAATTAAAGAGATTCTGGACAACTTATTGAATATTAATTTAACTTTGACCTTTTATTTTTTACCTTTTCAAAGTTAAATATACATATAATTATGAATTGCAAAGAATTCTCCTAAAAATACATATCAAATTTATTTATAATATAAGTACACCACGCGACGTAGCGCGCTTTCCGAGTTCTAGTGTATAGATATATATATCTATTTATACATACTTTATGGTTTGTTTGGATTATATTTTGGTTTTGAGTTTTTTGTTTGAGTGTTATTCTCAACAATTATTTAATGTGGTATTTTATAAGCAAACTAAATCTTTATTCAAAACGGTGTGAATTGATAGTAAAACAGTTTGAAATCAAAATTGAACAAACCCTTTTAATTCCAAAAATTACAACTTGTACTTTGATTAAAAGGAAAATTGCAAATAATGCTCTGTAGGTCAAATTATCATTTTTGAGCTGCTTTTTTTTTTTTTTTTTTTTTTTTTTTTCACTTTCGCAATTTAGGATATTATGTGTATTTCGGACAATTTTTTTGCCCACCGACACCCAAAAAAGCAGGTGATCGTCACGTGTGCCTTCGTGGTATGACCGGCGCATACGTGGACATCGTCGTTGCTGTGTTGTCATCCGCATGGTAGTCAGATAGGTGACATGTAATTTTTTTTCTCAGTTTCACAATATTTAGGACATTATATATGTGTACTCCGGGCAATATTTTTGCCCTCCGGCATCCAAAAATCGCAGGTGATCGTCACGTGTGCCTTCGTGGCATGACCGACGTATACGTGGACATCGCCATTGCTGTGTTGTCATACGCGTGGTAGTCGGATAGGTGACATGTAATTTTTTTTCTCACTTTCGTAATATTTAAGACATTATGTGTACTCCAAGTATTATTTTTGACCTCTGATTCCAAAAAACAATTTGTTCTAAGGTCATCGGATAGGTGACGTGAAATTATTTTATTTTTTAGAAAACAATTATATTTTTTAAAAATTTTAATTTGACCATATTTGCAATTTGATCCAATTGGACCAAATTGAAATAAAAAATCCTAGAACAAATTATTTTTCCAGCGTAAGAGGGCAAAAATAATGTCTGTACTACACATAATGTCATAAATTGCAAAAGTAAAAAAAAAGAATAAGTCCACGACACATGTCCGACGACCACGCGGACGACAACACAGCAACGGTGACGTCCACATATGCGTCGGCCATGCCAAGAAGGCGTATGTGATGCTCACATGCATTTTTCCGGCGCCGAAGGACAAAAATAATGTCTTGAGTACACATAATGTCTTAAATTGCGAAAGTGGAAAAAAAAATGTTCAAAATGATAATTGGCCTACATACAGGACATTTTTTTTACAATTTTTTTCTTGATTAAATTGCATTTTAACCATTGGGATAATATTTGAAAACTATCTGGTGTTTGATAATTAATTATTATATTTTAGTTGTTAGCTAATTCAATTAGCTGAGTTGACAAGTTGAATGAGTTAGCTACATGTGGTAGAGCGTTTGCTAAATCAAATATTTGATATCAGCCGTTTATATGTAAAATGACAGGTGAAAATATTTTCTATTTTATTTTTAAAATATATTCATATATTTTTTTAATGTGTAGATTTTTTGTTTAAAAGATTATTATTAGATATTGAGAATAATAAAAGTATTATTGAAATATTTACTTTTATTATTTCAATATATTTTGTAAGAAAAATAATTTATCTTTATAAAAAAAAAAATGAGTAATTTGTTTTATTAGAAATAGTGTAAAAATATAAAAGAAAAAATAATTCATATATATATTTTTATTATGTTAGTTTTTAATTAGTTTATTTTTACTAAATTTATAATTTCAACAAAATTTATATTATTTTGTTCATGTTTAATACAAAATTTTGTGATAAAAAATTATACACAAAAAAAAAATAAAATTAATGATATTACTATTATCTATTTTATCTTAATTTTTAACAAAAGATAATTATTTTAAAGATAAAATAACTCAAATTTAAAATTATTAATTTTAATCACTTTAAGTTAAAAAATGCATAACGTACTAAAAGAAAATATATTAAAATTAATAAAAAAAATGTTATAATATATATATATATTAATGTATATATAATGTAAATATTTAAATGCAAATAAAGAATAAAAAATAAAAATAAAAAGATGTTTGCAATATTGAAGTATATTTCATTTAAAAAATTATATTTTTTTGTTCAATAATTTATTTCAATAAACTAATTTACTAAACACATAAATTTTAAGCTCTTCAAAAAAATAAAAACACTTTAAAAAGTTGTTTTGCAAATACTCTATTTTCAATTAAAAAGTTACATAGAAAATAATTTAAATTTATAAAATTATTATTTAACTTGTAATAGATTTAAAATTTAAATGTAGTTAATTATTTAGGAAAATTTATATTATTCTTTTTTTATATTGTGTTCAACGTTACAATACATACATAAACTTATACAATCACTACCAAACAATGGAGCTTTTGTAGTTGTTAAAATTTCGTAAAAAAAAAATATATTTTTCGTGCAAAATAGTTATTTGTGTCGACTTTTTTACAGATTTTGACCGCTTTAACAAATTGCGATACAAAAAATCTTTGTTGCACAAAAATTCGTAACAAATAACTGGTGGTCAATTCTCAAAATAAGCACATGTTAATTATATTTGTTACGTTTTTCTGTATGTAACAAAAAAATCGATCATTAAATAAAAACCAAGAAAAAGGCAATTGGAATAGAAAAGCAAGACAGCACTAATTTAGCAAACCATGAAAGAAAGCAAACAAAAATCAACATGAAGTACTTAGTATTTTTAGAATGGCCTCTACACTTATAGCCATAGGGTTCGCGAACAATAAACCCTTAAAACACGTGTCCATAATGAAGTACTTTAAACAATTGCCGCTAGCGCAAAAAAAAATTGTTTGATTGTTGAGGTCGACTTCCTTCTTTGGAACACAAGGAAATTGTATGAAGCTTGGTATTGTGGCCTTAGGCTTCGTCAACTTCTCCTTCTCTTTTTCTTCTTTTCTTGTAGTTCGGCCATATCAATGTCCAAGCAACGCTATGCCAAAAACACTTCAATATTGTATAGAGGGAGACCACAGATAAAGGTGGAAAAGCAATGGACAAATAATCCACATCATTTAATAATAAAAACTCAATTTTTCCACATATGCTATATACATGACAACTAAATGTTTTTCCAGATTTGAAATTATGTTGTCATTAATGAATTACTTTATACATTGTATTTGAAATATAAATTTTCGCAATAGTGTGCATTAAATTTATTATGATTTATAGAATTTATATTATTTGCAATAGAAAAAGAAAATTACAAATATTACATATGAAACATGTGAATATTTATATAAATTTGTAATCTTTATCATATTTACCATGTGTGAAAAATCTAATTTAAAGCCATTCACTTATGTAATAACATGCAAATGTAGTATAAAAAGATCTTATGCTCATGTTTTCATGTACCAGAAATAATTATATTACCAAAATACTTTTGGATATCTTAAAAATTAAATTATAAATATTTACCCATTCATTAGTATAAATACGTTTGATTTTCATAATATGCATAATCAACAAAATTAATCCGTACATTATTATATATGTCAAATAATTTCATTTATAGTATTTCTACAAAATTATTGTAATATTAAAGTAACTTAACAATCATTGAATGTTTATTTCCAATTTTTTAAAGATTTTCAAAATATTAAACGTGATTTTAAGACATTGCCAAGTCTCAATCTGATTCTTACCCGCAACTATAAAAGAGTGCTTTCCAAATTCAATCAAATGCAAGAATATTGAGAAACTATCAAGAACTAAAAGAAAAATGAAGAAGTCATCCCTCATCACTGTGTTGTGTTTGTCGATTTTGGCGGCCCTCTTCACTCTTTCACTAGGTAATGTTTTTCTTTTTTTTTTTTTTTTTTTTTTTTTTAATTATACCTATTTCATAAATTTATATTTCCAAATGATAAATATATAATGTTTGCGAGCATACGGATGTGCAGGACAACCCAAAAAATATTGTCCAATACCCCCAATTCCTAGACAAGGTGCTTGTGGTTCAACCGGACAAAATGACTGCTTTTTAACAGTGATTGGACACTATGCTGCAAGCCAGATGCCGAAAAGCATCAAGTGTGTGGATGTCGGGCCCAACAAGAGCCAGTGTACTGCCCAAATTGTTTGTTGAAAACTCGAAACATCTTAGCATTATGATATATTTGTAATAAGGGTCTTCAACAGTATTTTTGAATGAATATTATATAATTATATGTTTTTGTCCAAGATGTAATAAAAAATTCAATATTGTTGGGCAAATATTTCATCATTATATTTTTATTATTGTTTTTATATAAATATACAGAAAGTAGCATTTTTGAAACGAAATTTTTTTATCCTTAAATTTTTATTTTTTTTGTTACTGTTGACATTAAAGACGGATTAAGGGAGGAAATTCATTAAATTCATCCCTAGAGTTCTCATAACTAACTTCATTCATTCTTAATTTTCGTTACAAATGTGTGTTTTTTTTTTTGTAGTGATACAAGCTCAATAGTATTAACATACTCAAAAGAAATTTTCACATGTTTTAAAAATTTTGAAATAAAAATAATTTTACACATTTCGAGTAAACTATTTTTTAGTCCCGTAATTGACCTCGTTATTATTTTAGTTTCGTAACTGGAGTTTGTATTAAAATAGTCCAGTAAGTATTTTTTTTGGCACATTTGATCCTCCGGCACTGGAGATGCTTGTGTGGCACGCCGGAAAACACGTGTCTGCCAAGTAAGCGCCACCTGGCGGACACGTGGACTATTAATTTTTTGGAAAATTATTTTTTAGTCCCGTAATTAACTTTCTTTATCATTTTAGTCCTGTAACAGGAACGTGTATAAAAATAGTTTCGTAAGTGATTTTTTTTTGTATTGTCGGTCCCTTGGCGCCGGAGATGTGTACATGGAAACACACATGTCCGACAGGTAAGTGCCACCGGAAGAAAACATGGAATTTTTTTCGAATTTTTTTTTTTATTAATTTTGGCATTGTCCAAATGTAGGAAAAAAATGATTTTTTTTTTTTAATTTTTTGGTATTGTCAATTTTTTTTTAAAAAAAATAAAATAAAATTCACATGTCCGCTAGTTGGCGCCTACCTGGCAAACACATATGCTCCAGTGAACCACGCGGGTGCCATGTGCGCATCTCCGGCTCCAAGGGACCAATTGTGTAAAAAAAGAAATTACTTACGAGATCATTTTAAATAGGCTCTGGTTACGGGACTAAAAAAAATATAATTTTTCCAAAAAATTAATATTCCATGTGTCTCCTGGTGGCACTTATTTGGCGGACGCGTGTTCTCTGGCGTGCCATGCAGGCATTTGCGGCACCGAAGGACTAAATATGCCAAAAATATCTACTAACGGGACTATTTAATGGTAGCCTGAGTAGCAATCGAAGAAACAGTAGTATTCGTGACCTGCAAGCTTCTCAAGGCATTGATCAAGGAATGAAAACGGGAAATGATCTTTCTTTGTCGTTGCATTCAACCCTGTATTCAATACAAACACTATTTTGTGACTGGTCCTGTATCAAAAAGCTTGATTAATTTTTTCTTCACCACTTTTTGCATATTTTCTTTAAGGCGTTGCTGAGGCTTTCTGCATGGCTTCGCTTCAGGATCCAGTCTGATATGGTGCATACACACCCCTGGGCTGATTGCTTTGATTTCTGAGATCTTCCATGCAAACGCCGTTTTTCTTCTCTTGAGAAAGGAAATAAGTTGAACCTCTTAGTCCGGCAAAAGCAAGACGGAGATTATCAACAGGTAAGTCTCCTCTGACCCAAGGAGTACATATTTGAGATGCTCTGGTAGTTTTTTCAACTCCTCCCTTTTATTGGACTCATTTTTTTATTCTCGCTTTGCTTGCTCTATAGACTCAGTGGGTATAGATGAGTTGTCGCTCCGCTCATCTGAGTCCTCAAGCTGTTTCAGTACATGTGAATTCTTCTCTCAAATTTCCTCAAGAAATTCTAAGGTTGAACTATTCTCAAGAGAAGTTAATTCATTTAATTCATTGATAAACTCACAATTTTCTTCCTGAGGTTGTCGTAATGCGTTGTTCATTGAAAACATGAATTTATCGCCACCAATGCTTAGTGTGATTTCGCCTTGAGCGACATTGATATTAGCTTTAGCGGTGGTAATGAGAGGTCTTCCCAAAATAATTGGGATTTCTCGATCTTCACTCATTTCCATGATAATAAAATCTTCAGGGAAGATAAATTTGTTCACTTTCACCAATACATCATAAATAATCCCTTTCGGGAGTCTTATTAATTTATCAGCAAGTTGTATTACAGTTGTACATGGTTCAATTTCATACAGCCATAATTTATTAAAAAATGAGTAAGGCATAAGATTGATACTAGCTCCTAAGTCGCATAATGCCTTAATCGAATTTATATTTCTTATGATACAAATAATGATAAAACTCTCAGGATCACTGAGTTTCTTTAGTAACTCCTCGCTAAACCTGGCACTGCACATACCCTCTACTTGCACCGCTGCATCCACTTCAGGCATTTTTTGTTTTCTATTGATTATAACTTTTATAAATTTAGTGTATTGTGGCATCTGCAGCAAAGCATCAACAAATGTAATAGTGACTTTAAGATTACGTAAAGTGTGCACAAACTTTTCAAATTCCTTAGAATTGTCCTTTCTCCAGAACCTTGATGGGAAGGAGGCCCTAGCTATCGCTGGGGTTAACTTCATTAGTTTTTGTTTTAACATCCGAGAGGCTTGTGTCAAGTTTGAAATCTTTGAAGGCTGAGCAGCTCGTGAAAGAAGCTCAAACGGCCTAAAATCAAAAGTTCCGGATTGGGAATCATTACGTCTTTGCTCAAGAAGGAGTTTCCGGGATCGAGGAGGAGCAGGAGGAGACCTTCTTGGCAGAAATTTTGCAGAGAAAGGCATATACATGCCCGGCTCTTAAGCCGCCCGAATGGAAGGAGGTGAATCTGAAAGTATCTTACTCTTTCGACATTACAGAGATGGAGCAGATTTCTGTCTACTTGCTGAAAGACAAGCAGCTCCGCCTCAAAGAAGGTCACAAGATTCCGACCGAAAAGGAGCTAAATGAAAAATTATTTTGTAAGTGGCACGGTGTATAGGTCATTCAAATTGGGAACTGCATTGCCTTCCAAAATGCAGTCCAGAAAACCATAAAAGAAGGCTGCCTCAAGCTGGCTGAAAATCTGACATGAAAGTAGACACCGAGTCGTTCCCTGCGCCGATAAACATTGTCAGAGTGCATCCAGCCAGATCCAGAAATTTAAATTTAAGGTTTGGAGCAGATGGTAGATGAACAGACCTTAAAAAATCAATGTTTGAAAGGCTTGGAAGGTCAATCAAACCTCTGAGGAGGATTTTAGTGTGGGATAGACTTTCCCCTACGAACACGGTCGCGGAAGTAAGTTTCGAAAATGGAGGTGAGGTTTGGAGATTGACCTCCATGGATCAGGTGGTAATCACACCCCATCAGGCCCGTTATTTTAGGAAAGCTCCGGACAACGGAAGCTGGACAAGGAATCGGAAAGAGCAGGTGATGCGACCTCCTACTAGAACTCAAAAAAAGAGAATACAACAGGAGGGTCAGGCTGGTGGGCAACAGGCCAAGGACCAGAAAGGAGCTGTCGCAGGAAGGTCAAAATTAGACCGGGAAGGTCAGACAAGGAAACGGCATGCAAATGATCATGATGCAGTTGTC
The DNA here is from genome assembly GCF_009805555.1 of Andrographis paniculata. Taxonomy (NCBI): domain Eukaryota; kingdom Viridiplantae; phylum Streptophyta; class Magnoliopsida; order Lamiales; family Acanthaceae; genus Andrographis; species Andrographis paniculata. The sequence goes on along the minus strand of NW_026137586.1, from coordinate 4,122,469 downwards.
ACTAGAAGGCCGAAATTAGACCAAGAAGGTCAGGCTCGGAAGCAGCAACCAGACGATCAGGATCCAGTGGCCACTGGAAGGTCGAAATTAGATAAAAATAGATCTACACCATCATCTTCGGACCCGGAAAGAGTGGAGGCCGAAGCTTGTTCTAACTAACAATGATTGTCTTGTTAATTCGCAGAGCCATGCAGTACTTAGAACAACCGATATCTCAGGTGATGAGCCGATGATCAGACACTCGATTGTGACGAGATATCGGAAGCAAGTTTTAACATAATTGCCACCGATCAAGACCTTGAACGAGCTTTATATTTATAGGGAGACTTTAAGGTCAAGTTAATCAGAATTTTGCCTCCAACGAGGCCGATACACAGCCCGACAGCTCATCAGTTCATCATGAATGATGACATGATCCTCTAGGACTGGGAAACGCAAGCAGGCAAATCCACTTGTCCATTCACATATGCCGAAAATCATGCTACTTACCTTTCTGGCGGGCAGACAAGGAAATCCTCTCAGCCGCCTATTTAGGATCAAGGTGAAGAGGAGGTCTATTCTCCAATCTGAAGAGCTGCTCTACCTTTCAAAGTGCATGATCCATTAGAAGAGGTCAACCTAGGGGAGAAGACAGCCCCTCAGATGACGCGGATTAATGGTCTGCTGGATGTCGAGAAGAAGAAGCAAATGATTCATTTGATCCGAGAATTCAAGGATTGATTCACATGGGATTACTATGAGATGTCGGAGCTATCAAGGAGCTTAGTGGAGCATTGATTACCTACTAAAGCTTCATTTTGGCCACACAAACAGCCCCCTAGGCGTTTTAACCTGGAATTGTGGCTGAAAGTGAAGAAGGAGGTCGAAAAACTCTTAAAGATAAATTTATTCGAATATCGCGAGATAGCCTGGATCTTTTCTTGAGGAGGCCGTGGAACTCTTTCGAACAACTCTATGCCGACAGGCTTTTCCGATTAAGCCTTCGGTGGTGATTTTTTACGAATTACTTAAGTAAAAGGCTGTCCAGGAGCTTGGACCCACACGCAACATTACGGAGCTACAAAGCTTGATGGGGAAGGTCAATTTCTTGAGAAGATTCATCGTCAATTCGGTTGGGAGAATGAATACCTTCTTGGTAGAGTTGCATGGAAATAAAGACGTGTTCGAGTGGGGAGCAACCTAGCAAAAATCCCTAGACCAGATTAAGCAGGCGTTAGCATCACCTCCAGCGTGAATTCCGTCAATCAGCCGCGACCGGCGATACGACAGGTTGCCTCCTTGCCCAAGACGATGATGAAGGTCAGGAACACGCTATATTTTATCTTAGCAGGACATTAAATGATGTTGAAATTCGCTATTCGTGCATGCATCGAAAAAAATTGTTTATCGTTATATAATGCATGCACGAAATTATAATTTAATGTCTATTGAGACTAAAGTAATATGCAGAGTCGATCTTCTACGCTATTTATTAAGCAGGCCAGTCCTCAGAGGCCGTTTAGTTAAATGGGTGCTGAAACTAGCATCATTGGCTTTCACATACCAACCCTTTAAGGCCGTGAAATGACAAGTTATCGTTGATTTCTTGGCCGAACATCCTGGGATGGTTTAGACAGTCCCCTTGAATTACGTGGGACTGGAACCTTGGCTGGTTACTTTTGATGGATCCAGCACCTCGGGAGCATCCGGAGTAGGCATGGTGATCTTCAGTCCAAAAAGAAAAATATGGCGTTTTGCCCACCAACTTCCGCAAGGTGTCACGAATAACCAAGTTGAGTCCGAGACGGTACTATTCTTCATCGCAGAGGTTAAGAAAGTCGTCATTTGCGGGGATTCTCAGCTGTTTATTCGACAAGCCCTCAAAGAATTCAAGTGCAAAGAACCACGGCTTCAGGACATTCTTCAAGAAACCCATGACCTTCTTCAACAGCTCACGAAGGTGATGTTGGAGGACATACCTCGGAAAGAGAATTTAGAGGCAAACGACTTGGCGCAATGCGCTTCCGGGTTTAAAAGAGAAGGAATACAACCAAGATACGAATGTTTACAGACTGACCAGGACCTAGATTGGCGAACCCCGCTGCTGGAAGGTCTAATAGAACCCGGGAAGGTCGCTTCAAAGCAGTGCGCCATCAGCTTCTAAAATACAATCAAATTGATGGGGAGTTGTATCCAAAAAGATCCGATGGGACTTTAGCACCTTGCCTAGGTCACGAGGATGCTATGAAGGTCATGGCCGAAGTCCATGAAGGTGTTGGAGATGCCCATAGGACTGGACCCGCTATGAAGTGGACAATCCTTCACCACGGATATTTTTGGCCACAAATCTCACAGGATTGTGTTGATTATGCTCTAGGATGTCCAGCATGTTAGCGCCATGAACCACCTCGACAAATCCCCGCAGAGGAACTTCATTCGATTATCAAACCTTGGCCTTTCCATGGGTGGGCGATGGATATCATTAGCAAGATCCATCATCCATCTTCCAAGGGGCATTCCTTCATTCTCGTAGCTGCGGACTTCTTCACGATGTGGGCGGAAGCCGTTCCATTGGCCAAGGTATAACATAATCATATCATACACTGTATTAAGAATAACATCATTCACAGGTTTGGCATTCCAAAGACGATAACCACCAACCAAGGGACCACATTTATGAGCGCAAAGTTCAATGCTTTTTCAGCCCAATACGGAATCCAGCTGCTTCATTTCTCTCTGTACTACCCTCAGGCTAATGGGCAAACCGAGGTGATGAACAAAATCTTGATTTTCATTATCAAGAAAGCGCTGGAGGATAACCCAATGGGTTGGCATGATACTTTGGAAGAGGCTTTATGGGCATATTAGAATGCCAAATCCTCTGTAATCAGGAGCACTCCTTATAGTCTGACCTATGGCCATGACGATGTGCTTCCGTTAGAGATCAATGTCTTCTCTCCGGATCGTGAAAATGATCCAGCTGCCGATGGAAGAGCAGGAGTAGACCTTGTTCCAAGAGCTTGACGCTTTGCCCAGAGAGAGACTGCAGGCTCTTGAACGCATTCGACATCAAAAGAGTAAGGCCGATCGACCTTCCGAAAGCGCGTGAGGTCTCAGACTTTCCAGAAATGTGACATGGTCTAGAATGTCGTTCTCTCGGAATGCTCCAAAGATGCGAAGCTCGGGAAATGGTCCTCCACATGGGAACGACCTTTTATAATATCGGTTAAGTCATCTAACGCCACATATAGATTGATGGAGCCCGAAAGGGAGGAGCTGAAGACGTTTATCAATGGAAGACATCTTAAAAGGTTCTATCCTTCTCTTTGGGAGCTAGAATGAAAGCATAATCAGACTATGGTTGGCTACGACATTACGGAATGTAAAAACATTGTTGGACAGGTCGAATAAGCAGAAATCGACCTTCCCGTACGTAGATCTTGGATGTTGGCTACCTATGGTTAACTAAAAGGTGGACATAGCAGCGAAAAAGAGATTTTGGAGGTAAAAATGACCTTGGTACGGGACATGATCTGACACAGATGAGTTGACTATATGGAAAATTCAAAACTCGCGCACACCAGTCGATCCAAACACGGGAAGTTTTAACAAAATTATCCAGACTACAAGTTAATTGTGTCCAGGTAAATTTTTCAGGGGGCATTTGTACACACTCAAACAATTAATTGGGGCCAGCCCAATGTAGGTGCAGCCGGACCTGCTAACCCGTTTGGCCCATCGTTCAAGGAAGTCTAGCTCGACTCGGAAGCAGCCCAATGGAGGTAGAAAGGTCAAAGAAGTAGTTAGAAAGGTGGATGAATTGTTCGAGAAAAAATAGGGATAATATTTTATCCAAACAAATTAAACAAGAAATAAGAAGATTCTATATGCAAGATCAAAGGATCAGAAATGACTAAGGATGGATAAACCTACCGAAAATAACGAATTATTGATTTACCGTACTGTATCTTACCGAAAGTACCGAAAATTCGATATACTGAAAATTTTGGTACGGTATCGGTACCGTACTGAAAGTTTTGGTACGGTATCGGTATGACATTTCAGAAAGTTTGGTATTTCGGTGTTATACCGTGCCGATAGAATTTTAATTAAATAATTTAATTATTAATATAAATATATATTTTTATTTTCAAAAAAAAATTTATCCCGTAACAGTAAGTCAGTAATAAGGCCCATGGGCAAAATTAGCAGAAAATTTGTAACTCTAAATTCTCAATTCTTCTCCACAATCCAAATTACTTCACGCAGATAAAGCTGTCACACAGTCACAAACATAACACAATACACGATTACGCACGGCGTCCACCTCGCCGGCCGTCCTTTTGATTTTATTGATTAATTGTATTTTAAGATTATTTAGGAAAATTTTTTAATTTTTTTATGATAAATTTCGGTATAACCGGTATATACCGATATTGTACCGAAATTTTCTGTAGAACTGGTAAATACCGGTACCGTAATTCGGTATACCGAAAACTTCGGTATAGTATTGGTATGATTTTTAACATACCGAATAGTTCGGTACGGTATACGGTATGACTGTTTTGGTAATCGTACCGAACCATCCTAGAAATGACATGCCATTATTCGTCATTCACTTTCTTTTTTAATTTTTTTTTCTACATTACTTTTCCTGTATTTTTCTAGACTTTTTACAGTTTTTTTTTTTAAATTAATTTACGGTTTCCTTATTCGATTTTCACTTCGTTCTTGTTTTATTAGCCTTAATTTTACTTTCCGTTTACTTAATTAATTCGAATATCGCAAGATAGCTCGGATCTTTTTTTGAGAAGGCTAGAAAATCTTTTAAAAAAATCAATTCTGACTGGCTTTTTCAATTAAGCCATCAGTAGCGATTTTTTACGACAAAAAAAAAATAAATAAATAAAACAATAATATCTAAATATTGCAATGTTTATTTTTATACTGCTTAAAATCAAATAAATAGTAAAAAGTTTTAGTTGAAGAAAATTTCTCTTACTTTTCTCCTAAATAATTAAATCAGATTCCACTTTATTTTAATATTATTTTAAATTAATTTTTTATTTAAAATATCTCATACCATTTATTGATATTATATCAAATTATTATTTATATTTTATTTTTTTAGTATTTGAAATCTAAATTCAAATTTTAAATTCCAAACAAATACACTTGACCTAAAATTTTTAATATTTTTGATTAATTTTAATTTTTAACAATAATAATAATAATAATAATAATATATACATTTAAAAAATAAGGTGGGTGGGGTGAGGGGAGCTGCAGTCCCCTTGTCAGTATTTGAATCCGCCTTTGTTTGTTAGTTGGTTTCAGATGGGATGGAGTAAATTTTATAATTTTTGAATCATAAGGAATTTCAGTAAATTTGGAAAATTACAGGAGAATTTTTATTATTTTATCATAATTCTTTTACTTTGTATATTTTTTTAAAAAATATTAATGAATAATATTAATATAAAATATTAAATTATAAGGATATTATTTAAGAGTGATGGATGAAAAATGAACCGTTTAAATACGAAATTGAAAGCACAAATATATACCAAACACACCCTAAAGTTGCGGTGAGCACGTGATCGACTCTTTCCCTGAACTAATCCAACGTTGCTTCACATGCATGCGTATGGTATTGTAGTATTCTATTCTATTATATTGTTTGTTTCTGTGTCTTGTCCCTTCTTCACCAATCGTTGCCCTCTCTCTCTCTCTCTCTCAAACCTACATAATTACTCCGTCCGTCCCGCTTATCGTGTCTGATATTTTTATTTTTGTCAATCCCACTTATTCTATCACTTTCATTCTTTTTTAGAGTATTATACATTTTAATTTTATTTAAAAATTTTTTATTTTATAACTTTTTTTATTTTTAATTATACTGATTAATTTTCTTAATTTTAATTTAAAATTAATTTTTTTTAATACATTTTTAATTATTTACTTATTATACTCCACATAAATTCTCGTGTCTACAGCGGTAATACACCGCACCGCATTTCACACTTTCTTCATATATCCTTATTGTGGTCGTTCTTCTTCTCACTACAAGAATCAGTTGCGAAACGATGAAGGGCAATTCTTGGTCGTCAGCGAGCCTTGTGCCCATCCTATTATTCCTAGTGTTGTTGGCTGCCACTTTCTCTCCATGTCCAGCCACAGCCAGATTGTGCCCCATACCCTTAATTCCCAGGCAAGGCTCCTGCAACTCCACCGTCGAGCGGAGCTGCATTTTGATCGTTTTGGGAGAGTACGCCGCAAGCCAGATGCCGACCAACATTACTTGCATCGATGTGGGAGCTGATCAAAGCCAGTGTTCCGGCGACATAGTCTGTTGAAACTCTCTTTTTTGATATAATAGCGTCGTCCAGATTATGTTGTATAATAAGAGGATGTGTTTGATTTGTTCGCACATGGATATTAGCAAAGTTAGAGTTGAGCATGCTATATATAATTCACCAAAAATTCAAAAATTTACCCCTTAAATACAATCGACATTTTAAATCATATATAGATCCTGCAAAATCCTATATATATATATATATATATCTATGGGCTGCTTCAGATCCGATGCCGGATATATATGGATATGTTGTGTGTTGTGTGCGATGGGTGATTCTAAGCTACCTCATCCGGCCAGCATTGTCGATGGTGGATAAGAATAGACGGTACTCGTAGAGTAGAACCTATTCAAGGATTTGTGAAGGCCAGAACTTTCTCCACATGGAAATCTCTTGGGTGCTGGCGAGTTTGCGGACTCCCCCGTAGAATCCCTCGGCAGCATTCCCCTCTTCCCTATGGTCCCTCCGGCTCACGATGGTTCTTCTCCACCGCGAACCACGGGCGTAATGGTTGAACTCCAGCACCAGAGTGTCTGCACCACACCATATTTATTGCTCTCATTATTTCTCACCAAAAATTTGCATACCCCTTCACACCCATACATCAAAATTGTCGAATCAACAATCACTCACAAGTCTAGGATCGACATAATTTGTTATAATAGGGCAAGAAATATTTGTAATAAAATTGGTGCAGTGTGGAGTAAGCAGGCAGAAAGAAACTGACCACTATCTTGACATCGGCAGTAAGTGGCGTTGCCATCACAAGTCTCCAAGTGGCCTACCACACCATACCACCAACCTGCATTGAATTGAATTGTATTGTAAGCATGTCATCCAATTTAATACTAATTCATTCATAGGATTTGGTCATATGTATGTTGTCCCATGCATGCATACCATATGGAAACTCTTTGTTTCTTCTCCATTGGATTTCGACGTGATCGCCCGGTCGCAAGGCGGTTAGGCAATCGGAGGGATGAAGTTGGTGCGGCGACGTTTGGACAGGTGGAGCCCTCACTCGGTCCCACGTTATGCCCGTCTCCACAGCGAACGGTCTCCTCCCGTGCGGCGGATATCTGCACCTCACCTCCATCATCTTCCATTCCATATATATACAATGCAAATTCAAAGAGATATGGAAATTAAATTAAATTAAATTATATGATCAAGCAAATCTCATCTCCACCTAGCCTGGAAAGTGTCAGTTTTCGGATCGTAGCTCAGCTCTGCATCGTAGCACGACAGCATAAATCCAACATGACCATTCTGCAACAATTCAAATTCAAATTCAAATTCAAATTCAAATTCAAATTTACAATAAAGTAATCTAATTTACAACCAGCCAACCAACCTCGCGGTTATAGACCTGCGCCGGGAACCACAATTTTCCAGACTGAAGAGCAAAGTAGCAGTACATGATGGAAGAATCCATGGAAGTGGAGTTGGAATTGGAATTGGAATTGGATGTAAGAGGAAAGAAGAGGGTTGTGAGGAGGTATCCAATTAGGCCGTTTGGATTGCATTGTTGATCAAACAACACTTTTTTGGAAGCAACATGGAGCTGCCATTGTTTATAAGCAGCAGCAGGGCCCACAATTCTGCCCCATTTGGAGTTGAGATGTCTCGCCCACAAGTGATCGCTCACACACCTCTCCCTCAACGTACTGCACACATTCGACATCTTGTAGAGCCCCTCGGGAGGGAGCTTTTCCAGGATGCATTCCAGTACCAGGTCGGGTAAGTCCAGGAAGGACATCTCCCTCGATCTGATGTCGCTCTCCGCTTTGGAGCTGCTGCTATTAATATTACTCTTCTTCTTGTTGCTGGAGCAGGGATCAAAAATGAATGAGGATGATCTAAAAAGGGATCGGGTAATCGAAAGACAACATATTTCTCTCCAAAACCACAAGGGTTTGAACTTGAAGGGAAGAAGAGATTTGTGGAAGATGAGGAAAGAGAAGCAGCAAGTGATCAGCAAGAAATACATTGGAAAAGATCTATCTCGCTCTCTCTCTCTCTCTCTCCCCGATCGTCTACAATTATCAATTCGACACACACTACACTGCACACACGTGTATATATATATATATATATGTATTTAGGATAATCAAGAATATATTATAAAGGTTAAGTCGAAAAGAAAAAAAGCTAACAAGAATGAATCAACCAAGAATTGAAAGGGTAATGGCGTTTCTAACGAAGCCCACCTAACCCAAATTGTGGGCCTCGTTCGGAACGTCTTACAACAGGATTATGATTATTCAGCAAAGAATGGAAACTCGATTGATTGATCACACATCTGATTGAATTGAAAGGCTAAAAAAGCAAAAGCAGGAGCAATACCCTATCTAATCAGACTCTCCTTCTGTCTGTCTGAATGAACAGTTTATTTATTACTGCAGATAATCTACCAAACATTTGCAGACTGGAGATATAAAATAAAATCAAAATCAGAGCAAAGGAGAAAATATTGAAGGAAAGGTCTTCTTATCTTCGTCTGAAAACAGACACAACAATGGAGGAGGAATTTCTCTCCGGGTGAAAGAAAGTCGAAGGGGATTTGAATTGAAATTCAGGCCCCCTTTAGATCCTTCCTTCACCCACTCCACACGAATTCCCCTATCGACCCTTCCCTTTCTCTTGTCTGCTGTTCTTGTCGATGAGGAGAAATGGCAGATGCAGATTTGCAGTGATTTCGAAGCAACAAGTTGGCCCCTTTCTTTTAGTTTTTTGGAACGAACGCTTAAAGGAAGCTTTGGAATGCGTGTAGAAGATGATGACAGAGAAGAATAGGATGGATAGGAGGAGTCAAATCAAATCAACTCATTGATTGAAGCAGAATATTAGGGTAATGTAGGAAAGGGATAATGTAATTTTGTTGTGTGGACGGAGTGAATTCCGGGCTTCCTTTCATGTTTACCGTTGAAGTCTTTTAAAGGTGTGTTTATTTGGAATATTTTCTCAAATTTTTATTATTTATTAAATTTTTTAAAAAATAAAAATTAAATATTTATTTTTTATTTTTTTATATTATATTAAAAAATAATTTTATATTCAAAATATAATATTAAAATCTAGTTATATTTTATTATATAATTATTTTAATTTAATTTTTATTATTTAATTTTTTCAAATTTTTATTATTTAAATTTTTTTTAAAAAAAACATGAAATTAAATGTTTATTTTTTATTTTTATATAATATTAAAAAATAATTTTACATTCAAAATATAATATTAATATCTATTTATATTTTATTATATAAATATTTTAATTTAAAATTTTTATTATTCAAAATCTCAAACTCAAAATTCATAATCCTAAAAAACAAGCTTTATAATCAGTGTTCATTCATAGTGGAGTATTATTTATTTCTTTTGTATTTTATTATAAGTAAATAAAAAGCTAAATATTATAATGATTTAAGGGAAAATTAAACTTTAAATTCTTTTTATACATAATAAGTTAATATTCATTACTCATTTATAATAAATTGATATGTACTTTTCTTTTCTGATTTGATTTAGATGAGCTCCCTTTTAGTAGTTTTGTCTTTATTTTAATATTTAAATACTCTTTTTGTTCCATAAGTAAGTATTCATTTGCTTTTTTCATTAGTATTATATTGGGATATAGTAGGAATAAAGTAGAAATGACTAAAATAACTTTATTAGTATGTGTGATATAAAGGTAATGACATTTGTGTAATATATTGTAAGTTGTAAGGATATTTGTAATGTTAGGTAGATAGTACGATTACTAAAAAATTGAAATGGATACTTTGTTATGGAACGGACTAAAATGAAAAAATGGATATTTTGTTATGGGACGGAAGAAGTATTAAAAAATACTGAATATTTCGATATCATATATATATATATATGCATACATAAGTATTATATATATATCTATAACCTTTCTTGTTCTATTTACTTTCTTCAACAAATATACTTATGTATACTCTATGAATAGTGGAGTAAGGCAAAAACTCACTACATACTATTCTCTCTGAAACAAAACCCGAACCAATTCTTCGGTGCAGTCGATCGGTTTCATTTCCCTCTCAGTGGGCAATGCAAAAGAATTGGTAAGTATACGATTTGAAAATCGTTATCCGTGTGAATATTCTGCAATCGTAACAAAAAAAAAATTAAGCGAAACATGTAGACCCGTTTTTTATACTTGTACCTAAACACTGTACATCCATGGCCCATGGTAAGAGATACTATGGAGTACGGTTGTAAATGAATTAAATAATTTTGTTTGATTTGCTATTCGCCTCAAAATTTTGATATTCTCATTTAAAATTTTATGAATTTAATTTGAATAAAAACATTCAATTTGATTCAAATATGAATCAAATACAAATATAAAATTCTTAATATTCAATTCAATAATAAAATATAGTATACATATATATGGATTTCCCAAAATAAATAAAACTAAATTTATTAAATATAATACTTTTAAAATTTTATATAAATAAATATTGTTATGTAGAAATTCAATAATAAAAAGTGAAATTTGGAGATATACTTCGAATTTGAATTGAAAAGTGTCCGGGATCACATATCCCTAAACAAAGCACACAAAAAGCTAATAAATGAAACACAAAGGCAACTAAGAATGTAAAAACGATGATCCTAATGAGATTCTCATGAAATCGTTGTTGGTTGAAGATGTCTTAATCTTCTCATAAGAATCGTTGATATACACACCCATCAGAACTGTCTAGAACCGTCCCTGGGTCGGTTACCAAGATCGTGCATTGAACCATTGTCGGTTACAATCTGTGTATCCCATGTTAGCACATGGTCATGTAAAACTGTTACCGACCAATTCAGTAGTTCCAAATCAGTTCCTCCAAAACCAACCGTCCAAGAAATTCCAGTAAGTTGAGCTTTTCACACAATCAACCGTCCAATTTTTCAAACAACCTCTATGGGCCCCCTTCAGGTCCCATCAGTCTATCCCGACCTGTGTCTGATTTGAACATTCTGCTGGACTCATCACTGGGCCTACTCTCTCCCTCCTCTTGGGCAGAAAACCTTAATTTTGAAATTTGTACTAACAACTTGCCCCTTTTCCTCTAATTTTCAAACCCCACGCCTCGATCGCCGTAAGATTTGACGGTTGGAAGTCTGCGACTCACAGCAATGGCCATGACTAAATACTATCTATCAGAAATTGGGTCACTTAAAAAAAATTAGGCAGTGTGACTCATATATTTTAGTCCTGACCATGACTAAAATATACATTATAACTAGATTATTTTATTTTATTTTTTGCCAAAATTCTCCATGAAGATTTTCCTATAAAAATAAAAAAATTAAAATCAAATATATGCTATGATTAAAAATAAATAAATTAAATTAAATTAAACAAAATAAAAGAAATAAAACTAGAAAACTTAAGTTGCTTCCCGAGAAGCGTCTTTCTTTGACGTCTTCAGCTATACGCAGTTACCATATTAGCCATTAGGTAGCACTACTTCAGACCGTCTTACCCACTTCAATTTTCGTTTTTTACTTCCATGTTTAAAACGATGATTACTCAAAAAAAAAAAATTTCTCTGCAAGATTCATATCATCATTTATGTGAACAGGTTCCAACTGATTCGGAGGGGGTTTCGATTTTATGTTCAGAATAGATTTATCGTGCAATCCCAAAACTCCTTGTATATTTCTGTCAATAACATTCACACTATACAAAGTGTTAGATTTTTCAAGGTATTTCATAGAATCTAAAATATTAAATTGCATTTTTCACCAGCAAATTCCATAGAAAGCATACTTTGTTTCACATTAATTTTAGTTTGTGTGGTGCACATAAAAATCAACCGGAATAATTAATTCGTCAACTTGCACTAGGACATCTTCAATTATTCTTTCAGGATATGCATTTGTCCCACTTGCTAATTGTATAATAATCCCAATTTCTTTTAAAAAGGTCCAATATTCAAAGATTTGTAGATAGACTTAGGCATCACATTAATTACATCTCCTAAATCTAACATTGCTCGTTTAATCTTCAACTTACCTATCTTACAAGGAACCGAGAACATTCCTGGATCTCCACATTTAAGAGGAAGCTTACATTGTAAAACGGCATATACGCTCTCTCTAGCAATAATGTATTCGTCTCCTCATAGTCTCTTCTTGTTCGCGCAAAGTTCTTTCAGAAATTTTACTTACTTCGGAACTTGCTTGATCACATCCAATAGGGTTTTTTCAATTCCACCTTCTGAAACATCTCCATCATTTCCTTATTTTTGTCATTCTTCTTTGATTTCGCCAACCTGCAAGGAAACAGTGCAACATTAGTTTTAGTATTAGTAGGTGTATTGGAAGTTACCTTGTGCGATGTTTCATTTGCGGCTTGCTCTATTTCTTTCTCAATGTTTTTTTCATTCTTATCATTTGGAACTCGAATCTTTGATACTTCCGAATCTTCTCCATTTTGTATAACAATTGAGCTCACATTCCTCGGATTGACGTCGGGTTGTAAGGGCAATCTACCTTTCTCTCTTGACTTCATCTCGCACATCTCATTCGCTATTTGACTTACTTGTTCTTCCAAGTTCCTTATGCTATTCCGAGTTTCCTGTTGAAATTGCAACATGTTAGACGCCATAGTTTTCATCATATCCTCTAAGGAATTACTCAGAACTGTTTGAGAGGGTTGTGGATGGTGTTTAGGTGTTGAAATCCTCTCGAATGATCTCCAAAGTTAATTTGTTGATTCCCATACTTTTAATGTTGGTGATCTCTCCATCCTGGATTGTAGGTGTTCGAGTAAGGATTGTATGCTGTTGGGATGAATCTCGCAGCATTGACATCTACTTCTTGAGTTAAGGTAGGAAAAATATCATTCGGATGTTCCTGACTTGTGCAAATCCCACAAGCCTTAACTTGTGTCTTCCCTAAAACAAATTATCGAACAAATGAAGTTAGTTCAATCAATTGTTATTGTATAGAACTTACCTCGCTTGCTTCTTTAATTGCTACGACTTCTCTTGGTCCGAATTGTTGTGAGTACATAGCTATGTTATTCAGTAAGTCCCACGCCTCTCTAGGAGTTTTGTTCATCAAGGCGCATCCACTTGTTGCGTCTATGATTCTCCTACCGATGGAATTCAAACCTTCATAGAAATAGTGACTTAGTAATTGTAAGGGGATTTGATGATGAGGACATCGAATAAGTAAAGCATTAAAGTGGTCCTAATATTCAAATAAAGACTCTCATGTATGTTGTTTGACTCCGCATATCTCTTTCCTCATGATGGTAACTCGTGAGGTAGGAAAGTACTTCTCGAGAAACAATCTCTTCATTCGGTCCATGTAGTGACACTTCCGGCATGTAGATTGAAGAGCCAATCTTTCACAGCATCTTTCAGTGAGAAGGGAAAGACACAAAGCTTGATTTTGATCTTCTGTTACTCATGGTGGCTTCATACTTGTGCATATGACATCAAATTCTTGAAGATGCTTATGCGGCGGCTCTTCACCTAACAAACCATGGAAAGAAGACAACAAATTGATTAGTCTCGATTTTAATTCAAAAGCAGTGTTACCATCTACCGTCGGGTATGTGATGCAAAGATGTTGCTTAGTCAAGTTAGGAGCTGCCAGCTCCCTCAGTGTCCTTTGATCCATATCTTCTTCTAGCTCGATCTCGTCAAAACTAAAATCGTTAGATGATTATGAAGCTAAATCTTTTTGGCGACGTTCCTTAGTTTCTTTTCTCAATCGACGCGCAGTCTTCTCAATATCGGGATCGAAACTCAAGATTCCAGTGCGATCAGATCTCGACATAAAACAAAAAAAGTCAAAAAATTTAAATAATATGAAACAACTAAAGATAAATTAACTAATTTAAACTCCTCGGAAACGGCGCCAAAATTTTGACAGAGGTTCGTACACGCTGCAAAATTTAAATAAAATAAACCTAGTTCCACGATAAAAATAACGTAGTATAGCTGAAGTAGGGTCATTTCCTCATGGAATAAAAAATTTTTATTTTCGCTTGTTTAATATATAGATATAATAAAAGTGGGGGTTTTGAAAGATGGAAATAAAAATAATAATAACAAAATAAAAATATATGACTAAAAGATAAATTCAATAAAAATAGGCTTTCAGTCTATAAATAAAATTGACAACTTGAATAGTGGATTTGGTCATTGATAAATATTTAATTTTATTGGTTTTTAAATAAATTAGTTATAGTTACCGACACGCGTCTAATAACCAACTATTCCTTAATTTCTCGACGGTCTATATACGCCCGTCAATTGCTTCCCTAATTAGACTAGAACCTAGTGACGCCACAAAGAATTTACTAGCCTAACCGCTTTGCGAACTATAAGAGTCTAATTCCATTTAACAATTACCTATGCAGAACTGTTTAAAATTGATTATGTGATTTCCTAGTGGTGCCTGCCCCTAGTTGCTACTTGAACTAAATTAAAACGCAATTATAGACGCCTAATTTAGTTTAACAATTAAATTTTAATCTAATTGAAATACCTGGTGACAATACCCAATCAAATCAAATATTATTACACATTATAATCATAAATCACAAAAATACTTATGATCCAAGAAATAATATAAATCAAAACATAGTTTAATCTCACAAATTCATACTGTTGATGCTACTTTCAACAATAAAAAGTAAAATCCGAAAATTAATTTCAAATTTGACTATAATAATATCTGAAATTGTAAATCCCTAGATACCGTACAGAATGTAAAAAAATATAAATAAAAACAACGGATACTGAAAGATAAAAGGATGATCCCCAAAGTGAATTTCACTAAAATTGATGCTGATTGAAAATGCCCTTTGCCGGACGCGAGGTGCGTGTTATATGTCCTCCAAGTCGGTTATCGGATCGTGTGCGCAGTCAGTTGTAACTGCTGAGGAACCGTCTCATGGTTGTAACTGCCCTGAGGAACCCTCTCAAGGTTGTGACCGCCTGAAGAACCGCTCTTCGGTTGCGTTCGATGCCACCAACCGACTAGCCAACCAAACAGACTGCTGACGGACCAGCCGACCAGACAGGCTACTGATTGACCAGCCGACCAGACGGGCTACTGATTGACCAGCCGACCAGACAGGCTACCGACTGACCAACCAGGCTACCGACTGGTAGACCGTATCCCTTAATGGGTGTTTGAAAGCCCACTTTCTTTTGGGTTTATCCGCGGGCCCAAACGTTGGAATCCATTTACAGGCCCAATAAAACTCTAAAATATTTTAATATATAACAATTTGTCTCCTCCCCCCGACTCCCTACCGTCACTTCTCGATTAATGTGAGATGTGACGTTTTTATTTCATTGGCCCAAAAATTTCATCACAAATCTCTACCTTTTCGGGCATGAAAGATTGTGTATTACTGGGTGTCATAACTGTCCGAACCGTCGTTGCTTCGAAATATTATAGTTCATTTTAAAAGAAAGTTCATTTTTGCCAAATATTGAATTATTGTCCAGTATAAAGAAAATTGAAATCAAGTTAAGTTTAAAAACAATATAGAAATCTACTATGATACATAATAAAACCTAAAGCTACACATTGTTTCTCAGAATTCCAATGTAGCAGATACAAAATTGATCTTCCTCCCGCGTTAGATTAATTGAGGCCACCTTTTAAGGGTAAGTCAATCCAAAGTTTGATGTGTTACAACATGTACGCTTTCAAACTTTGAACAATAAATTTGCCATTGGTGAACATCATAATTTCAACCTTTATCCATATACAAGTTTTGTCCACCACAGTTGTACTTCGTGACTGAAATTACCAAAAAATATCAAAGCACATCAAATGATGAAAAAATGGTTAACGCATTATTTTTATGGATTTCGATACAATTAAGCTCAAATTTAATCAATAAGAAGAATATGCTTATAGGAACTGTTCGAAGAAAATATTCAAAATCCATGTTATCATCATTTATCTTGTCAATTAGATTTATTACTAATAATATTTACTAGTCAAAATAATATCAAGATAGTGCGGATGTTACCCATGTTGCAACTTATTTATTTTATGTGGAAAATAGTACTACCTCCGTTGACTTTAAGGGTCTCATTTGTTTTTGCGTGTTGATCTTTGAATATTAATTATTATATCAAAACGTAGTAGAAATTAAGAAAAATGGCAAAAACTATTTTTATTAGTGTCTTATATTATTATTATAATGACATTAGTGCAAAATATTATACAAATATAAAGTATTTTTAGTCTTAAGTAAAATGATACAAAAGATAAATGAGACCCTTAGATCCAGACGGAAGAAGTATTGAACATTATTTTTTGTAATAAACAATCTTTGTATATCTTGTATTAATTTTATTTAGTAGGCAATAAAAATTAAATTATCATTGTAACGGTTGAAACTTTTAGTTGTATTATTATAATCCTATATGATCTTTATCTCATTATATACAATTTGCAAAATTAACAGCCACACGACTATAATGATGAATAAATAAATACATAAAATTCTCCGGTATTCATTTCATGTATATATATTAGAAAAAAATTATTCAAATTTACAAATTTAAAATATTTCAACATGATATCGATTTCACGAATTGAGATAGCTAGAAAAGGAGAGTTGGTAAATCAAAGATTCAACAATGTTTTCAATAAGACGGAAAAGTTTAATAGGAAGACAAAATCCAAAACATTTATAAGTGCAAATAACCAAATTCTAAAAGAAATAAACCTAAACTAAGAAAAATTAAAATTTTAAAAAAGGCCCTAAAGAAGAAAAATCATATTAAGGCCCTAAATGACCTTAAATGGCCAAAAAAAGGGAGATTCATATCGTCTTTTTTGTTACAGTAAAATTTTATAACCATAGTTATTTTAACGACTAAGAAGTATTTAGAATATTTGTTTTGTTACAAAAAACATTACAATAAGAAGTTATTTTCACAAAAAATAATTATTAATATTGACTTTTTTGTTACCGATAAATTTGGAACAAAAAAATGATCTAAACATTTTGTTGCATAGCAAAAATAGTTACAAATAAATTTTTCATATGCCTTTGGAATACATTGGCCATAAACTTTTCCTTATTGAAAGTGCTGCTATAAAGACTTTTTATTACTCCATTTTTTTAACGCTCAAAGTCCGCATTAAAATCGATACAAAGGGCTTTTTATTACAAAATTTGAGCATTTGCAGTAGTGTAAATAGTCAAATAACTGGTAGTTTTGTCTAATTTTGAATCAGAACACGAAGAAATGAAAAATCAACAAATTACATCACAACATAGTCTAATTATGTAAACAATGATGTATGTTAAGGTGGAGATGTGTATACATTGTTTTACCCACTCTCGTGCTAACAAAATATTGTACGCTCAAATTTTAAAATTGTAATGGTTCTGTAAACAAATATAAAAATTATATATACTATTTTAATAAACATAGGGATGAAATTTTTATTTAAAACGTAAATAATAATAATAATAATAATAATAATAATAATAATAATAATAATAATAATAAAGAAAAAGTAAATTATAAAAACATATTAATCACGATCAACAATAATGTGGACATTTGGCACACCCATTTTCATATTCATAAGGATAGTTTTTCTTTTTTTGATGATTAAATAATCATGTTATAAATATTATTCAAACATTTTGTTATTCCTAATCCAAGATCGACTAAGCAGTATTTTCTTGAAACCAAATCAATATCGAACAAAATTGTGATGAAAATTTAGATTTATATAGGAAGCAATCGTTCGGACTCAGATTATCCTAATATATATATAAAAAAAAAAAACCGACATCACACACATCCAAGACCCCGACCACAAATGACACGCCATGGAAATGCAACAATCTCGTTAAACCAAAACCCAATCTAAGGAAACATCAACGATTTCAAGCCTATTTACACCGCGAAGAACATATACATCGCAAGACACAAAAAAAGGCCCAAATCGAATTAACCAAACCATGAAACCACCGAAGGGAAAGGTGCGCATTAAAGGACAAGGAGAACTTCCCAAATCGCCGGACAAAGTCACTGGAGAACACTAGCGAAGACGACGGAATCGCACTTGAATCACGTCAGGAGAACTGGGACTCAGAGAGGGAATCGCGATGTGAATGAGTGCAATTAATGTATGAAGCGGTGCAGCATATATATAAATAAGAATCAGATCAGACCGGTTCAGCAATCTGACCCAACCATCCAGCAAACCAACGAGTCTCACAGACAGATCGGGTCGGGCAATGAGTTACCGGATCCGGGCTTCAATTCTGGCTGGTCGGTTGTGTGTGATTGGACCTCTTTATTTCATTGGCCCAAAAAATTCATCTCAAATTTCCACCTTTTTGGGCATTGAAGATTGTGTATTTCCGGTTGTCATCACTGTCTGAACCGTCATTGCTTCCAAATATTTTAGTTCATTTTAAAAGAAAGTTCATTTTAGCCAAATGTTGAATTACTGTCCTGCACAAAGAAAATTAAAATCAAGTTAAGTTTAAAAACAATATAGAAACCTACTATGATACATAATAAAATCTAAAGCTACATATTGTTTCTCATAATATTGAAATCAAAATTGAAATCAAGGTTGAACTGCAAGCTTTCAAACTTTGCACAGTAAATTTGCCATTGGTGAACATCATAATTTCAACCTTTATCCATATACAAGTTTTGTCCATCACAGTTGTACTTCATGACTGAAATTACCAAAAATAATCAAAGCACATCAAATGATGACAAAATGGTTAACGCATTATTTTTTCATGGATTTCGATACAATTAAGCTCAAATTTATCAATAAAAGGAATATGCTTATAGGAACCGCTAGAAGAACATATTCAAAATCCATGTTATCATCATTTATCTTGTCAATTAGATTTATTACTAATAATATTTACTAGTCAAAATTATATCAAGATAGTGCGGATGTTACCCATGTTGCAACTTATTTATTTTATGTGGAAAATAGTACTACCTCCGTCTAACTTTAAGGGTCTCATTTGTTTTTTGGGTGTTGATATTTGAATATTAATTATTATATGAAAACGTAATAAAAATTAAGAAAAATGGCAAAAATATTTATATTAGAGTCTTATATTGTTATTATAATGACATTAGTACAAAACATTATACAAATATAAATATATTTTTACTCTTACGTAAAATGATGTAAAAGATAAATGAGACTCTTAGATCCGGACGGAGGAAGTATGAAACATTATTTTTTGTAATAAACAATCTTATTATATCTTGTATTAATTTTATTTAGTAGGCAATAAAAATTAAATTGTCATTGTAACTCTTGAAATTATTAGTTGTATTATTATAATCCTAGATGATCTTTATCTCATTATATACAATTTGCAAAATTAATAGCCACAGGGCTATAATGATAAACAAATAAATACATAAAATACTCTAGTATTCATTTCATATATATCTATATATTAGAAATCTATATTAGATTAATTGGCATTGCATAAATCCCTAATAGTATTTTATTTCTTTTTTAGTGATATTATACAAGTTTTTTATATTTAATAAGAGTATAGAATCAGTAATTCAAAATTTTTACAATCAATTAATGTTAATTTTTAAAATTTCACATATTTTATAAATATTAACACTGAATAAAAAAAAAAATTAAGAATTGCCCAATTTCTTAATATATCTTGTATTAATTTTATTTAGTAGGCAATAAAAATTAAATTATCATTGTAATTCTTGAAATTTTTAGTTGGATTACTGTAATCCTAGATGATTTTTATCTCATTATATACAATTTGCAAAATTAATAGCCACAGGACTATAATGATAAATAAATAAATACATAAAATTATCTAGTATTAATTTCATATTTATGTATATATTAGAAATCTATATTAGATTAATTGGCATTGCATAAATCTATAATAGTAATTTTTATTTTTTTTAGTGGTATTATACAAATTTTATATTTAATAAGAGTATAGAAATAGTAATTCAAAATTTTAACAATCAATTAATGTTAATTTTTAAAATTTCACATATTTTGTAAATATTAACATTAAATCAAAAAAATTTAAGAAATTCACAATCTCAATATGATTCTTTGACAAACCTATAAAAGAATAGTGTCCCAATTCAAGCAAATGCAAGGAATATTTAAAATACAAACAAATTAAGAAAGAAAACAATAATAATAATAACAATAAACATGAAGAACTCATCCATGATCATTGTTCTATGTTTGTCTATTTATGTTGTCCTCTTCACTCCGTCTCTAGGTAAATTCTAATTATTTATATTTTATTAAATTGTATTTCGAAAAATATTGTATGTATATAATTTGTTTGCATTGGCATCAGCATGCAGGAGCATCAGTGAAATATTGTCCAGTACCTATAACTCCTAGAACAAGTGCTTGTGGCTCAACAGGACAAAAAGAGTGCATTTTAATAGTGTGGGGACGCTATGGGGGAAGCCAGGAGCCAAAAGTCAAGTGCGTGGATGTTGGGCCAAAGGAGAGCCAATGTGTTGGTCAGTATGCTTGTTGAAACCTCGAAAATTTTAAGAGGGTAGTGAAACAAATATTTTATATTTATACTTTGTTTAAAGTATAACAACTTCAATTATTGTTTAGTGAAACTTTTACGTGTATACTTCCTTTATGTTTTAATCCCTATTTGCTTGTTATACTGTAAGATAATTATTTTAAGTAAATAATATCACATGAAATATAGAAAAAAAAAATTCAAATTTACAAATTTAAAATATTCCAACATTATATTGATTTCACGAATTGAGATAGCCAGAAAAGGAGAGTTGGTAAATCAAAGATTCAACAATGTTTTTAATAAGACAGAAAAGTTTAATATGAAGACAAACTCCAAAACATTTATAAGTGTAAAAATCCCAAATTCGAAAAGAAATAAACGTAAACTAAGAAAAAATAAAATTTTAAAAAAGGCCCTGAAGAAAAAAATCATATTAACGCCCTAAATGACCTTAAATGGCCAAAAATGGGGGGATTCATATCGCCTTTTTTGTTACAGTTAAATCTTGTAACGATAGTTATTTTAACGACCAAGAAGTATTTAGAATGTTTGTTTTGTTGCAAAAAAAACTTTACAATAAGAAGTTATTTTCACAAAAACAAATTATCAATATTGATTTTTTTTACCGATAAATTTGGAACAAAAAAATAATCCAAACATTTTGTTGCGTTGCAAAATAGTTACAAATAAATTTTCCATCTGCCTTTGAAATGCATTGGCCATAAACTTTTTTTTATTGAAAGTGCTGCTATAAAGACTTTCTATTACTCCATTTTTCTAACACTCAAAATTTTCATTAAAATCGATACAAAGGGCTTTTTATTAACAAATTTGAGCATTTGCAGCAGAGTAAATAGTCAAATATCTGGTAGTGTTGTCTAATTCTGAATCAGAACACGAAGAGATGAAAAATCAACAAATTATATCACAACATAGTCTAATTATGTAAACAATGATGTATCTACGGAGGAGATATATATACATTATTTTATGCACTGTCATGCTAACAAAATATTGTATGCACAAATTTTAAAATTGTAATGGTTCCGTAAACAAAATATAAAAATTATGTATACTATTTCAATTAACATAAGTATGAAATTTTTATTTAAAACATAAATAATAATAATAATAATAATAATAATAATAATAATAATAATAAAAAGAAATAGTAAATTATAAGATAAAAAAGGTAAAGTAATAAAAAAAATAATATGCCTACTATATATATTAATATAGTAATTTTGACAAGCGGAATTTCATTTAAACATAATTTATATTATTATTTTGATTTAATTTTAAGATATTACAAATTATTTTTAAAATTAATTTAAATTTAAATAGAAACATATTAATCACGATCAACAGTAATGTGCACATTTGGCACACCCATTTTCATATTCATAAGGATAGATTTTTTTTTTTTATTTTTTTTATGATGATCAAATAATTATGTTATAAATATTATTCAAACATTTTGTTATTCCTAATCCAAGATCGACTAAGCAGTATTTTCTCGAAACCAAATCAATATCAAACAAAATCGTGAAGAAAACTTAGATTTATTTAGGAAGCAATCGTTCGGACTCAGATTATCCTAGTATTAAAAATAAAAAAAAAACCGACATCACACACATCCAAGACCCCGACCGCAAATGACACGCCACGGAACACAACAATCTTGCTAAAGCAAAACCCAATATAAGAAAACATCAACGATTTCAAGCCTATTTACACCGCAAAGAAAATATACATCGCAAGACACAAAAAAGGCACAAATCGAATTAACCAATCCGTGAAACCACTGAAGGGAAAGGTGCGCGTCGAAGGAGAAGGAGAACTTCCCAAATCGCCGGACAAAGTCACCGGATAATACTAGCGAAGACGATGGAATCGCACTGGAATCGCGTCAGGAGAACTGGGGCTTATAGAGGGAATCGCGATGTGAATGAGTGCAATTAATGTATGAACCGGTCCAGCATATATATAAATAAGAATGAGATCAGACCGGTTCAGCAATCCGACCCAACCATCTAGCAAACCAACGAGTCTCACAGACAGATCGGGTCGAGCAACGGGTTACCGGATCCGGGCTTCAATTCTGGCGGGTCGGTTGTATGTAATTGGATCTTTTTATTTCATTGGCCCAAAAAATTCATCTCGAATCTTCATCTTTTTGGGCACTGAAGATTGTGTATTTCTCTGAACCGTCATTGCTTCCAAATATTTTAGTTCATTTTAGAAGAAAGTTCATTTTAGCCAAATGTTGAATTACTGTCCTGCACAAAGAAAATTGAAATCAAGCTAAGTTTAAAAACAATATAGAAACCTACTATGATACATAATAAAATCTAAAGCTACATATTGTTTCTCATAATTCCAATGTAGTAGATTCAAAATTGATCTTCCACCCACGTTAGATTAATCGAGGCCACCTTTTGAGGATAAGTCAATCCAAAGTTTGATGTGTTACAACATGTAAGTAGCCTTCTCTAGGTTGAAATGCAAGCTTTCAAACTTTGCACAATAAATTTGCCATTGGTGAACATGATAATTTCAACCTTTATCCATATACAAGTTTTGTCCATCATAGTTGTACTTCATGACTGAAATTACCAAAAAATATCTAAGCACATCAAATGATGACAAAATGGTTAACGCATTATTTTTTCATGAATTTCGATACAATTAAGCTCAAATTTATCAATAAGAGGAATATGCTTATAGGAACTGTTCGAAGAAAATATTCAAAATCCATGTTATCATCATTTATCTTGTCAATTAGATTTATTACTAATAATATTTACTAGTCAAAATAATATCAAGATAGTGCGGATGTTACCCATGTTGCAACTTATTTATTTTATGTGGAAAATAGTACTACTTCCGTCCGACTTTAAGGGTCTCATTTGTTTTTTGCGTGTTGATCTTTGAATATTAATTATTATATGAAAACGTAGTAAAAATTAAGAAAAATGGCAAAAATATTTATATTAGTGTCTTATATTATTATTATTATAATGACATTAGTGCAAAATATTATACAAATATAAAGATATTTTTAGTCTTACGTAAAATGATGCAAAAGATAAATGAGACCCTTAGATCCGGACAGAGGAAGTATGAAACATTATTTTTTTTAGTAGGCAATAAAAATTAAATTTTCATTGTAACTCTTGAAATTATTAGTTGTATTATTATAATCCTAGATGATCTTTATCTCATTATATACAATTTGCAAAATTAATAGCAACAGGACTATAATGATAAACAAATAAATACATAAAATTCTCTAGTATTCATTTCATATATATATGTATTAGAAATCTATATTAGATTAATTGGCATTGCATAAATCTCTAATAGTATTTTATTTTTTTTAGTGATATTATACAAGTTTTTTATATTTAATAAGAGTATAGAATCAGTAATTCAAAATTTTAACAATCAATTAATGTTAATTTTTAAAATTTCACATATTTTATAAATATTAACACTGAATTAAAAAAATTAAGAATTGCCCAATTTCTTAATATATCTTGTATTAATTTTATTTAGTAGGCAAAAACATTTAAATTATCATTGTAATTCTTGAAATTTTTTTAGTTGTATTACTATAATCCTAGATGATCTTTATCTCAGTATATACAATTTGCAAAATTAATAGCCACAGGATTATAATGATAAATAAATAAATGCATAAAATTCTCTAGTATTCATTTCATATTTATGTATATATTAGAAATCTATATTAGATTAATTGGCATTGCATAAATCTATAATAGTATTTTTCATTTTTTTTAGTGGTATTATACAAATTTTATATTTAATAAGAGTATAGAAATAGTAATTCAAAATTTTAACAATCAATTAATGTTAATTTTTAAAATTTCACATATTTTGTAAATATTAACATTAAATCAAAAAAATTTAAGAAATTCCCAATCTCAATATGATTTTTGACAAACCTATAAAAGAATAGTGTCCCAATTCAAGCAAATGCAAGGAATTTTTAAAATACAAACAAATTAAGAAAGAAACAATAATAATAATAATAACAATAAACATGAAGAACTCATCCATGATCATTGTTCTATGTCTGTCTATTTATGTTGTCCTCTTCACTCCGTCTCTAGGTAAATTCTAATTATTTATATTTTATTAAATTGTATTTCGAAAAACATTGTATGTATATAATTTGTTTGCACTGGCATCGGCATGCAGGAGCGTCAGTGAAATATTGTCCAGTACCTATAACTCCTAGAACAAGTGCTTGTGGCTCAACAGGGCAAAAAGAATGCATCTTAATAGTGTGGGGACGCTATGGGGGAAGCCAGGAGCCGAAAGTCAAGTGCGTGGATGTTGGGCCAAAGGAGAGCCAATGTGTTGGTCAATATGCTTGTTGAAACCTCGAAAATTTTAAGAGGGTAGTGAAACAAATATTTTACATTTATACTTTGTTTAAAGTATAACAACTTTAATTATTGTTTGGTGAAACTTTTACCTGTATACTTTCTTTATGTTTTTATCCCTATTTGCTTGCTATACTGTAAAATAATTATTTTAAGTAAATAATATCACATGAAATATAGAAAAAAAATATTCAAATTTACAAATTTAAAATATTCCAACATTATATCGATTTCACGAATTGGGATAGCCAGAAAAGGAGAGTTGGTAAATCAAAGATTCAACAATGTTTTTAATAACAAGGAAAAGTTTAATATGAAGACAAACTCCAAAACATTTATAAGTGTAAAATTCCCAAATTCGAAAAGTAATAAACCTAAACTAAGAAAAATTAAAATTTTAAAAAAGGCCCTGAAGAAAAAAATCATATTAACGCCCTAAATGACCTTAAAAGGCCAAAAATGGGGGGATTCATATCGCCTTTTTTTGTTACAGTCAAATTTTGTAACGATAGTTATTTTAACGACCAAGAAGTATTTAGAATGTTTGTGTTGTTACAAAAAAAAACTTTACAATAAGAAGTTATTTTCACAAAAATAAATTATTAATATTGATTTTTTTTACCGATAAATTTGGAACAAAAAAATGATCCAAACATTTTATTGCATTGCGAAAATAGTTACAAATAAATTTTTCATCTGCCTTTGAAATGCATTGGCCATAAACTTTTTCTTATTGAAAGTGCTGCTATAAAGACTTTCTATTACTCCATTTTTGTAACAATCAAAATCTGCATTAAAATCGATACAAAGGGCTTTTTATTACAAAATTTGAGCATTTGCAGCATAGTAAATAGTCAAATATCTGGTAGTGTTGTCTAATTCTAAATCAGAACATGAAAAGATGAAAAATCATCAAATTACATCATAACATAGTCTAATTATGTAAACAATGATGTATGCCAGGCGGGAATATATATACATTATTTTATGCACTGTCATGCTAACAAAATATTGTATGCACAAATTTTAAAATTGTAATGGTTCCTTAAACAAATATAAAAATTATATATACTATTTTAATTAACATAACTATGAAATTTTTATTTAAAACATAAATAATAATAATAATAATAATAATAATAATAATAAAGAAAAAGTAAATTATAAGATAAAAAAGGTAAAGTAATAAAAAAAAAATATATGCCTACTATATATATTAATATAGTAATTTTGACAAACGGAATTTCATTTAAACATATTTTATATTATTATTTTGATTTAATTTTAAGATATTACAAATTATTTTTAAAATTAATTTAAATTTAAATAGAAACGTAATAATCACAATCAACAGTAATGTGCACATTTGACACACCCATTTTCATATTCATAAGGATAGATTTTTTTTTTTTTTATTTTTTTTATGATGATCAAATAATTATGTTATAAATATTATTCAAACATTTTGTTATTCCTAATCCAAGATCGACTAAGCAGTATTTTCTCGAAACCAAATCAATATCAAACAAAATCGTGAAGAAAACTTAGATTTATTTAGGAAGCAATCGTTCGGACTCAGATTATCCTAGTATTAAAAATAAAAAAAAACCGACATCACACACATCCAAGACCCCGACCGCAAATGACACGCCACGGAACACAACAATCTTGCTAAAGCAAAACCCAATATAAGAAAACATCAACGATTTCAAGCCTATTTACACCGCAAAGAAAATATACATCGCAAGACACAAAAAAGGCACAAATCGAATTAACCAATCCGTGAAACCACTGAAGGGAAAGGTGCGCGTCGAAGGAGAAGGAGAACTTCCCAAATCGCCGGACAAAGTCACCGGATAATACTAGCGAAGACGATGGAATCGCACTGGAATCGCGTCAGGAGAACTGGGGCTCAGAGAGGGAATCGCGATGTGAATGAGTGCAATTAATGTATGAACCGGTCCAGCATATATATAAATAAGAATGAGATCAGACCGGTTCAGTAATCCGACCCAACCATCTAGCAAACCAACGAGTCTCACAGACAGATCGGGTCGAGCAACGGGTTACCGGATCCGGGCTTCAATTTGGGCGGGTCGGTTGTGTGTGATTGGACCTCTTTATTCATTGGCCCAAAAAATTCATCTCAAATCTCCACCTTTTTGGACACTGAAGATTGTGTATTTCCGGGTGTCATCACTGTCTGAACCGTTATTGCTTCCAAATATTTTAGTTCATTTTAAAAGAAAGTTCATTTTAGGCAAATGTTTAATTATTGTGCTGCACAAAGAAAATTAAAGTCAAGTTAGGTTTAAGAACAGTATAAAAACCTACTATGATACGTAGTAAAACCTAAAGCTACACACAAGTAACATAGGCTAATCAAATGTATCAAAGTACAAACATATTATTTTTCCAAAACATTGTATCTTCGCTAACAAGATTATACTCAAATTCAACTATTAAAAAAACTAGTAAATATTGTAACGTGTCTTACAACAAAAACATATACCACACAATATACAAAAAAAAACAAAAAAAAAAAAAAAAACAAAAAGCTTTCTAGTGCACATAATGTATAAACTAAATTTAAATTTTTATTCTTAAGCAATGAGTACATATATTTTTTTAGAGCTTCCAAACATTGACACTTAAACCAAGAATTACTAGTTTCCCTAACAATCGTAGGTTCATTCACATATATGCCATCAAACATACAATAAGCTAAAGAAATCAAATTCAAATTACCAAACATAGAGAACGATTTAGGACTATTCATAGCTTTATCTCTAACAAATAGGTAATGTTCAATTCATTTTTCTCATTTAAATTAGTTCCAGCATTGCCTTTAATTTTAGAAATTGAATTTTTAAATTTATTCTTAACATACTACGTAACAGCAACATCAATTTGAAAATCATCAACACAAATTTCAGTTTCACTATTTTTATAAAACTACACCTCATTTTTAACACAATTGTCAAAATTAGAGATAACAACATTTTCGTTCAAAAAACTGAGAGTGTTGCTCAACAACAGTTTTAATACACAAAACAAAATCAGAGGTAATATCAGGATCAACTAATATGTCACAATTCACGTGTTCTGATTCACAACATGTATTATCTACATGTATATTACAAAATTGCACATATTTATAATCAGCAATAGCTTTTTTATTTTCAAAGAATTGACATGGAAAAACAATATTATCATTTTCAACCTCATAAACCAATTCAACATCAATTTGCACATTATCGGCATATTGAACACGAATTTCAGATTCAAGATCAATGTTAAGAGGTTTATTATTACAAGACCACACATCTTCACTTTCAGGATGCTTAGTACAAAATCAGAATCATTTTGTCCTCAAAATTAGCCTCTTTGTTTCTTTTAAAAAAATTTGAATTTCGGCAACAGAACAAACACAAGAATCAGTTTCAGAATCAACATTAGAAATTTCAAAATTATCAAATTGCAAAATTTCAGATTCACAAATAATCTGTTGCTCGTCAGAACAAAAAATAGAATTAAAATGTTTATTTTTCTCCCTCTTCTGTATCAACCTTATCATACTCCACCATAGTTCAAGTATTATTAAAATTTGTGTTTGTTTGACTAAAAAAAGAAATAGCAACTTCAGATTTGTCAACATTCAAATATGGTATATAATCTTCATTAAATGTCACATTATTACTAATAACAATTTTAAATCCGGGTCTAGAACAAAGCCATAATCTATACTCGTAACACCATAATCTATGAAAACACAATTTTCAGTTTTTAAATCAAATTCATCGGTGCAAACATGTATTAAAGCAGAACACCCAAATACACGAACATTAGAAATGTCGACTCTTCTACCCAACCATTACTTTCGAAACATAAACCTTTAAGGGGCATAGAGGGTGATCTCTTTATCAAATAAGATGTTGTAACTACAATTTCACCCGAAAATATTTCGGATAAACCGGATGAAGTCAAAAGACTTCTAACCTTTTCCAAAAGGATCTGGCTCATCCTCTCGGCCACCCCACTAAATTACAGTGCCATGGGAACAGATTTAATAATTTTAATACTATTTTGCACACAAAAGTTATCAAACGAGGTTTTACGAAACTTTAAACCATTATGAGTTTAAAGATATTTAATTTTTTTGTCCGTTTCAGTTTTAACTCTAATTTTCCAATTTTTAAAAATCCGAGAAACTTCATATTTATTTTTCATTAAGAAAACCCAATTTGGTCCTCTTTTGAGTCTACTTTTGGCGGTTCTAGATATTTTTTAACCATTTTTTATGATTCTTCAAGAAAAACTTGGGTTTACTTAATGAAAAATAAATCTGAAGTTTCTCGAACTTTTTAAAATTGGAAAATTAGAGTTCAAACTGAAACGGAGAGAAAAACTAAATATCTTCAAACTGATAATGGTTTAAAGTTTTGTAACACCTGATTTGATAACTTTTATGTGCAAAATAGTATTAAAATAATTAAATCTCTCTCCATGGCACCCCAATTTAGTGGAGTGGCCGAGAGGATGAGCCGGCCCTTTTGGAACGGGTTAGAAGTCTTTTGACTTCATCCGATTTATCCAAAAATAATTTGGGTAAAGCTGTAGTTACAACATCTTATTTGATGAATAGATCACCTTCT